>NW_020954556.1:7200276-7316568 GCF_900497805.2 Vombatus ursinus | reverse complement strand
CTCTCTCTCTCTCTCTCTCTCTCTCTCTCTCTCTCTCTCTCTCTCTCCCTCCCTCTTTCTTTTTCTCTCTCTCTCATGCAAGATGCCTTTCCTGGACCCTTTCAATGTCCATCGCTTCCCTCTGAGATTGCATCCAATTTATCCTGTATATTTCTCAGTCGTGAATAGTTGTTTGCATATTGTCTACCTCATTAGAATGCGAATTCTTTGAGGGTGGTGACTGTTTTTTGCCTTTCTTTGTATCCCCAGTGCTTAGGACCATACCAGGATATCATAAGAGCTTTAAAAATGCTTATTGATTTGACTTCACTCTCTGATGCAAATTTGACAATAGTCAAATAAAAATATTTAAACTAGAAAACTATGAATATCCTTAATGACAATCAAAACAAAAACATTAAACTAAATAATAGTATAGGGGCTACAATATATTAAAAAGAAGATGATCTAGTCAGATTTGTAGCAGAAATATGAGGTACATGCAATATAAGGAAAACAATAAACATAGAAAACCATATTAATAAAAATACTATGTGATTATATTAGTAGATGCTGAAAATCTTTTGACAAAATCCAAAACCTGTTTCCATTAACAACAAAAACAACAAAAATAACAACGCAAAAGCAAAGGAATAAATGGACTTTTCTTTAATGTGCTAAGTGTTATACATCTAAAGCCAACTGCCAAAATAATGCATAATGGAAAAAGGATATAGGTCTGTCTAATAAAATCAGGCCGTTATCAACACTATTATTTAACACATTGATACAAATGTTGTAAATATATACATACATAAACATATACACATACATACTATACACATACCAATAAGACAAGAAAGAGAAATAGCAATAATAGTCACAGGAAAAGAGAAAATAAAACTATCACTTTTTGAAGATTTCATAATGGTATATCTAGAGTAGGAATCCTTAAACTTTTTTGCATGATGGACCCCTTGGGCAGTTTAGGGAAACCTATTGACTCCTGAGAATAATGTTTTCAAATGAATAAAATAAAATACATATGATAACAAAGGAAATAAATTATACTGATATATAATTATCAAAATATTTTAAAACAAGTTCATGGACCCCCGGTTAAGAACTCCTGATCAACAGCAATACCACTAACTAGGTCTGAATTCCAGAGAGATCATAAAAAAATGGAAAAGGACCCACATGTGCAAAAATATTTATAGTAGCTCTTTTTGTGGTGGCCAAGAATTGGAAATTAAGGAGATGCCTATCAATTGGGAAATGACTGAACAAGTTGTGGTATATGAATGTAATGGAATATTATTGAGCTATAAGAAATGATGAGCAAACGAACTTCAGAAAAACCTGGAAAGGTTTATATGAACTGAAGCTGAGTGAAATGAACAGAACCAGGAGAACATTGTACACAATAACAACCACATTGTGAAATGATTGACTTTGACAGACTTAGCTCTTCTCAGCAATGCAAGGATCTAAGACAACTCCAAAAGACTCACAATGGAAAATGCTATCCACATCCAGAGAGAGAACTATGGAATCTGAATGCAGATTGAAGCATACTATTTTCTCTCTTTTTGTTGTTTTTTTCTTTCTCATGGTTTTTCCCTTTTGTTCTGATTCTTCTTTCACAACATGACTAATGTGGAAATATGTTTAATATGATTGTACATTTATAGCCTATATCAGATTGCTTACCATCTTGGCAGGGGCAGGGAGAAAAAATTTGGGACTCAAAATCTTATAAAAGTAAATGTTGAAAACTATCTTTTTACATATAACTGGAAAAAATAAAATGCTATGAAATGGGAAAAAAGAAAAGGAAATAGAATGAAAAAATAAAATATATTTTAAAAATTTTAAAAGAACTCCTGATGAAGAGAGTGCAAAGGAGCAAATTAAAATTTAACTTAAACAATTCATAATTTCAGTAAGGAATCAGGATATAAAATAAATCCACAAAATTCATCAGTATTTCTCTATAGTACCCACATAATCCAGCAGGAAGAGATAGAAAGGGAAAATCCTTTTAAAAGAACTACATAATGTATAAAATATTGGAAGTCTATCTGTGGGCACTTGTAAGAAAAATACGAACTACAAAACATTCTTTGTAAAAATAAAGACAGATCCAAATAATTAGAGAAATATTAATTGCTTAAAAATATGTCAACTAAATTTAATAAAAATGACAATGCTACCTAAGTTAATCTATTTAGTGCTATAACAATCAAACTACCAAAGAATTATTTTATAGAGCTAAGGGAAAAAAATGACATTCATCTCATGCAACAAAAGGTCAAGAATCTCAAAGGAAATAATGAAAAAAGGTGCAAGGGAAGGGGGCCTAGCAATACTTCAAACTACATTACAAAATAGTAATCACCAAAACTATTTGTACTGCTTTAAAAATAGAGCAGTCAATCAGCAGAACAGATTAGGTACATAAAATGAGGATCAAAGCATAATGTTTGATAAGCCCAAATACCCAAGCTAAATGGCATAAGGACTCATTATTTCACAAATTCTGCTGGGAAAACTAGAAAGCAGTGTGGCAAAAACTAGGTATAGATGAATACCTCACACCATATGCCAAGATCAGCTCCAAATGGATACAGAACTTAGAGATAAAAAGGTAACACCATAAACAAATTGGAAAAGAAAAGGAGAAAATAATTTCAACACTGGATAAGGAAAATGTTCATTACTATTAGAAGGATAAAAAAATCAAAGAAGATAAAATGTTAATTTTTATTACATAAAATTTTTAAAAGTTTTGCACAAAATCAACTTAGTCAAGATTATAAAGAAAAACAGCTAACTTTGGGGGGGATATCTTTGCAAGAAGTTTCTCTGACAAAGGTATCATATTCAAACTAGGACTAATGGATAGAAATTACAAGAAGAAAGATCCAGGAATTCCTTTCTTCTTTCTTTTCCTTTCTTCTTTCCCTCCTTCCTTCCTTCTTTTCTGCCTTCCATATTGGTTCTCAAGAATAACATAGGGTGAGGAAAACATTGTACACAGTAACAGCAACATTGTGCAATGACCAGCTTTGATAGATTTGGCTCTTCTGAGCAATTCAATAATCCAAGACTACTCCAAAAAACTCTTGATCAAAAACGCTATACACATCCAGAGAAAGAACTACGGAGTCTGAATGCAGATTGAAGTATACTATTTTTCCCTTTTTGTTTGTTTTTTCTTTCTCATGGTTTTTCCCTTTGGTTCTAATTCCTCTTTACAACATGACTAATATAGAAATATGTTTAATATGATTGTGTATATATGGCCTATATCACATTGCATGCCATCTTGGGGAGGGCAAATGGAAAGAAGGTAGAGAAAATTTACATTTCAAAATCTTATAAAAGTGAATATTGAAAATTAAAAATAAATAAATATATATGTGTATATATACATATTATATATATATATAATATATATATATGTATTGTTTTAAACAATTACATAGGGTGAAAGGCTGAGCAGACAACCAATGGTAAAGCAATGGTAGGCAATCAATGGCAAGCCTAGGAGGCTGGGGCTGTCACACATCAGCAGCATTATAAAGAAGCTCCATTGTAGTGCTTTTCTCTTATGACTTTTTTCATTTTGAAGAATTTTAAAAAAAGAAGAATTTTAGATCAAGAGGAGGATATTTTGTGAACACCTAAAACAATAAAGCTTTCAGTAAGAAAAGAGTTATAGCACTTTGCAAAGCAAATGTCATAATGAAAATGCAGCTTAAGGGTAAACGCAAAGAAAAAATAAAGGCCTATTTTGGCTTTTTTATAGCAGGGTTCTAAAGAAACAGCTTGGAAATAAATGCTAACATCTTCCTAATGGTTGTGAATGCATCAAACTAGAAGCCCACAGAAATACAAGATTCTCAGAGCTGATAGAGGACTTATGGGCCACTTAATCCAATGTGTGTGTGCCTGAGCAGGAACCCAGAATGTGGATCCCAGAAGAAAAAAAAAAGTGGACCTCAAAGGTCATCAAGCACCTGTACCTAAACATCTAGCCCAACCTATAGTTAAATAGGAAACTGCTTTAAATTATCACCAATAAAATAAGTTGTCACCTGGTCTCATCTGGCAGTGGAGAATTCACTACCTACCCCAAAGCAACTCATTTATTTTACTTCTAGAGAACTCCAACTGAACATCATATCATTTGGGAGTGAGGAGACCTCCTAGCTGAATTACCTCTTTCTGGTGTCTCCCCTGGCCAATTATTTCTCAACCCAGCTGCTCAATGTACATTCCTAAATATGTGTCTGACCAAGTCACTTTTCTACTCAAGAGTCTTAAGTTTCTCTAAAGTAAAACAAATCCCACAATCTGTATTTACCATCCTCCCTATTCTGACTCCAACCTACCTTTGCAGTCTATTCATGCTTTCTGTGTTCCAGTCAAATTGATCTGTTGCCTGTTCCCCAATTGAACAACACATCTTGTGCCTCCAAACCTTTGTATGAGGTAGATCCCACACCAAGAATATAAATCTGCCTCAGCTCTGCCTCCTTGATTCCTTAAATTCATCAAAGGCTGGGGCAGAGCCAAGATGGAGGAGTAAAAGCAGTGACTTGCTTTAGTCTTCCCCAAACCCCTCCAAATACCTATAAAAATAACTCTAAACAAATTCTAAAGCAGCAGAACCCACAAAAGACAAATTTCCAGCCCCAGACAACCTGGATGGTTGAAAGGAAAGGTATATCACGCTGGGCTGGGAGAAGAACACAAGTTGGCATGGGCACACAGGCCTCAGTGAACCTGGAGCAGGCCTCAGAGGGCTGAATCACGGGCAGCTGTGGTGATTTCCGGAACTCTCAACCCATGAATGCCAAAGACAACTTAGAAGGTCAGTGGGAAAAGTCTGTGTCTGCAGTGAGAGAGAGAAGTGTGGGGTCCCAGCCCCATTCCCCAAGCTTGGCTCTGGGGTAGCGGCTGACTCCTGAGCTTCTGGTCCACTGACTGAGGGGGAATCGAGTGACTGATCAGAAGGGGTTACAGGGATCTCTCTGCTGGTGCAGGATTCTCTTGCTTTGCCTGTGCTTGGATCTGGGTCGCAGTTCTGGGTGGTAGTCCTGAGGCTAGGAGGAGTGCTGGCGTGGTGGAGCTTGTGGTGGCGGTGGAGAGGAAATCCTCCTCAAAGTTCCAAGACAGAAAAGAGTGCTTGTGGTCACTCATAGACCAGAGCACAGGCCAGGAAAGGAGTAAACACCTCACCCTTGATCATAGCACCTTGGAAGAACAGAAAATTTACAGGTCCCTAGAAGTATCTCTGAAAACAGCTGCACAAAACTCCTGAAGCTTGGTACAGTATATTCTCCACACTTCAAACAGACCCCTACCTTAACAAAGAGTTTATAACTCAGGTAATTGGCTGGGATCATGAGCAAGCAGTGCTAAAAGAATGAGACTATATTTTCTTACTTTGGTGACAAAGAAGATCAAAACATACAACCAGAAGAAGACAACAAAGCCAAAGCTCCTACATCCAAAGCCTCCAAGAAAAATATGAATTGGTCCCAGGCCATGGAAGAGCTCAAAAAGGATTTTGAGAAGCAAGTAAGAGAAGTAGAGGAAAAACTGAGAGTGAAGCTAGAGACCCAAAAAAATAATGAAGAAAATAACACCTTAAAAAGTAGCCTAACCCAAATGGCAAAAGAGGTCCAAAAAGCCAATGAGGAGAAGAATGCCCTGAAAAGCAAAATTGAACAAATGGAAAAGGAAGTCCAAAAGCTTAGTGAAGAAAATACTTCCTTAAAAATTAGAATGGAGCAATTGGAAGCTAGTAACTTTATGAGAAATTGAGGCACTATAAAACTAATCCAAAAGAATGAAAAATAGAAGAGAATGTGAAATATATCATTGGAAAGACAACTGACCAGGAAAATAGATCCAGGAAAGACAATTTAAAAATTATTGGACTATCTGAAAGTCATGATCAAAAAAAGAGCCTAGATGTCATCTTTCAAGAAATTATCAAGGAAAACTACCCTGATATTTTAGAACCACAGGGCAAAATAGAAATCGAAAGAATCCACCAATCACCTCCTAAAAGAGATCCCCAAAGGAAAACTCCTAGGAATATTGTAGCCAAATTCCAGAATTCCCAGGTCAAGGAGAAAATATTGCAAGCAGTTAGAAACAATTCAAGTATTGTGGGAACACAATCAGGATAGCACAAGATTTGGCAGCTTCTACATTAAGAAACTGGAGGGCATGGAATATAATATTCTGGAGGGCAAAGGAGATAGAATTACAGCCAAGGATCACCTACCCAGCAAAACTGAGTATAATCTTCAGGGCAAAAAATGGTCATTCAGTGAAATAGGGGACTTTCAAGCTTTCCTGAGGAAAAAATCAGAGCTGAATATAAAATTTGACTTTCAAATACAAGACTCAAGTGAAACATGGAAGAGGTGAACAGGAAAGAGAAATCATAAGAGACTTATTAAGGTTGAACTGTTTACATTCCTGCACGGAGAGATGATATTTGTAACTCATGAGTCCTTTGTCAGTATTAGGGTAGTGGGAGGGACAAAAATTGTATGTATGTATAGATAGATAGATAGATAGATAGATAGATAGATAGATAGATAGATAGATAGATAGATAGATAGATAGAGGGCACAGGGTGAGTTGAAGATGAAGGGATGATATCTGAAAAACAAAATTAAGGGATGAGAGAGGATTATGCTGGGAGAAGGAGAAAGGGACAGGTAGAATGGGGTAGATTTTCTCACAAGAAACAGACAGGAAAAGGTTTTTACAGTGGAGAGAAAATGGGGAAAGGTGAGAGGGAATGAGTGAATCTTATTCTCATGGGATTTGGCTTCAGGAGGGAATAACATACACAATTGGGTATGGAAATCTATCTTACCCTACAGGAAAATAAGGGGGGGAGGGGACAAGAGAGCAGGGGGTTGATAGAGGGGAGGGCAGATTGGGGAAGGGATAATCAGAAGCGAACACTTCTGAGGAGAGACAGGGTCAAAAGAGAGAACAGAATAAATGGGGGGGTAGGATAGGATGAAGGGAAATATACTTAGTTTTTCACAACATGACTACTATGGAAGTGTTTTGCATGACTACACATGTATAACCTGTATTGAGTTGCTTGCCTTTTCAATGAGGGTGGGTGGGGAGGGAGGAAGGGAGAAAATTTGTAACCCAAAGTTTTAAAAACATATGTTATAAAAAAAATCATCCAAGGCTCAGCTGAGGTGCTAAGTCCTATGTCAGGCCTTTGCCAATCAATACCCAATAATGAGTACTTTCTTCCTCCTCACATTACTTTGCATTTAACTATTTTGCATTTCACTCACCCACCCATCTCCCCAGTAGAATGAAAACATCTTGAGGTTAAAGAGTGTTTCATCTTTGTCTTTATATCATTAATAATAACCATAATATTAATAACTGTTATAATAATTATTATAGCATTGATATAGTACTTTATATAAAGCACTTTACAAGTATTATCCCATTTCATCCTCACAGCAACCTTGGGATTATAGATGCTATTATTATCATCCCCATTTTACAGATGAAGAAATCAGGGTAAGCAGATGTTAAGTGACTTGCTCAATGTCACAGCTAGGAAGTAACTGAGCCTGGATCTGTGCCTCAGGTTTTCCTGAATCAGTTCAGCATTCTATCCAAAGAACCATCTTACTGCATCCCCAGCACTTAGCATTGGGATTTGCACATAAGATTACAGCTCATAAGATAATAGGTATAAATTTGCAAGGGACCTCAGAGGTCATCTAATTCAACTTTTTTATGTTAGAGATGAGGAATCTGAAAAAGAAAAACATGAGATGACTTGTCCATGGTTCACATAGGTAATGACAGAGTTAATATTCATAACTGGGACTTCTACCTCCATCACTCTTTCCAAATGACCACACTTCCCCATAGCAGTCACTTAATAAATATTTGAGTTAAATTTGAATTTTACTCATGGGGAGTTGCTTCTAATGGTCCACAACCAAGAGTGATAAACTTCACCACCCACGTAACTAGGTGATCAAAGTCCTTTCCTGGCCTTGGCAAATCTGTAGCCATCTAAGACTACAGAGGTTACTCCAGACTTGAATCACAGTAATCACATTATGAAACACAAAACTTTATCAAACTTTTGGTGAATGGAAATGATGGAGACAGAATAAGCAAAAAAAAAACAACAACAACTCTAAGTTTTGAGACCAAGTGACTTGAAGAACAGCTATGTCATCGACTGAAATAGGAAAGCTGGAGGGAAGAGTTGGTTTAGAATGTGAGAAGGTGGGCCGAGTTGATTTTAAACATGTTTGAAGTGGAGTTTCTAGAGGGATATCTAGATGATTATATCCACCAAGCAGTGGGAAACCCAAGCCCAAGGGCCAAGAGAGAGGTCAAAAAAATAGAAATTTACATGAATCGGTTACACAAACGTGATTATTAAAGCCATGAGAATGGACAAGATTGCCAAGGGAAAGAGGATGGAGAGAGAGAAGCCTGAGAAGAGAACTTGGGAAATGCCTGCATTTAAAAAGCAAGAAGAGAAAGAAGAATCAGAGAAGGAGAGAAATGTTCCCTCTTGGGGCATTTCCTCCATTATAAGGACCCCCACACATAAGCCTTCCCATGTAAGCTTCTCGAATGCTAGTGTAGTTTTCACTTTTTCTCTTTGTGGCACCAATGCCTAGCTCACAGTAATATTGATTGAATGGTTATTGAATTGAATTGAATGAACCATGGAAGCAGTGCATATACTAAACTTGGAATGATACAGAGAAAATTCATGGGAAGATCGTCATGTGGGGAGATATGTTTGTGAAGCATTCCATATTCTCATATTCTTTCCACCTCAAATAGCCACATCTGCTTATCTCTTTCCTTGTTGTATCCCTCTAACAAAACATAAGTTCCTCGAAGACAGGCATTGGGTTTTATTTATTTGCTTGTGTGCTTGTTTTTTGTTTTTGTATCCTCAGCAACCAGGATGATGCTTTGAACATAGTAGGTGCTTAATAACACTTATTAGATTGAGTTGATAATGCCAAGATGTCCAAAATGAAGTCAGCAATAGTCTTACTGTCCCTTGTCTTGGTCAAACCATATATGGACTATTCTGTTGAGTGTGAAGTGCCACACCTTAGAAAAGAAAACTGTGGAGAATTAAGAGGAGGGCAACTGGAATGGTGAGGGAACTGGAGACCATGTCATGTATGGATTGGTTGAAAGAACCATGGATGTTTACGTGGAGAAGAGAACATGGTGGGAGATAATGCCTTTTTTCAAGTATTTGAGGAACTGTCATGCACAAGAAGGATTTGACTTATTCTGCTTGGCCTCATAGGGAGAACTGGTGAACTAGGTAGAAATCACATTGTGGTAGATATAGGTGTAATGTAAGGAAAAAAGAAGTTTCTAAACAGTTAGAATTTTCTCACTGTGAAATTATAATCAGCCTTGACCACAAAGATGAGAAAGTACATCTCCTTTCTCTGCAGAGGAGGTGAACTATGTGTATGGAATGTTGCATATATTATCATTTATAGTTAATGTATTGATTAGTTTTACTAAATTGCTTTTTTATATCCTTTTTTTTTGCTTTGTTATAAGGAATGATTCTCTAGAGAGAAGAGAGGTCAGGAATATATTTGGAAGTGAAAAGATACAAAGACAAAAGAGAGGGTCATTTAGGTGGCACAGAGAATAGAGTGCTGAGCTTGGAGTCAGGAAGACTTGGCTTCCTGAGTTCAAATCTGACCTTAGACACTTATCAGCTGTGTGACCCTGGGCAAGTCACTTAACCCTGTTTGCCTCAGTTCACTCATCTGTAAAATGAGCAGGAGAAAAAAATGGCAAACTACTTCAGTATCTTTGCCAAATGGGGTCAGGAAGAGTCAGATGCAACTGAAAAATTTCTAAACAGTGACAACAACAAAAAGACAATATAGATATTTATGCATATATGTATAAATATGTGTATATATATGCATATATAAAATATATTTAATGTGATCCAAAAGTAAAATGGGTCATTTCAAGTGGTAGTAGGTTCCCGTTCATTGAAGGCCTTTTTAAAGGATATATCAGTAGAGGATTCATGTTCAGGGACAGGTTAGAATTTATGACCTCTGACATCCCTTCCAATTTTGTGATGCTGATTCTCTGCTTCATTGGGAATGATAGATACAAAATTAAGTTTGCAGTTTACCATGTTGTAATTCCCACAATTCTATATAAAGTACTTTGAAGGGTTGGAAAAATACCATAAATACTAGCTGTGGAAAAACCTTTGGACCAAGTGTATTCATGGGTACTCACGATATTCTTCAGCACTGATTATCAAATGCCAGATTCTCTAGGCCAGACTTGTGACCAGAATGTCTCACTCCATTCTCCCAAAATAAGTGCTGTGCTCCCAAATGAACCAAGGAATATGTTTAAAAGGAGAGAGAAAATGTTTTAGATGGCCTCCAGATTCCATTTTTAAAACTGTGAATCAGATATAGCATCTTAGGAGGATATGGCCTAAGAACATTCCATATGGAAGAGAAATGTAGGACAAAGAACTCAATATTTTGAAATTTTATACTTGCCAAGGTAGGGTAGGAGGTGGGGGGAAGAAAGCACGAGGCTCAGAACTCTTTAAGTGAAATTCTCCGTGAAATCAATGGTTCTAGTTGCACCGAGATCTGATCATCCTACAATGACCTTTTAACATGCACATAGACACGTTAGGAAGTCATCCTTTCTTGCAAGGGATTACTGATGAAAAGGTCCCGTGGATTAAAACAATAACAGCAACAGCAATAGTAACAACAGCCAGGGAAATAGGCTCTTAGGCTACCCTGAACTGACCCAAGGGCTGTCCCTTTTCCATTCATGTCAGGAAATGTTTGAGGAAAGCAGTAATATCAGGTACCTAACTCCTTTCAAGAAGCAGAGATGCATGGATACAATCTAATTAAATGAATCATGAAATCATATCATGAATGTTCCAAAACCTCCTTAGTAAAATCTATAGCTATTGTCCAATAATACACATCGAATAAAAAAGTGAATGAAAAAAATTTATGTTGCTTATACTTTGCATCATATGTGCTCCACTTAATTATGACATATAAATATTTGGTTAGACATATAAATGTATATGGGTAACATAGAAATATTGATGCATATATGCATGTATACTTACATCTTAGGCACTACAGACAGATAATGAACAGAATGTAGAATTGAGACATGAGTAGGAAGAAGACCTGAGCAGAGACTGCAATTGGAAAACTACAGTTTTTTTTCAAAGATTTCAAAATTCTTGCTTCTAGGAAAGCCAATCTCTTAACATAAAAATATGCTAGAGAGTTCAAAAGCATGGAGCACCATAATCTCAAGAGAATTATTAATAACCTAGTTATCATTAATGAGTTATTATAAATAACCCAAAGAACAAGGGTCAGATGCACAGTTGGCATAAGCAGGTTGCAGCATATTATCAATGATGAATTCTATGCAAGAAGTGACATAAAAAACATTATCAGAGAAATACATAGCTAGAAAATGAGGTAGACCAGTCATATGTCATGAATGAGACAAAACAGATAGGCACTCTGAGGTACAGAGGTGTCTCTGAGATACTAAGGGAAAGGACTCCAACACGGTTGAAAGATGTGCTATGAAGGCCATATGGGAAATCATGGATAAGAAAGCCTGGCTAGGAATTAATGGGTCTCTGGGATGGAGACTCCTATGAAAACAACATCCACCAAAGCATTATTCCAATCAATGAACATGTATCATATCATTCTGATGGCAGAGATTGCAGCAAGAACAAACATGTAAAGGATGCTTATTTGCTGGGACAAATACACTAACCAAGGATAATTCATGTATGTTGTCCAAAATTTGGCCCTTACGTTTTACCAGTCAGCTTTAAAATTGTGTATCTTTTTTTAGCTCCTGAAGCTTTGTTTAGATAGTATCCTCATACTTATCTTCTAATAAATATTTAAAATTTCTTTTTTATTTGGTCCAAATTGCCTGAAAGGGCAATATCTAGACTGCATCCCTGCAGAAAGAATGGTTCATAAGTGGCACAAACTGAAATTAACTCAGTTTATTTCTAAGTATATTCAAACAGTCCCTTCACCAGTCAACAGGATCTAGGACTGTATTAGAAAGCAAAGAGTTTTCGATTCCCTGTTAATTCAACAAACCCCTATTGTGTTTTGGGCACTATAATCAGCACTGGGATTTACAGAGAAAAAAAGGAAATAATCGCTGGTATCAAGGAATCTACATTTATTGGGAAAGAAGATAAAGTATTTGCACAGTTTAATAAATATAAGGTAATTGAAGGAGGGAGAGGGCATTGCCAACTGTGAGAGCTCAGGAAAGGTTCTGTTATCTGAAGACCTTGAAGGAAGCTAGGGATTCTAAGAGGCCTGCACATCCCAGGCCTGGGGGAATAATCTGTGCAAAGTCCTGGAGACCGCAAAGGGAAAGTCATGTTTGGGGTCTATCTAATAGGAAAAAAGAATGTTAAAAGGAGTCATTGATGGCTTCTAACTAGGCCAATGATGGAGAAGTCACCCCATACAATTTATTTCTGTGCATAGATATGGGAACAAAACACAATACAGCCAGATGGAATACTTGGATGTCAGGAATGTATGGTATGCATGTGCATGTTTTCAAGTTAGCCCCAAAAACGCAGAACTGAGAGAAAGCTTTGTACTGGGCCACAGCGTCATCTGGCAAGCACTTATGAAGTACATTCTATATCCCAGGAACTACCCTAGCTGCTGGGCGTATGGAAACTTAACTGAAATACTCTCTGTCCTGAAGGAGAGTATTGATGTAAGTAAACATCAAATAAATGCAAAATAGCAATGGGAAGAGGAGGGAAAATGGTGACCCAATACTTAATAAGCCGAGATTATTACACTTCCAGTTTATCCCAGTTCTAGGCAGATTATCAGCCTTTTAACATCTTGAGGAAGGCAAATGGGGCCAATGCTCATAGAGCCCCATCAATGGACAATTCGTCTGCAACATTTGGTGCTCCACCTACCTATCTGCTTTCAGGACAGACTCTTAATTTGCTAGTTCCCCCCTTTCCACTCCCAGATCCAGGGTGAGTTCTATGAGACAGGTGGGTGGCACAGTGGGATAGAGCACTAGGCCAGGAATCAGAAAGACTATGTAGTTCAAATCTGGCCTCAAACACTTAGTAGATGTGTGACCTTGAAGAAGTCATTTAACCTCTGTTTACATCAGTTTCTCCATCTCTAAAATGGAAATAATAATAATAGCACTTACCTCCCAGGGTTGGTATGAGGACTTAATGAGATGATATTTGTAAAACACTTGTCATAGTGCCTAGTGCATCATAAGAGCTTTAAAAATGTTTGTTTCCTTCCTCCTTTCCTACAGATCCAACCTGGCACAATGAAAAGAGCACTGTCCCTGGAACCAGATGAACTGAGTTCAAATCCTACCTCTGATACAATTCTATATGTGGCCTCAAACAAGTCAGTTCCCATTCTAAGGCCTTAGTTTCCTCATCTGCAAAATGAGGGAGACGGACCAGATGACTTTTAAGGTTCCTACAAGCCCTGGATCACAAGTCCTTAACCTTTCTGAGCCATGGATCATTTTGGAAATCTGAAACTATATAATAATACTTTTTTTAAATAATAGAAGAAAATACTAGATCTCAGAAGTCAGTGAAAATAAAGATTTAATTTTTCCCCATTCAAGTTCATGGAACCTTTAAAATATATCCACGTAACCTTTTGAGGTTTATAGATCCCAGATTAAGAACCCCTGGGCGAGATCTATGATCCTATAAGTGAACCACTTTGCTGTCTAGATGCTCAGAGTCACCTGAACCCTAATTTTCAACCATTGTCCCTTGGACCCCACCTACAGAAATTAGGCACACTGGCATATTAAAAGCCCCATCCTGATTCACACAGCCTGCCTCAGTATTATTTTCATTGTACAACTACCATAAATCAAGACCTACGTATTTCATTATATTGATCAACCTGCGCTACCCATCAATCTACAGTGACGCTGGAAGAAAGATGTTTGGCTACATGCACTAAGCTGTGGCTTGCAGGGACAAAAAAACACAACCTAATATAATACCCACAACTCTAATCCATTTATAAAGCATCTCTCAGATTGTACTTTCTCTCAGGAAATTGGGAGTAGGAAAGGAAAGAAAGCGAGGAAAAGGAAGATTGAAAAGAGAGGAGGTGGCAATCTCTTGGGGGACATACAGACAAAAGAAAGATAACTCATGAGAGCAAGAAAATAAACAAATGTCAGCCATCCAAGGTTTGGGGACCTATTTTTCACATTTCTGTGTCTGCCTATTGAAAGCTGAGATTGGGTTCTTCGTACAGCCCAATAAAAGCAGAATAGAGCCCTTGTCAATTGTTCCTTTATATTAAGCAAAAGCTACAGAAGGTCAGTATTCCTTTCTAGGCCAGTCAAAACAGCTGAAGCAAGAAAATTAGGTTTTCAGAAAACTCCCTGGGCCACTGTGCCTATCACTAAATGGATGGAGGTATGATGATAGTTTTCACAGTCTCGGGTACTGAGTTATGCTGATGCATTTTTTTCCCCATTCTCAAAATGTGGCCAATGAAGCCAGACTCATGGATAATGTTGTTACTTCAAAATTTCATTCTCTAAGTTTCTTTGCCATAAGAACTTCTTCATAGACATCTGGATAGTTTCCCAACGTTGTTAAGAACTTTCCTTATCTATTACTACAAAAATGTCACCTCCAATTTTAAGGTACTTTCCTGTCTGTTATCCTTGAGCTCAAATGTATACTTACAATATAACACCACCCTTCAGTGTCATCTACCCTCTCATATAGGATTAATATCTAAAAATCAATAAAACAAAAATCCATTTATTCAGCGCTCTACTGTAAGCCTATCTCTATGCCAGAGACTATGGGGAGATATAAAGACACATAAAATCATATTCCTGAGTTTAGTAGGGGGAAAGCAAATAATTATATGTATATAAAAATATGCACATATATGTATATGTGTGTATCTGTACATATGTGTCCATATATATATATGTTAAATACAAGGGCAGAAAACAATGTGACCTAGGAAAATATTGTTATACCGTAAGACAATGAATATGAGAAATTACAAGAAACGTGGAAAGACTTATATGAAATGATACAGAGCAAAAAAAGCAGAACCAAGAAAACAGTATACCCAATGACCACAATAATTTAAATGGAAGCAATACTAAAAGACATTCAAACTCAGATTAAATGCAATGACTGAACAAGGATCCATGAAAAACACATTTGCCTTCTCTCTATAGAGAAATTGTCAACCACAAGTGTGCAATGCTCTACAAGCTGTCAGATGTCATTGCTGTGGTGGTTTGTTTTGCTTAATTGTCTTTCTTTGTTCCTATGAAGAGTTCATGGGGAAGGCATGGTAGTTATCGTGAAGTGACAGTAGTGTAAAAAACTAAAAGCATCAATAAAACAAAGGAAATGGAAAAGACGGGAAGGGGAGGAGAGGGGGGAGGAGAGAAAGGAAACAAAGGGAAGGGAAGAAAAAGAAAAGAAAAGAAAGTGAAGTTGGGGTCAGGTAACATAAGTTCAAATCCAAGCTTGAGCCTATATGAACTGTGTGATCATGGGCAAGCCACTTAACCTCTCTGAACCTCAGTTTCATCTTCCATAAAATAATGGTAATGATACTTACATTGCCTAGCAAGGTTGTTGAAAAAATTATTGGGCAAACTTTACCATGTTACGTTAATGTGAGTTTTCTCTCCGCTCTTACAGTCATAACCATGGTAGTTCAAGTTCTTATCACCTTTCTTGGACTACTGCAATTGGATTATAGTTGGTCTCTCTGTCACAGGTCTCTCCCCACTCCAATTCATCCTCCACTCTGCTACAAAGGTGAATTAACAAAATTATAGGTCTTACTATTTCTAACTCCTGCTTGAGAGTCAAATATATACACCTCTGTTTACCATTTAAAGTCCTTCCTAAACTAGCCCCTTCTTCCCACTTTTCCTGTTTTCTTCCACCTTACCTTACTCTGCTCCATGTACTCTTATGATCTAGGTACACTAGGCCAATTTCAGTCCCTAGAAAATGTCATTCCATCTCTCATTTGCATGCTTTTACAATGGTCATCATCTCTGCTTGGAATGCTCTGCTCCCTCACCCCTACCTCTTAATCTCACTGTCTTCCTTCAAGATTCAGCTCAAATCTCACCTTCTACAAAAGACCTTTCCCAATCCCATCAGAAGCTAGTGCCTTCCATTTTCAGGTTGCCTTCCATCCAGTCAGTACATATTTTGTATGTACCTAGTTTATTTTCATCTTTGTCTCCCCCACCAGAATGTATTCTTAAGGGCAAAGACCATTTTTGTTTTTGTTTTCCTTTTTTTGTGGGGAGGGGGGTCTTTCTTTGTATACCCAGCACAGTGTCTCAAATACTGTTTTTATTGTTCAGTCATTCAGTCATATCTGACCCTTCATGACCTCATGGACCATACTGTCCATGGGGTTTTCTTGGCAAAGATACTAAAATGGTTTACCATTTCCTTCTCTAGTGGATTAAGGCAAACAGCAGTTAAGTTATTTGCCCAGGATCACACAGCTAGTAAGTGTCTGAAGCCAGATTTGAACTTAGGTCTTCCTGACTCTAGGCCCAGTGCTCTATCCACTGAACCACCCAGCTACCTTCATATAGTAATGATTAATAAATGTTTTTTTGACTGACAAACTGAGTTATGATCATATGATGACTTTTAAAAGAATAGTATGGACAGCATGCTCTAAATAGAAGAGTACTAGGTTAGGAATCAGTGTCAGATCTGGACTAGAACTAAGGCTCTCTAACTAGCTTCATCATCTTGGACAAGTTGATCTCTCTGGCACTCAATTTCCTCATCTGTAAATGAGGGGGTTGGAGTAAATGATATAAAGTCTCTTCTAACTCTAACAGTCCACAATAATCTAGGACCTGTTATTCATAGGACAAAGATTTCATTGTAAGCTGATATAACCAGAGAAGTAGAATAAATAGGAAAATTAGGCTAAGTCTCAAAAGATAGGTAGCATTTGGACTTTCTGGGAAATTACTTACTTGGATCCAGAAGATGTTAGAGCTGGATGGATATAAAAAGCATATAGTCCAACCCTTTCATTTTACAGATGAAGAAATTGATGACGTCAGAGAGATGTGACTTGTCCAAATAGTCATTCATAGGGCCATGACTAGAATCCAGATCCTTTAAATGCTAACCAGTTCAGTCTAATCCATTATCATCCCATCCTCCTTATTCTAACTTCTATGTCTTTGTTGTTGTAAGCTCCTCCATTAGATTACAAACTCCTTGTTGGTAAGAACTGTCTTTTGCCTCTTTTTGTATCCTCAATACTTAGCACAGTGCCTAACATTTAGTAGACACTTAATAAATATTTATTGATTGGTTGATTGTTCATGTTTTATTACCCTTCCTGGAATGCTCTGCCCTCTGTTTCTTGGTCTTTCCAAACACTATCTACTGTTTAAACTCCCCCAAAGCTTCACATTCACTGAGAAACCATTCTTGACAATTTCAGTCTTCACCAACTTTCCTTTATCAGGAATCCTATAACATGTGTGTCCTATGTCATTTGTTTTTATATTTAATTATACGCAACTGTATGTTACTATATAATTGTTTCAGGTGTGTAGGTGTTACTTTCATATATAATTTCTATTTTCTATGTGGTGTTGTGCACAGTCTTGGACACACAATAGGTACACATTATTTTCTTTAAGTGAACATTTGAGAAAAAAAGTTGTTTTCATTTTTTTGTGTGAAAAGCAATTTGGAATTATGCAAAGAAAATGAGATGTGTGAATCTTTCTATATAGAGATTCCTCCATTATACGTATACCCCAAGGAGATTGATGACAAAAAAAGGCCACATATACAAATAGGTCCTAATTAGTGCAAGTAACAAATCCTAAGAATGGGACACATTATGCAACTTCACATTGCCCTTTTCCATTGGGATGGAACCAATTATTATATTCTATATAATTATAATTTTGAATATACTTCATGGGATTCATTATTTGCATCAATCAGGACCCAGCTTACATTGAAATATTTATCGAAGTACTTTAGGTGGCAGCAAAGAACTGGAAACAAAGTTGATACCCATCAATTAAGGACCATAGATCGTAGTATATGAATGTAAGGGAATATTAATGTATTGTAAGAATTAATAAATATTAATAGAGAAGCATAGGAAGACCAATATGACCTAGCTCAAAGTGAAATAAATCTAAGCAGAAAAGCAATACACAATGAATAAAATAATGTGAATGGCAAGAATTATAACCAAACAAATGAAATTGAATGTTGGGAAACTGTAATGATCAAGTTTAGCCCTAAAGAAGAGAATGCATTTTTCCTCCACTTCTTTACAGAAGGAGTACAATAGCTATGGAATACCACATCTCCCCCATTAGGTGGAATGCTCCTTAAGAGTGAGACTGTTTTTCCTCTTTTTGTTTTCCTACTGCTTAGCACAGTGCCTGTCACATAGTAGGCACTTAATAAATACTGATTGCACCTAATAACAAAATGTTTTCATAGGTTGGTTTGTATTGTTGATCTGTTTTTCCCCTCTTTTATGCTTAGCTATCTGAGTCGACTCTTTGGAAGGGGTATGGAGAGAAATACAATAGCAATTGTAGGTGAAATAAAAACAAAAGATGAATAAGATGTATTTTTAAAAAAGGAAAAAGATTTATTCCTTCTAAAGAGGTTTTCCAACCCTATGCCTATGTCTACATAATGCCAAAACAAACAAATATGCAAAATGGCCTTGATTTTGCAGTTTGGAAAACTCCCATTTTGGGAATTGACTCCACTGATACAGATCAAGAATCTAGTTTTGACTTGGTTAAAAAAAAAGTCATAGGAAGCTGCCTGAGGACCATCTAGGTTACAAGACTTGCCCCAGATCACATAACTAATAAAGAAGAAAGATTGAACTGAGGTCTTCCTCACCCCAAGCCCATCATGATACCCACTATACCAGTAAACCCTGCCTCTATAATACCAAAACAAAAAGTTGAAAAGTTAAGCAGCAAACCAGTTTCTGGATCCATACATGCTAAGTGCTAAATGGCCAGTCTGACTGATTTTCCCCCCAGTGAATAGAGTGACTGTTTGGATATCATGTAGACACAGCTTATGTTCACGTTTCCATGGGGGAAAGAATGGCTTGTTTGGTCTAGCTGAGTTTTGAGGTGAGATAGAATGTTGCACGGTCTCAGTGACAGTATTTAAGCTCTGCCTAGAGCTCCTCCACAGAATATCATTCAGCTGTTTTCATCCGTGTTTAATGGGAAATTATGTAACATTTGGCTGATTTGCAGCAGTGTTGATTGTAGAGCTTACATGCTTCTAATGATATAACTATTGTCACTGTTTCTAGTTCCTCTACCTCTTCTATGCTCCGATACATTCAATAAACACTAATACATTTTCCACACAATTCTCTCCTCCTCGGTAAGGATGCAATGCATTCACTGTGTCAACTGGAGATTGAGGACAATCCAGTCCAATAAACATTTATTAAGTACCTAATATATCAATCAGTCAACAAGCCTTTACTAAGTGCTCTCTATGTATGAAGCTGAGGAGCCAAATGAAAAAAAAATTCTCTCTTCCCTAGGAGCTTACATCATAATGAGGGAGACAACACAAATATGTACAAGTCTACGTGGAATATATACAAAATGAATACAAAGCAGTCTGGGGAAAAGGTTCCCTGGGAGCTGGTTGAACGGGAGGTTGGGAAGGATAGGAAAACTTGATGAAGAAGGTCGGCACTTGAGCTGAGTTCTGAAAAAAAAAAAAAAAGGATTCTACGAGGTAGAGATGAGGAGAATGTATTTCAGGTATGGGAAACAGACAATACAAAGACACAGGGATAGGAGATGGAGCATTGTGTGTGCAAAACAACAAATAGGCCCAGATGACTGGAATACAGAGTTAGAGGCAGGGAGTAAAGTCCAAGAAGACTAATTAGGAAGAAAAGGGTCAAGTTGTAAAGAATTTTACATACCAAATAGAGGGGTTTATTTTTAATTATAAAGGTAATGGGGAGCCGCTGAAGTTTGTTGATTGAGGGGATATTATCAAAGTTGCACTTTAGGAAAATAACTTTGGCAGCTGTGTGAAGGATTAAACCTATCACAATAGTCTGGGTAAGAGATGACGCGGCTCTGAACAATGACAGTGGCTTTATAAGTGAAGTGGAAGGACATATGCAAGAGATATTGCAGAAATAGAAATTATCAGATTTGGCAAATGTTGAGTAAAGGAAGATAAGGAAGAGCAAGGGATAAGAACATTCTGCTAGGAGTTAGAGATTTAAAATCAAATCAGTCAAAACCAAAACAAGCCAAACAAAAGAAAATGGTTCCTGCTCTCCAGTTTATAATGACCAAAGTCCAAAGATGATCAGTATCATGGGAGACTGGAAACTGTGCATTAGGAAGATCATTTGAAGGAACTAAAGAATGCTTTAGCCTGAAGAAGAGAAAGTTTAGGGGATACGTGGTAGCTGACTTCAGTATTTGAAAGGCTGTCAAGTAAAAGAGAGATTGGTCTTAACCTGCCGAGCTCTCCAGGACTTACCCAAGAAAAATGAGTAGTACATGCAGAAAGAATAAAAGCAAAATCTACTTAACAATAGGAGTTGTCCAAAATTGGAATGGGCTTTCTTAGGATGTAATGTGTTCTCCTTCCCTGGAGGTTCTCAGATATATTCTGGATAATCACATGCCAAGGATGCTGCTGAGGGGATGTCTGCATAGGTATGGTTTGACTGGGTAACTTCTCAGACCCCTCAAATCTGAGATTCCACAATTCTGTAATTGCACATATAACTAATTAGATTTTTTCAAACATTTTTCCCCTAATTGTCATCAAATCACAGACCTGACTTGGCAAGTTCACATGGCAACAACAAAGAAACAGTGGGCAGGGTCACAAGGACACTGTTTAAATGTGGCATAGGCAAGATAGCACAATACACCCCACAATAAAACACTTCTTTATTTAAACCCTGCTGCTCTTCTCCTTTGAGAGCCTGCTTTTTTTGTTTTTGTTTCCTTTCCCTAACACTGGTTGCCAAGTAACAATAACAAAAAAAAAAAGTCTTCTACCACCTTTTTTTTTTCCTTCTTCATAAATGTTTGTCTTACAAGAAATTTGTGGAATCATCATTTGAGGAGTAATTTTTTTTGCCTTCATCAAAAATATTAGCTCTGCTAAGCCATGGCAAAGATTGTCACATCAGGCATTTGTCAGACTTAACAAACAAAAGGAAAGTTGCTGGCTCATTTGCCAATCAAAAATAACTCCCGAGCTGTTACACTTGGGATCTCATGTTTCCACTGATAGGGATTCTTTGGAAAACAAAAGGGATTCATTCTGGACCAACCCTCATCAAAATGCAAAGCAAGTCATATCTCTGTCATAGGAGCCTTCTCTCCCTGTTCTCTCCCTTTCTACCACCTACTACCTATGACATCTATCTTTTTTCTTTGGTACCACTCTTCCTAAGCCATGAAATACCCTCACACTTTTCCCCACCATTCCTTGTACATAGCCAAATCTCTAATGTCACTTAATTATAAAATCATGGCCCTAGAGCTTGAAGAAAGTTCAGAGACCAATTATTCCAACTTCCTCACTTGATTGATGAGGAAACTGAGGTCCAAGGAGATTAAGTGACTTGCTGCAAATCATGTAGTCAATACATATAGAGGATTTGAACTCAAGTCCTATGAATAGCACAAATATTCTTTCCACTGTACTAAATCACCCCCCTACATCTATCTAATTGAGTTTCTATGGGATCATAGAACTTTATATTGGATTTTAAAATGAGAAGGGACCTAAAAGAGCACTTATTCTAATCCCCTCCATGTGGAGAGGTTGAGTCCTAAAGAAAAGGAAGAAGGGATTTATTAAGGGCTTACTATATACCAGACAATGTGCTAAGCACTTTACAAATATTATCTCATTTGATCATCATACCAACTCTGGAATGTAGGCACTTTATTATTAATCCCATTTTACAGCTGAGAAAATTCAATCAAGCAGAGGTTAAATGACTTGCCCAGAGTCACAGTTAGGAGGTTTCTGAAACTGGATTTGAACTCAGGTCTTCCTAACTACTTAGTGAAAAAAAAATTACTCTTCAAATGATTCCACAAATTTCTTGTAAGATGAACATTCATGAGGGGAAAAATATGGCAGAAGACTTTTCTTTTTGGTTACTTGGCAACCAAGTGCCCCAGCAGTTATCTACTGCCTCTAGAAGTTGAGTGATTGCCCATAATCACATAGGTAGTAAATAGAAGCAATTGGAAAAATCCAGAGGAAGAAGAGAAGGGACAAGGAGAAGAAAAACATTTTTTTTAAAAAGTCCAATTGCTCATTCCTGGTTCTCTGTCTATCTGTCTGACTATGCCCTCTTAAGTGCCTTCTCTGGTTTTTCATCCATGTCACATCCACAAATGGTGAATTTCCTCCAATGCTCTTTCCTAAGTCTGTCTCTCTCTCTGTTTCTCTGTCTATCTGTCTGTCTCTGTCTCTCTCTCTCTCTGTCTTTCTGTGTACTACCTCATTTGGTCATCTCATCAGCATCCATGGGTTCAATGCTTATCTCCATGCAGAGAACTCCCAGATGTATATATCTGGCCTTAATTTCTCTGCTGAGCTATCTATGGTCATACATCTACAACTTCTTCTTAGACATCTTAAACTGGATGTGCTGTAACAATTTCAAACTCAACATCTCCAAAACAAAACTCATTTTATTTCTCCCTAGTCCCTCCCTTTTTTTTAAGCTGTCCTATTACTGACAAAGACTCCATCCTCCCAGTCAAACAGGTTCACAAACTCTGTTATCCTACATTCCTCACACTCATTGCACCTATCCAATCATTATTAAACCTTGTTTCTAATTTCATCACATCTTTCATATATTTCCCCATATCTTCACTTATATATCCACCACCCTGGTCTAGGCCCTCATCACCTCTCTCCTGGATATTTGCAATAGCTTTCTGGTTGTTCTCCTCGCCTCAGTCTCACCCCACTCCAATCCATCCTCCATTCTACTGCTAAAGTAATTGTTCTAAAGTATAGGTCTAATGATTTCACTCTACTTCTAAATGAACTCTGGTGACTCCAAGACAAAATATATACACCTCTGTTTGGCATTTAAACCCCTTCATAACCTGACCCCTTCCTACATTTTCTGTCTTCTTATACTAACTCTCTCATTGCATCTATGACCCAACTAGACAGGCATACTCAAAAATATCATTCCATGTCACTCATGTCTATGCCTTTCCACCGGTATCTCCTATGCCTGGAATGTTCTGTGTCCTTCCTCGTCTCTGCCTCCTGGTTTCCCTGCCTTTCTTCAAGACTCAAGTGCTACTTGTTGCACGAGGCCTTTTCCAGTCCCCACAGCTGCTAATTTCCTGAGATGACCTTCCATCTACTTTGTTTATAATCTTATATATTCTCAGTTATTTATATTTTATCTTCTCCATTAGCATATGAGCTCTTTGAGAGCTGGGCTAGTAAAGTGACTTGTTCATGGTGACACAGTTAGTATCTGAAGCAGGATTTAAAACCAAATCCCACAGACTCTAAGTCTAGCACCCTTCCCACTACACTAGGCCACAACCAGCACAAAAGAATAATAGAATCATAGATTTAGGACTAGGAGGAACCTCAAGATTACCTAGTCCAACCCATTCATTTTAAAGATGAAGCAGTTGTTGTTTTCATTTTTTTCTCCTGGAAAAAAAGTTTCACGCATGAGTGAACAGGAGAGAAGAGAATATTATCAGGGCAAAGGGCCTTTCCTAGTTCTTCCAGATAATCCAGATAATCTTTGCTCTCATCTAACTGAATATCCATCATGCATCCTTGAAGCTGGGCCCATAGTTCAGAAGGGAGCATTCTAAGGACTCCTGCATTTCCCTAGAGACAAGGGAAATAACACTCTTCCCTTTCATCTTTATGCTGTGAATGAAAAAGAAGAACTGACCTCATAATGCGCCACACGTTGAGACTCAGAGATCAGCTGAGCACTGCACACCTTGCAATAACTTTCCGTAAACAAATCCGGGTCCAAGTCAGGAGACTTCATCTGGCTAAAATGAGACCAACAGAAAAAAACAGAAATAAATCTATTGTTTTGATATTGCTGTAACTCTCAATTAAGATTTCATAATCCTAGTTTGTTAATAATTCCATCAATCAACAAGCATTCATTTAGCACCAACTCTATGCCAAGAAAGGTGTTAGGTGTAGGATATACAAAAACAAAAATGAAACAGTCTCTGACCTCAGAGAGTTTACACTCCAAAAAGTGCAACAACTCACACTTGTAGTTCCCCACCTGTGACCTACATAGGCCCTTAGGCAATCATGAAGAATCATAGAACCATGAATCCATAAATAAGCAAGGATATCGTCCACAGACAAAATAAATGTTCCTCCTTTATATATGCATTGCTGTTTTTCCAAAAGTATGTAGATGCTGTTACAATTAATAAAATATAAAATAATCTGAGTTTGATTTTCTAGTATGTATTTTATCATTATGTATTTTCTCAATCACTCAATACTGATCATATATCATGCAAAAGTTTATGAATTTTCCTTTTTTATGTGGAAAAGGTCTTATATTAGAAAAAGTTAGGAGCTACTTCCCTATACCATTAGGAAAATATGATCATAAGTTTATAGATTGAGGGTTGGAAAGAATTTCCAAGGTCATCCAGTTCACAATGTCGTTTTATAGCACAGATAACTGAGACCTAGAAAGGCTAAGTGACTGTCCCGGGTAACATAAGTGATAAGTACCAGAGTTGAAATGTGAAACTTGAACCATATTTTAGACCATAAACTGACCATGGTTTCCTTCAACTTTGCTATTCTTTATGGGGGAGGTAAGGAAAGAGAAGGGAATGAGTATTTACATAGTAGCTACTATGTGCCAGGCACATAGTGCTTTACAAATATAATATGATCCTCACAACAACCCTGGGAGGTCACTGTTATTATGATCCCCATTTTACAGTTGAGGAAACTGAGACAAACAGAGTTTAATGACTTGCCCAGAGGCACACAACTAGTAAATGTCTGAGGCTAGATTTGAACTTAGGTCTTCCTAACTCCAAGTCCAGTGCTTTATTAACTGTGCCATCTAGCTGCCTTGTTATGGTTCCAAACTAGGTCATAGGGAATTTTTTTTTTATTCTCATAAAAACACCTAACTATGTATTCTGTTCCCATAAGAAACAAGAAGTCTGGATAATTCTTCTACTCAAATAAATTGAACTGAAATCTACTGCCTCTAAGCAAAGTAAAATTAAGTCCCTGAGTTCAGTTGCTATAATGAGAGGTTGAAAGCTGAATTAGATCTACCATTCTAATATTGTGTACCATAGTGTGCAAAGAATGTACAGTGTAGTCATATGCTGACACTGAATTACTGCCTTTCTCTCTCTCTCTCTCTCTCTCTCTCTCTCTCTCTCTCTCTCTCTCCTCTAACCCATTCCCCTTCCTCTCCTCTTCTCCCCTCTTTGCTCTCCTTTCCCTCCCCTCTCTCTTCCTCTCTTTTCTCTCTCCATACCTCAGCCGGGTTCCAAAGAGCAAGTCAACATAACCTCAATTTGTAAAGAAAAAATTTAGTGGACTGCAAGCTGAATATGAATCAAGAGCATGACATGAGAATCACGTCAGCTTAGGCTGCACCCAAAACAAACCAGTATCCATATAAAAGGAGGTTTTAGCCCCACTGGCCTCTGCCCTGGCCAGAGCCTATTTGGCATGTTATTCAGTTCTTGGCTTCCAGTTCTAGAAAGGAAACTGAAAAGCCAGTACATGCTCAAAGGAGGATGAGTAGGAAGTTGACCATGTCACATTAGGAGACTAGACATGTTTAATGTGGACAAGATGTCATAAAGGTTAGGGGAAAACTATAGCAGTCTTAGAAGAAGGATTGGAACATAGTAAGAGCTTAATAAATGATTTTCATTTACTCATTTGAATAATTAAAAGGCTCTAATATGAAAGAGGGATTAGACTTAATCTGCATGGCCCCAGAGGGCAGAACTAGAAGCAGTGAGTAGCGGAAGTGACTAAAAGCATAATCTAGACTTCATGTAAGGAAACGTTTGCTCACAATTCTAGCTGCCCTCAGGCAGAATGGGCTGCTTCAGAAGGTACTAAGTTCCCTTTCACTGAAGATCCACAAACTGAGCCTAGGGGAACAATTGTCAGTGATTTTTAGGAGACAACATCTGATAGTCCAGGAACTGCCCGGGTTAACCTCTGGGATTCAAATTCCATCTCTGATCCTTACACCTGAGTGACCTTAAGTGACCTCCAACCTAACTCCCCTGAGCCTCGATTTGCTCATCTGTGAAACGATAGGTTTGGACTAATTGAGCTCTAAAGTCCACTTTAGCTCTAAGACTCTGAACTTATGATAAATGTATCCAAGGTGTTCAGGTTCATGAAAATAACACACAATTAATATATACCCAAACACATAAAATGAAATGCAAGTAGATATACCATATACATATGTATATGTGTATATATGCATATGTGTGTATATGTATGTGTGTATATATACATGTGTGTATATGTGTGTGTGTACATATATACATACACATTATAGATAAATAAATAGAATCACTTAGCCTTCAACTTTCAGGGGAGAAAAGAAATCATAGTCAAATGTTTTTGACTGAAGCTGCCAGAGTGAAATAAAATTGTAATAGAAAGTACATGAAGGGGAGACATGTTGCTACAGCCTTGGACATCCTCCTCCTGAACCCCATCCCTTTCTCCTTAACTCTACCCCACTTCTGTGTTATTGTTCTGACCCATCCTACCAACTGACCTAGTTTACTTCCATTTTCCCCCACAACCACCTCCTTCTTACTGCACAACCAGCTGTTTTCCAATTTTCTGAACCCGTATAAATGGCTGCACGAACCATTGCAGTGGTGTTGTGTTGGAGGCATGGGAACCGCAGAATTGTAGAGCAGAAAGTACCTATATTCATAGAATCTCAGGAAAAAAACCTTGGAGGTCATATAACCAACTTGCCACTCAGTTTACAGATTGATCCCTCATCGTCTTTCAAAAGTTATTATCAAGCCTCTTCTTGAACTCCTCTGATAATGAGCACAGACTGCCTCAAAGGCGGTATATTCCGTATCTGAATACTTCTAAGCATTGACAAGTGCTTCCTTCCAGAGAGGTCGATCGAAGCTTAAAATAACTTACCCTTTATTCTGCCCTCAGGTAGGTCACAGAATAAATCCACCCTCCCACCTCCATGACAGAAGATCTTGTCAATCGATAAGTCAATTGGTCAATGAGCATTTATTAAATGATTACTGTGTGCCAGGCACTGTAGTATAACACTGAAGTTACAAAAGGGCAAAAACTGTCCCTGACCTCAAGCAGCTCACATTCTAATGGGGCGACACAACATGTAAATTAACTAGGTACATACAAAATATACAGAGTATATTAAAGGTAATCTCTGAGTGGAAAGCTCCAGCAGTGAAGGGGAATGGAAAAGGGCTCCTTAAAAAAAAAGTAGGATTTGAGCAGGGTAATGAAGGAAGCCAGGGAAGCTAAAGGGGAGGAAAAAGTGAGTGAGGAAAAAGAGCATTCCAGGAATAGGATACACCCCATGCAAAGGCAAGAACATAGGAGATGGATGGTGATATGTGAAGAATCACAAGTACACAGCATAGCTGGATTTGACAATGGATTCAGACATGTAGGATGAATGAGATTGGAGACTCAAGGAAGACATGGACATTGTTAGTCTGGGTGACCGGGAGGGTAAACGTGCATTAAACAATAATAGAGAAGTCTAGAAGAGGGTAAGGTTTGAGGGGAAAGATAATGAATTCTGTCTAAGAGATGACGAGTTTGAGATGCCCATAAAGACTTCTCCATTCCTAACAACATTTCAGGTATCCTCATAGGAAATCATTTTGAAATTCTCTCATCATCCGGAGCAGCCTCCTTTGGATGTGCAAAGTCTACCTTCATTGACTGGAGAAGGAAATGGCAAACCACTCCAGTATCTATGGCAAGAAAACTCCCCAAAAAGGTCATGAAGAATCAGACATAACTAAAACAACTAAACAACAATCACTACCATCTTCCTGGAGGGGAATCACAACCACATTTGTCCAGTCTCTCACCACCTTTTCCATTCTCCACAAAGATCAATATCTGGCATTCATATTATCTGCCTATTGCTGGAGGATGATCTCTAATCTTCCTAAGGCCAGGAGAATTGAACAAACTTAGAGATGCTACGTATTCCTTCACTATATCCGGTTTCAATTAATCCTTAATCATGTTTATCCTATCTTTCAATTCTAAAAACAGTTCTTAACAGAAAATTCAGAAGTAAAAAAGAAACAGAGTAGTTATTCTTTTCCTAGGACATCTGTTATCATTATCTTAACTATCCTAAGAAATAGGTCTTTCCCTTCTTTGTTCTTACTCTTGCTTAGATATAATTAGAAAAGTCCCTTTTGCTATCCCTTGGATTTTTCAAAAGCCCTTATTTTTTTTTAAGAATGTTGGCTTTCCTGTTGCTATTCTTTTGTGTTCTTCAGTTATATACTCCTACTTATATCTTCTGCATGTGTCTATTATTAATTTTAACTCAATACTCTACCCCATATTAGTCTCTTTAGGAATCTCCCATTTTCCTTGTCATCAGCATTGGTCGATCAATCAACTGACAGGCAGTTGACACTTAGGTATTAAGGACCATTATAAATTAAGAATTTTTAAGATGCTTTTAGCAGAATATGACTTTATAAGAAGTCTGAGCAATGGAAGTCCTTCATAAGCTCATAATATATTAACAGTTGAAAAATAAATTGGAGATCATCTTGTCTGGACCCCTCATTATGGAAATGAAGGAAACTGAGACCAGGAAAGATGAAGTGACTTGCTTATTACTACTACGGTTTTCTTCTACTAGTTTTATGACATATCATAAATTCACTATCTCATTTCTTCCGTAAGATCTGGTGCTCTAACCCCTCCCCTTTTTACTTTATTTATAAATAAGGAAATTGGAGCCAAGAAAGATTATGAAAATTATTTGATTGGTTACTGGAAGAGTCAAGGAAAGAACTAAATCCCAGTACTTTTATTGTATCTTAGTACTTAGACCAACCAAGTTGGTCTAGAGACCAAATGAAAAAAGAAAGAGAGAGAGAGAGAGAGAGAGAAAGAGAGAGAGAGAGAGAGAGAGAGAGTTAAGCTGCTATGTCCACTGATTTTAAAATATCTCAATTACTAAGCCAAATAATTTCTATCTGCCTGAACTGGTCAGACCAGTCGTCATAATGGTTCCATGTTCACCTTTCACTCCTCATTTGGGCCACAGTGGCCTATTTCAGGGTATTTTCTTGCTCATGGGCTAACTGATTCAAATTCATCGTGTCTACCTCCTAAAAAAGTTTCAAGAAGTCAGTGAATATATCCATAATTACATCTAATCCCAAATTATCATACAAATGTTTATCTTAAATTCAGACTGACATGATGAAAAGAGCATAGGATTGAAATTCATAGGACCTGGGTCTGAATCCCATCTTGGACACACCCTAGATATGTGGTCCTTTGTAAATCACTAACCTGCTGTGAGGGAGGGTCATCTGTACCTTGATGCTATTTTGCACTACTAGATATCTGACTGGAGCCACAGATACAAAATCTGTATTGTTCTTACTGAAACACAGCATGGAATTAACATTAAACTTAAATAAAACAAACCTAAATTTAAAATACCCCAAAAAAGTAAACTACTTATTCTCTAAGCATTTGTTTACTTGCCAAGAAAATGGAAAAGCACATTTATACTATCTACCTCACTGAGCTATTTTTGAAGAAAGAACTGGTGAGTTTGAAGTGGACAGAGCAAATCTGGCCACAGACACTTGATGCTTACTAACTGTGTGACCTTGAGCAAGTCTCTTAATCCTGACTGCCTCACCAAAAACCAACAACAACTCTGTGAACCTGGAAGCACTATATCGCCATGGGTTGTTGTTGTTGCTAACACTGAATTATCAAGAAATCTTTAACCAAAGCTCCTTTCCAACATCTTGACAGATCAGATGAACATCTCACATTCATGCACATCTGCTTGAATACCTTTAATGGTAATTCATTTTGTAGATGGACAGATCTTGTTGTTCAGTTGTTTCAGTCATGTCTGACTCTTTATGACCCTACTTGGGGGTTTTCTTGGCAAAGATACTGGAGTGGTTTGCCATTTCCTTCTCCAGCCCATTTTACATATGAGGAGACTGAGGCAAACAGGTTTAAGTGACTTGCTCAGGGTCACACAGCTAGTAAGTACTTGGGGCTAGATTTTAACTCAGGCATTCCTGACTTCAAGTCCTGTGCTGTATCCACCCCACCACCTAGCTGACCTTAGACAGATTTGGTTAACAGAACGTTTTCTTATTTGTATTCAGCTAAAATCTACCACACTTTAACTTTGCTTTTATTTTCTGGAGCACCACCTCCCCCCAAAAGTCTAGTGTTCCTACCATATGATAGTCTTCAGATAACTGAAGAGAGAAAGCATTTTCTTCAACTATTCCTTCTATGACATGGTTCCCAAGATTTCTCCCCAGGTTGAATGTCCTGTTACATACACACCCCAGCTTGTCAAAGTCCCTCCTAAAATGTGGTGCATGGAATTAGACACAGCACTCCAAATGGAGTTTGACCAGTGCTATGTATTAAAGTTTGGCATTTAAAATCATTTTTCACCTTTCCTGGCCTTCACTGATACCCTGGAATATAAACAAAGTCAAGGTGCTCGGAAGTTGGTAAAATACAGTACAACATTTTCAAATATCAAGTATGAGGAAAACTCACTGATTTTTCTTCTTTTCTTTTCTTTTGCCAAGCTCTCATAAGTGACTATTTAAATATCATTGTGTTTCCTGCTATTTCTAATAAGAAACTCACAAAAATAGATTCGTGGATGACCTGGTTAATAGGAATCTCTAAACCTACTGCGCACTCCTTCCTCATTATACAACTGACTGCAGAAATCAAATCCTGTGAAAGTATAGCCAAGGTAGATGTTGGGACGAGCAGGGCCTGTGGGAAGGAGTCTTTGCCTTCTTGGAAAAGCAGCTGTGTGGCAGAAATAGCTTTAAAGGCAGAATATAAAATGTGTATACTAAACACACACACACACACACACACACACACACACACACACACACACATGCAGGAAAGAACAGAACATCCTGGCTTTTTCCACTATTTACTTTCTTTAGGCTTGTGGATCTAGGCAAGTGTGCATGCACTAAAAGGTAATGAAGACACCCCCAGATTCATCAAGAAAGGAAGGATGCATGTGAATGAGTTAAATCCAATGGAAGGTAATTACTGGACAAGTGTCAGCCAGGTTTGCATATGAGGCCTTTTCAAGGAAAGGGGAGCAAAATGTAAGATACATTTTTCAGTGCTGGTTGTGCAGAGAACCTGGTGGGGAAGGGGGGGGGAGTCCAATTTAAAGTGCAAAAACTGGCAAAACCTCCAGAGAAAGGCTGCCACCCATTTCTCTACTACCATACATGTAGCCTTTATAGTTAAACAGAGCTATAAAGGCCAAGAAGTTCACAAGTCTGAGAAAGCCAAAAACAAAAACAAAAACAAACAAAAAAAAAAACAGGTTTAAAAAGGAGGGAGGTAAAACTCAGATCTTCCCTCCTGGTCTTTGGATAAAGGTCTTCACCACCAGCTCTTGACTAGTGAGGGAAAAGAAAGGAGGCAGAGAATTCATTCCATTTATCACTTCGTCTTTAAGCCCAACCCATCTACCTACAGGTGATGGTTGGTGGAAAGAAAAAGGAAGAGAAGAAGATAAAGAATTCGTTGCATTTATTAGTCAAAATCCAAGCAACCATCATACCTAGGACCCATGTAAGGTCCTTTTCCACTCTGTGAATATCTTATCAGATACTAAATTAATCTGAGATGGGGCATTTAATGATTATCTGTCCCCCTCTGAGGCAGTAATGGAGTCTGATGAGGAACACAGAAGCAAAGACAGACTCTTTCCTGTCCCAGACCAGTGCTGTCAAAGGGTGGCATGGCCAGGGTTTGCATTTGGTCTGAGGGAGCTGTCAGCCGTGTATGAGCACATGGAGCCTCAGAGTTGTAAGACTTCCCAAAGGTCTTCTCAGCCTGCCCTCCAGCCTCCATCTGAAGCTATCTTTCCATGATGGCAAGCTCATCTAGTACTCCTTCCTGAGCCCCCCCCTCCCATTACAACTGTGGACAGTTCTGTGAGTAGGTTTTTTCTTCTATCAAGCTGCAATCTGCATGGCTGCCGTGTCATCCATTCATTGCACCTAGTTTTGCTTCCCAACAGAACAAATGGCACAATACAGTGGAAAAATCTTTCATGCTGGAGTCAGAGGATGTGCATTTGAATCCTACTTTTGTCAATTGCTATCTGTGTGACGCTGTTTAAATGATTTAATCTCTCTGGCCCTCAGGGTCCTCAGCTGTAAAATGAGGGAATCAGACTAAGTATTCTCTTATGTTTCTCTCAGATCTAGATCAGTGTTACAGGTCTCAATGTCTCCCCGCTTAGAGCATGTGAAGGTACCCTTTTTTTGCTGTTGGCTATATATGATGCATCCATCACTCAATTGGCTTCTGAACCAAAAGAGGTGAGGTGCTACACTTGGCAAAAGAAGAGGCAGATTCTGGCTGTGGGGTCTCTTGCCAGCAGTTTTTGAGAAGATAAAACATGATTCTTACATTTTTAAACCCATAACTATTTATGTAATTAGCAACTCTGTAAGTAGCAACTGCCCCCAAAGTAGCTGTGTCGGGGGGAAGAGGCAGTGTTTGGGGGCTGCTAGGTAACGCAGTAGATAAAGTGCTAGTCTTGAATCCAGAAAGACTCCTCTTTGTGAGTTCAAATCTGGCCTCAGATATTTACTAGCTGTGTGACCCTGAGTAAGTCACTAAACCCAGTTTGCCTTAATGCACTAAAAAAGGAAAGGGCAAACCACCCCAATATCTTTGCCAAGAAAACCCCAAATGGGATCACAAGGAGTCAGACGTGACTGAACGCAACAACAAATTGCCCTATTTAGAAGTCAGTCTATTTCAGACTAATGAACCCAGGCAAATCATGATGAGTGGTGAAGGACAGAGATTGATGCAAGTTGCTAGGACCTAGGACCTCAGCTAAACAGTGTCTAATTCAACACTATGCTGGCCACTGATCTATGATTTTAAGTACTAATACATGACAGGATTTCACATATTTTAATGTATCTATTTAACCCTGCCCTGCTACACGTCTCTTCTTTTCTAGGCTAAGCATATTCAATTTCTTCTCTAGATTCTAACATGGTGTGGTTTCCATGCCCTCATCATCCTGGGTCATCCTTCTCTGGACAGACTCCAATCTGTCATTGTCCTTTCTAAAAGTAGCACCCAGAATTGACCACAATTCTCCAGATGTATGTCTGCCCTGGTCAGGCCACAGAAGGACCATCACTTCCTTTACTTTTTGCATTATTATTCTATTAATGCAGCCAAAAATGCATTTGCTTTTTTTTCCTGCCCTATCACTCTGATGATTCATTTTAAGCTTGCATTCTGCTCAAACTCCCAGGTTTCATTTTTGTTCTCAAGGTTTTACACAATATGTACCTATGGGATGCCAGCTCTGGGATCATTAACACAACTGGGATAATTCGCAAGGTAACCACAATAGAAGATAGTTTGTGCCTTCATTCATTTAATGGATATTTGTTGTCTGCCTACTATGTGAGAGAAATGGTTAATAAATTAGCTTTGGGGAGGCAAGAATTGTGCTTTAGGCATCTCTGCTGTTCTGGTGCCTGGTACTAGACTTTCTACCAGAAGCCCTGGAAGTTATAGCCTCCTCTGCTAATAATTGAGGGATGAGAAACATCCCAGCAGGGGCTCAGGGAACCATAGCCCTCTGCCCCTCTGCAGCAGGGAAGGCTGGATCTATAAGAAAGCTGAGCATGCACAGAATATGCTCATTACTAGTCCAAGAGCAGCTACTGCTGATTGCTTTATCTGAGGTGAGTGCTAAGGGTCAGTCAGGGCTAGTAAGTGTCAATATTGAGGCATAACAGGGGAAGGACGTGTACTAGCATTTACAGAAAAAGATTTGGAGCTGGGATTGAGATTCTGTTTATGCCCCAAATGCATTGGGATCTGTTCCCCAGGCAATCTTTCCTGGGATTCCAATGAATTTTAGATTTGGAACTGGAAAGAAGGGAATTTAGGCATTATCTAATTGAGGGGTTCTTAAACTGGAGTCCAATGGATGCCCAAGGAATCCATGGGTAAATTTCAGGATGTACGTGAACTTGGATAAGACGAAAAATCACATCTTTTCACTACCTGAAATTTATTATTTCTTTCAATTCTGGATGTAAGTAACAAACATTATTCTAAGAAGAGGTATATAGGTTTTTGCCAAAGGGGAACCCATAACAAAACAAGTTTCCAAAGCCCTGATATAGTCCAACTACTTTATTTTATAGGCAAGAAAGTAAGGTTCAAAAAAGGGAAATGACTTGCTCAAAGTTAAACCATTCATAGAATTCATAAATCTAGAGCCAAAAAGGACCTCAAAAGCTAACTTCCTCATTTTACAGATGAAGAAACTGAGGCCCAAGGAGATTTAATTGACTTTTCCAAGACTGAACATATAGCAAATGTCAGAAGCAAGAATTGAATCCAGTGGGGCAGGTAGGTGGAGCAGTGGATAGAGCACTGGTACTAGAGTCAGGAGGACCTGAATTCAAATCCGGCCTCAGATACATAACACTAGCTGTGTGACTCTGGGCAAGTCACTTAACCCCAATTGCCTCACTAAAAAAAAAAAATTGAATCCAGGTCCCCTCACTCTAATGTCAGTGTTTTTGCCACTTGACTTTTTCAAATATAGGTGCTCTGACTCTAATTTCCAATATACTACATCTGAGTTCTGCTCCAGCCAGGGAGCATACCTACTTGAGGGAACACTTATCTTGTCTGTGAGTTATAGAAAAGGGCTGGGTGGGAGACCCGAGTCAATTTAGTCACCCTAGAAACAACAGCCTAGGATGCCAAACTGCCCCAAGTTTTGGCCTGAACACATGTACATGAGAAAGTTTTATCTATTTCAGGAAATTTCATCCTTATGGTCTGGTTGACAAAACACAATTATGCCACAAAGTAGTGGCATAAAGGATTTAATAGGAGAACAAGATCACACTGGTCATGAGTAACCACTGAAAACTTCACAGGGAAAGCAGACTATAAGTTGAGGCTTGAAATATTGGTAGGATCTTGACAGGTGGAGATATCCCCTATCCCAACACAAACCATGGTCTTCACTCTTTCCTCAGAAAAAAAGTCTAACTGACCTTGTAAAATCTAGGTCAGGAAAAGAGTAAAGACTTCAAGGTAATTTGAGATTTCAACGAGGGGATTACAAAATTGAAGGGGATAGCAAATGAGGAGGAGGGCAGGTCATATCCATCAGAGTGCAGATTTTCCTAGAGGAAATGTCAGAAGGACATGAAAATTTGGGAAATGTTTCTCTTAGTCACAAAAACTGCCTGAGTTAAAAGCTATAGCTATAAGATGAAAAAAGTCTCACTCTTGGTTCTGGGAACAGTCAGTCCTAGATGAATTTATGAACTCCTTGTGTGCTGTTGTAATGAAGGGGGAGATTTTTCTCCTGTAATTTCTTCCAGTGTTAAAATGGCCTCTCAAGCACCTCTGTTTGTATAACACTAATCCCTGTACATACTTTCGGGGAGAGAAACAGATGGAAACATGTTTAGAGATGAGGGGCAATAACCCACTTGAGGCTGTTATGGAAGTACCAAAAGCCGTGATTTGTGGTGGTACATCAGGTGTCCTCCTGACTGCTGACAGTAGCATGTGCAGAAGTATTTTGCCACTGATATTCTGCTGGTTATTTGGGCCTCCTTGACAGGAGCTATGTGACTGGGGACCTGAGATGACATCATATTTCACAAAACCTTTATCGGCTACAATACCAGTGATCCTGTCCTAAGAACAATGACCCAGAGATGGAAAAAATCTAAGCAGTTTTTCATGGCTACCTGCTCTCTCTCTCTCTCTCTCTCTCTCTCTCTCTCTCTCTCTCTCAAGCATTCATTTTCTCTTCCTCTCACCTGTCCCTTAAAAAAATGAAAATAAAGAAAATCCTCAAAATAAGTCAAGCAAACAGTTTCCATGTCTACATATGTATGCCTTATTCAAGTTCATGATCTCTCTGGAAGGAGGTGAGTAGCAAACTTTGACATTCGTCCTCTGGAATCATGGTAGGTCATTTGAATTGATCAGAATTTCCGAGTCTTTCAAAGTTGTTTTCCTTATAATGTTCTTATTATAGAATTTATTCTCCTGATTTTGCTCACTTCATCTTATCTCTTATGATTATTTTTGTGGATTCAAGCTGCTTTTCAAAAGGCACAAGGAATCCAGATCAATGTTCTTTCATTCTGGCCTTTGACTAATTTGTTTTTCACCTTGAAGCTCCCTACTGGTAGGACCTGAAAAATAAATATTTGTCCAAGACAGAAACCTCAGTTGTCACCATCTGGAGTTTTACCCTAGAGTAGCATGGAAGGAGGAACAAGTCAGTCAATAAACATTTTTTAAGCACCTACTATGTGCCAGGAGGAGCTATAATTATAAAAAGAAAGGCAATCCCTGCCCTTGAGGAATTTATAATCTAATGGGGGAAGATAGCACACAAAATGAAGCTGAAAAGAGGTAGTGGAGGGAGATATCTGGCATAGAGACTCAACAGAAAAGTCCAAAAGAGTATAGCTGGGTGGGAAATGATAAGATGATTGACCCAGGCTCCCTCTATAAATGGAGGTTTGGGGAGGAATTCTTCACTCCAACCTCCAATCAGAAGGGCAGTGAGTACCGATAAAGTTTGAGTACCAAGGCTGATGTGACCTTTCAGGATGACCACAGGGGGCAAGACAGCCATAGTGGAGAAATCCAGAGAAGCGAAAACAAGTGAGAAAAGAATTACGGTTTGCCCTCCTCAATCTTCTCTTCCCATGGGTAAGGCAGAAGCCACTATCATTGTGAATATATTACTACTTTTTCTGGATAGTGTATAGAGGAGAAAGAGGGGAGTAGAATGAGTTATAGCTATAAAGACAAGCAGAAATCTTCTATCACATGAGAATTAAGGTAAGGGAGACAGAAAGACAGACAGACAGAGACCTCCCCAGTGATGTACAGCTGGGCAAGTTGTGCCAAAAGTTGAATTGAAGAAGAATAGACTGCATTTCTGTTGGGAAATTGCAAACACTCCTTTGCTGACTCCAAGCTTTCCATGAAAGTAAAGCAACTGATAGCAACCCCCAAAATGGCAGCTGTTACTAGCATTTGTCAAGCACTTGAAGGTTTGCTAAGCACTTCACAAATATTTTCTCATTTGATGCTCACAGTAATCCAGGAAGGTAGGTTGTATTATTACCTCCATTTTACAGATGGGGAAATTGAGGCAGGAAGAGATTAAGTGACTTGTCCAGGATCACACAGCTAATACATATCTGAGGTTGGATTTGAACCCAGGTCTTCCTGAATCTTGGCCCAAGAGTGCAATCCACTTCCCCACTTAGCTGCTTTTTTTCTCTTTTATCATGGATATGGAAATGCCTGCTTTATTTTGGTGTGTGCTAAGTTTATGATAAAAGATAAAATTTTAAAAAAAATAAAAGAAGACATGGATGACTTGTGATTTTCATGCAATTGAGAAGTACGGGGGAAAGAGCACTAGATTTAGAGTCGCAGGGCCTGGTTCAAATCCTGGCTTTACCTCTTACTACTTGTATGACCTTGGGCAAATCACTTATCTCTATGGACTTTAGATTTCTCATCTGTAAAGTGAAGGGGTTGGGCAAGATGGCCTCCAGGGTCCTCCCAGATCTAGATATGTGGCCCAGTACTCCTTCATGCGGTAAGTGGGAAGACAGGACAACAAAATCCACTCATGGCCCTCTATTTCCCTCCAGGCATCTCAGGAGAGGGGAAAACTCCTCATCTGGTGCGATGTCTTCCTGAAGGTGCTCAAATGAGAGCAGAGCACAGCTCCTTCACATTTGCATTTCTCTCTTTGCGACCTGTCCCAGCTGATGAGTTGCTGATGAGTGACAGCTTAGAGTAAGTTCAAGCTTTCCATTCTAGCTTAAGGTTTAGGCTAAAAACAACAATAATAATAATCTAACATTCCCACATCGCTCCCTCTTCATGCTCGGCTCAGCAGTACCAGGAGCTGCAGGGCTGACTCACACCACTTGAATAATTACCTTTTAATGGCACCACTTTCCTCATTTGTAAAACAAGCATCTGTGATTTCTGACTCAAAAACATCTGCAATTGTGGGACACACAGCTCCTCACTCTGATCCCTAGAAACCTTGTCATTCATCCTCAGCTATAGCCGCTCCCCTTCAATCCATTCCTTGGTGGCTAACTCTTCCTTCTTCCTTCAACATTGCTCAGATACTGCACCTGAGGTGGACAAAGCCTTCCGTAGGTGACTGACTGACTTGTACACAATTTGCCTCTGTTCCTTTGGAGAAGCGGCGGGGGGCGGGGGGGGGGGGAGAGAGAGAGAGAGAGAGAGAGAGAGAGAGAGAGTGTGTCTTCTCAAGTAGCATTTCTCATTCAGTCATAGGCCCCAGTGGACACCAAGCAAGTGGGCACTCGCCATTCTGGCTAATGATCACACTCCCCTTTCTGCCGCTAGCCAGATTTGTCATGCCCCCTCTGCTCTAGCTTAGAAACACCACAGAGCTCTATTAAGCATGCCCTTTAAACATTACAGGCTTCAGAGCCTGCCTGTCTGATTGTATCTACAGTAATCTTACAAGGGAGTTCAAATCCCTTCTGCAGTCCTTCTCACTCTCACACATGTTACAGAACCTGCATTTACCAGCATCTGGGCTCCCCAGCACCTATGCTGTGCTTTGAATGCTGAACCCACAACTGCAAACTACAGATACTCCACATTTACTGCTCTGTATATATGTTGCATTTCCTCCACTCTCCTCCATCAGAAAATATAAGTGGATTGAAGACAGGAATGGTTTTGTTTTGTCTTAGCACTATGCCTTCCATATGTTTTATTATGTTTTTAATTGACTTGGGCTGAAAGCCTGCATTCAGCCAAGAAAAAATGACTGAGAGTTTGAGATATTCGAGCAAAGGTAGTTTTCATTTTTCATAAAATTAAGATGTTCTGATTTTCAATCTCATCTTTTGGAAGCAATCCAGTAGGATTTGAGCCCTTTGAGGGCAGGAGATGTTCCTTTTTTGTCTTCTGTATCTTTTTCAGCGAGCCCCGAACCTGGCACAGAGCAGAGACTTAATAAATGTTGTTGAATTGGACAGCAGAAGGCTCAAGGCATTTGTTACTGAGACAAGAGAGTCCGAGGAGTGTCTTAGGAAGGAGGGAATCCATTCTGTCTGGATTCTGAAAGGCCCATCCTCCAGGCTATTTTAAAAGGCCACAATGTCTCTGGGTAGTAACGAGCAGCAGGGAAAACTTGTTCACTAGTCTGATGAGTAACAGGTGGGGAGTGATGGAGGACTCCTGTCAGGGAAAACACCATTTGCTTTTGTACGACACTAATGAATAAGCTCCAGCACCTTTGCAGATCACAATGAGCAGGGAGGTCCGTGATGCTCTCAGAGGCCAAGATGTAGATGGGGATGGGGGACGGGTAGGGAGGGTAAGGATGAGGGGTTTGAGTTTCCAATTGCTTTGTTGCCTCCTAACAAAAGTAAAAAATGAGACGCCAATCATGGGAGTGGAGCCAGAGATGAAGTGAGACAAAAAAGATCAATACTCCCCTCCCCAAAGAGGGGAGGCTAGGAGAAAATACAAGGGAGTATAATAGACTCTTCATTTCTCAACGTTTAACCCATCAAAAGAAAGGCCTATGTCCTCATATTGAAGAGTAATAGAAAATGCAAGGCACACCACCTCTCCCTCCCACCCACTGCACTCCCAAAATGAGAAAAGCAGTTGTGGACAATCATTAGCTTGCATTTATTAAGTCCCTCCTCCAAATGGTTTCCCCACCCCCCCTCCCCATTACAATAAATTTTCCTAACAAGCTGAAATTTAGCATAGCCTTTTATTTTTAACGGTAGGATCAAGCCTCCTAAAATATGGTTTATAAATAAGAATTCCATTACTGTAACTTGTTTACATAATCCATCTTCACAAGACTACCACTCCTGAACCCAACAGATTGAGGACAGATTTAAATTCAGATACCCCATCCAAGACCCAGGGAGACATAGTTCTGTACCTCCAAAACAGCACTGCAGAGGAGGTCACAGATGAGTTACACAGACTGAGCTGCAGAAATACTATCACTTTTCTTTTCATCCTTACTCTAAGGCAGCTGCAGGAGCTGTCATTTAGCCAGGAGTCTCTTTCAGGGAAGCCCTGCAGCAGAGTCCAGCTCAGACCTGAGTTGACCTCTCCTCCACACCAGTCCAGCCCTGAATTCCTGCTCTGCTCTGTCTTAGCCTTCAAACCTTCCATGGGTCCACAAGCTCAACAGTGTGGGTACCCCTCTCATCACTGATGACCATTACCCATCCACACCTTTTCCTTTCGAGATGTGTGCTCATGTTCTCCCTTTTGTTTTTATCTCTGTGGGAACAAGAGAAGGATCCATGGAGAGACATAACCATTGCTCGTGGCGGATGGGAGGAGAATAATGGACTGTTCAACTCATTCCGGTTTGTCTGGGGTTTTATTTTACTCTTCCAAGGAAAACAACCTTTGAACTGAGAAGGCTAGAGAAGAGAGAAAAAAAAACCATAACTGGCTATAGGAAGCCAAGATGGACTATAAGGTCAATATGAGTGAACAATGTGATATGACAACTAAGAAAACTAATGTGATTTTAGACTGATTTAAGAGAGTCACAGCTTCCAGGAATGAGGAGTAGACAGTCCTGCTATACTCACTCCCTGACAGACTATAGAAGAAATAAAATGTTCGATTCTGAATGACACATCTTAGGAAGGGCATTGGTAAGGTGGAAGTGTCTAGAAGAGGGTAATCAGGACAGTCACAAGCCTCAGATCCATGCCATGTAAGGATCGATTGAAAGAACTGGGAAAGTTTAGCCTACAGAAAAAGATTCCAGAAGGGTGTGATAGTAGTCACCAGATATTTGGAGGGCAGTCATGTGGAAGCAGGAGTATACTTGTTCTTTTGAGGGGAAACAGTATGGTACTGGGAACAGAACACCAAACTTGGAGGCATAAGATCCAGGTTCAAATTCCAGCTCTGATGTTTACTACGTTGTGACCTTGGGCAAGTTATTTAACCTCTTTTGGTCTCAGTTTTCTCATCACTAGAATGGGATGGCTGGACTAAATGATTTCTAATGTCTCTTGAAGCTTTTGATCTACAATCTATGACTAATGAGGCAGAACTAGGAGCTTTTGGGTAGAAGTAGGGGGAAAGGAAATTTGAGACTGGATGCCAAGAGAAAAAAAAAAAACTTCCTAACAATTAGAGTTACTCCCAAATGGAATAGGCAGTGAGTTCCATTTATAGGGAATCTTTAAGGAAAAGCTAGATGAGACTTATAGTATAGGAGCAACTAGGTGGTGCAGTGCACAGAGTGCCAGGCCTGGATTCAGGAGGACCTGACCTCAGACACTAAACTAGCTGTATGACCCTGGACAAGTCACTTAACCCTGTTTGTCTCAGTTTCCTCACCTATAAAAATGAGCTGGAGAAGGAAATGCAAACCACTCCAGTATCTTTGCCAAGAAAACCCCAAAATGGGGTCACAAAGAGTCTGACACAAGTGAACAACAACATTTGTAGTATACATGCAGAAGGAATTCTTTTATAAACATAGGTTGGATTAAATCATTTGTGAATGGTTTTAAAGGACAGTAGTGATCGTTAGAAGTAAGCATGTCTTTATCAAGGACATATTATGCCACCGTGACCTTTTATCCTTTTTTGACAGTATAACTAGTCAAGTAGATCAAGGGAATACAGTAAACATGGTCAACTTAAATTTCAGCAAAGGATTTGAAAAGGTTTCTCCTCCAATGCTGTGGAGAGGTCTGAGTTAGATGAAAAACAGTAACTGGATCTGGGACTGAATTACGACTAACTAATAGCATACTAACTATATGACTGAGTGAACTATTTCACCTCTCCAGGGCTCAGTTCCTTCATCTACAAAATGGGGATAATAATATATTACCTAGCTTCCAGAGTTTCGTGGAGGAAGCATTTTCCAATCTGTGAAGTATCATCAGTATGTGAAATGACAACAACAGTAACAACAACTGAAATAAAGAAGTTGGGCACAGCAAGGTGGCACAGTGGATAGAGCACAGGCCCTGAAGTCAGGAGGACCTGAGTTCAAATCTGGTCTCAGACCAAACACTTGACACTTAACTAGCTGTGTGATCCTGGGCAAGTCACTTAACCCCAGTTGCCTAAAAGCAAAAAAAAAAAAAAAGACTGAAATAAAGAGGTTGAAAGGTAATGTGGAGACATGAGAGGGGAGTAGGAAAAAGAAAAATAGGTAAGCAAAAAAAAAAAAAAAATGAACTGTCCCAGTCATAAAACTGGCTGAAGTCCCTAAAGAATTCTTCCTTTAGTTAAAAAGCTTCCATTTGGCTGCTCCTTTCAGATGTGGAATACATTTCATAGTCTTATGGGACTGGGTACTCATATGGGATGTCCTCTTTTAGAACGTACCAGGGATATAATGAAAATCATGATAATTGGGGGAATTTAGGAAATTCTATCACTAATTTGAGCCAAGCCAATACTTAGAAATAACAATTAGTTTTATTTTAATAAGAATCATTTTCTAATGTTTATGACTCTGGGTTCCAAAAGGCTTTGGCTATTAGAGGACAAGGAATGGTAGATACCATAAGGCTGGCCAGGCTGTAATTATCATCCATACCCTGTTCCCAACTGTGGGTATGCCCCAAGGTTCTGTTGTGGTCACTCTTCTCTGTCTGTATTCTTTCTTGGTGACTTTACTAACTCCCATGGATTCAACTATCATCCCTACCTAGATGACTCTGGGTTCTATATAACCAGTCTTCCCTCTTTGTGTCTCTCTGTCTGTCTGTCTCTCTCTCTCTTCCTCCCTCTCTCCCTTCCTCTCTCCCTCCCTCCCTCTCACCAATCCTACATCATCAGCTTCCAATCAGACATTGTCAAATGGATGTCACACAGACATCTCAAACTCAACCTGTCTGAAACAGAACTAATCATCTTTCCCCTAAAACTTACCACTCTTCCAAAAATTTGGATTTCTTTTGACAATATCACCATGTTTCTTATCACTCATGTTCACAAACTCAGTTATCACTGATTCCTTACTCTCCCTCACTCCAAACATTCAATTAGTTGCCGTGTCTCAACATTTCTACCATTAAAACCTCCCTTGAATTTGTACCCTTCCTCTATTCCTGTAGCTACATCCTATCTATAGCCTTAGCTCTTCTTGCATGTTCTCTTAATCTCCCTTCATCTAGTTTTAATTATCTAATAATAATAATAAATATTAATTATAATTTATTTAATTATCATCCATACCCTTTCTAATCCATCTGCCACTAAGTTGTCAAAGTGATAAACCTTAATCATGAGGCCAACCATATCACTGTCCTGCTCAATTACCTCTAATGGCTCCCTATTACCACTAGAATAAAATAAAAATTCCTCTTTTTGGCATTTAAAGTTCTTTGCCATCTGGCTCAAACTAACCTTTCTAGGTTTATTATACTTTACTACCTTTCATATACACTACAGTTTAGCCAAACCAACCTTCTTGCTATCCTTCATATATGAGAATCCATCTTCTCATCTCAATGTCTCTATACAAGCTGCCCTCCAAAGCCTCGAATGCCTCTCCCTTCTAATTTTTGTCTCTTACAATCTTTAGTTTCCTTCAAAGCTCACCTCAAACAAACATCTCCTACATGAGGGCTTTCTTAATCCCAGCTACTTGTATCTTATCTCTCTAAAAATGTTATTTTAATGTTGTACACATTTGTTTTCCACTACAACATGTAATCTCCTCAAAGGTGCTTCATTTTTGTTTTTGAATTCCTATTCCCTAACACAATGCTTGGCACATAGTATCCACTTAACAAATGATTATTTGTTGACTGATTGATAGAAGCCTAGCAAAGTGCTTGATATCTATGGTCTGAAAACCAGCCTAGCTTAGTAAGGAACACTTCACCCGTAGAAGTTTGACCACATATTGATAAATTTTTTCAGCCGCAGTATCTCACAAAATCAAATGCATGTTGAAGTTGCAATCTATACTGGTGGGAGTAATATCTACTCCAACAAAATCATGGATCCTTAGGGTACCATTATTAAATGAGCCTAATTTAAAATCCTCAAATATTTATTAAGCTCCTTCCTACAATTTACAAATTTTAAAGCTGAATGAAAGACAAAGATAAAGAACAAATTGTTCCTGCCTAGAAGAAGTTTTGTATCTCATGAATACTGATCTCAGTGAACACTTTCTGGAGATGAAGAAGGTTCTTTTCACTGACTCCTGAGAATGATTATGGGAGCTGTACTTTACATAGGAAAAGAATGATAACAGATCTCCATCTCCCCACCCTCATCAGGAGAACAGATGCTTCAAGTTGTTTTTACCAGAAGTGGCAGAGGATTTGAACTGCTATCAGTGATGCTGAACAGGGCAAAGCCAATGAGAGATCCTTAGGGCACTCCACTAGAGTTCTGCCTCTAACTTGGGGCATGTTAGGGTTAGGGTTTCTGATTTAAATCATCTACTTATTATTTAAACTCTACTGCAGAGGCCACTGCAATGCTAACTGCTAAATTCTCATGATAAAAGCCATTAAGAATTAATGCATCAAGTGCCTATCGGTCAGAAGAAGCCTTGTCAGCAGGACAAGTTTGTTCCCCCTGGAAAAAACCTTTAAGAACAGCAAAAAAAAATTCACTCCAGTCTCTTGTGGTAACACCTGTGACTGGGGGAATGTATCAGTGTGGCAGCTGGAATGCTGCTTGTCCACATTTGATCTGGATCCTTGATTTCTTTAGCTTCATGTTCCAACCACCTAAGCTAACCAGTCACAACTTACAATAAGAAGATTAATTTTGGAAGACTGGGAAAAAAGCTATTTAAATGGAGATAACTGATACCATCCCAAAACAAACAGTCTCTGAAGATAGGAGAAAAAAATTCCTTGATTGGTATATTGGAGGAGAGGTCTCTGCGTCATTTTTAGTTACCAGTGGAGGTGAATACCCCTTGCTATTTTTTTTCAGTAGATTCATCCTACTCACCCCCTATCATGTTGCTCTCTTGTGAAATCTTGGCCATCATGCAATGGAGCTCACTGAGCAGATGGTCAAGATTGTTGAGATGCCAGGGAATGAGCATGTGCCTGACATCTGAGGGTCATGGTCTTGATTTCCCTCCAGAAAGGACAGCTTGAATGTCTGGCAACAGCCCTGATGTTTCAATATGTATGTATGTATGTATGTATGTATGTATGTATGTATGTGTGTAGAGTATATAGAGAGAAGATAGATAGATAGATAGATAGATAGATAGATAGACAGACAGATAGATATAGATCATAAATGTTCTACTTCTTAAAACAGTTCCCCTTTGAAAATGTTCACATCTAATCATTCCTTCTTAGCACAGTAAGACACCAAAGTGAACCAGAGGTGAATTGTTTTCAGGGAACAGAAAACAAAGTTATTTGTATGGACTCATAACTAGGTCACAGCATTTCCTACAGGTAGTTAAAGTGTGGCAGGGACAAGAAGATGGAAATAGGTTGTGCTGAAGATGTGATCAGACATGGATTTGGGTTGTGACTGTAGTCATGATGTTGGTATTCTAGCACTATCTACCATTGGTTCAAACCTAGTCTCCAGTTCTGAATTTTTCTGTAAGTTCCTTCCCCATTCTTGTCTTCATATATCCTACTAAGTCTCCTAATCTGATTGGCAAATGACACAAAACTCAGAATTGAATGAAAATGTTTTGGATTACAGAATCATGGTACAAAAAAGGTTGACAGAGTAAAATGATGTGTCAGACTTAATAGGACAGCAAGGAAACTTACATACTAGGGTTCAAAAAAATCAACTGGACTTGTACAGACTGGGAGAGATAAGGCTTCAACAATGCTTCATGTGAAAAGAGGCCTTGAGGGTTTGGTGGGCTACAAGTTCAATGAAGATGACAAGGCAGCCACAAAATCTAATGTAACCCAAATTGAATTTATGGAAGCATAGTGTCCAGAAAAAAAAGTTGGTAATATTCTGACCAGGTCAAACCACAAACAATACTGTTTTCCATTCTGGGCCCCACATTTTCATATAATCAATGGGCCAGAACTAAGGTTCAGGGTTTTGACACAGACAAAATTCAATCTTGGAGATGTCTCACCCCTCGGGCTCATTCCCTTACTAGGAACATCTGAATACCGTTCATTTTAGATCTCTACAACAGTGACATTAAACTCATATAGAAACAAATCCACGAAGGCAATTTATTGACTTAGAAAACCACAGTTTAACATTATTCATGTGGTATTGTATTTTTATTGATTGTGTTAAACATTTCCCAATTACATTTTATTTTAAACACTTCCCAATTACATGCTGACTCTCTGTGGGAGTTTTGCTGGTTATTTTCACCAGCTGAGTTTGATACTTTTGATCTACAGGAGCTTTAAAGGAAAGGTTAAAAGAGCCCTTGGCTCCTACGCAAACCCTTATGCTAAAAACACATAGAATACAGTACAGATTTATTTAACCCAACAGCAAATAGAAAACACAAAGAACTCACAACCAACCTGCAAACAGCTAAGGCAACTTCCCTTTCCTCTCTTGATCCCAATATTCCCTAGGAACCTACAGAACCTTCCAAACTAATGGTGTTCCACAGGGGCTGAGTCCCGTTGAAGGATAAAATAGGAGTGAGAGTTGACCCTTTTCCCTTTAATAAGCTTCCATTCCCCACAGGGACATATATAAACTTAAAGTTTTACCTTGTGGTTGAGATTCCTGTGGAAGGGGAAAACAGGAAGCAATACAAGTAAGCAAAACTTGGTTCCCTCAGAATGGTTTAGTGCACATAACTTACACTGTAATGAAAGACAATGTTTGAGTTTGCTCCTCCACATCGTGGTTCCTGCTTGGTCCTGGAACATGGGATCACCAAGACTGTTTCCTCTATGTCCAGGAGCTTTAGCTCAGGAATTCCCTTGTTTGTTTGTCTGGAAACTTCCTATTGCCTCACCTCTGCCTCCAGTGACTGACATGTCTGGTTTTGTGGTTCCTCCACTATTGGGGTTACATGACCTACTGGTAGCTGAATGGAGAATGGACTGGAGTGGGGATAGAAGAGGTAGTGAATCCCAATTTCTGTAGTCCTTCTCCTGCCTGTCTCTCTCATCTCTTGTCTCTCTCTACTTTCTCACTTTATGTCTTTTCTACCTTTTCTAAAGGCCAACTCTAAAGGCAAAGGTTAAGTGCAGGACTAGTCATCTCTCAATCTATGATCTTCAAACAGCAAAATTCAATCACCCTCAAGGTGAGCAGGTGTACCAGAACAATGTTATTCATTGACACACCATCAAGAAGATTGTTATCAAAGCCAGACCAAAGCCTCAAATGTTCTTTCAGTGGAACTACTTTGACCACTAATCTCCATGTACTTCCTGGACATCTTGAAGAACTAGACACGTTAAAAATTGGATTCATTGTTTTTGCTTCAAAAAGTCACTTCAGAAAGTCTTCAAAATTTTCCTATCACTGTTGAGGGTACCACCCTGACCCCCTTCACTCAGGCTCACAAACTAGATGTCATTTTCAATTCCTCATTCTCCCTCGCTATCCATATCCACTCCTGTCAATTGTATCCTCCCGCCATCTCTGGTGCAGACCTCAGGCCTGGACTACTGTAATAGCCTTCTGATTGGTCTGCCTTATCTCTCCTCACTCCAGTCCATACTCTGTTCAGCTACCAAAGTGATCTTCTGAAAGTTCGGGTCTGACCCGTCACCTTCACTCCCACCCAATAAACTCCAGTGGTCCCATCTTATCTTTGCCTCTTAGAATCCCTAGTTCAAATGTAAAATCCCTAGATCAAATATAAAATGATCTCTTTTGATTTTAAAATCTTTCATAACCTAGCCCCTTCCTACCTTTAGTTTTCTCACAATTTACTCACCTTCATCTATTCTATGACTCAGTTATACTTCTTGCTCTTCTTCACACAAGACACCCCATGTCCCAAACTCTGTGCATTTGCATGGTCTACCCATCATACCTAGAATGTTCTCCCTCCTTACCTCTACCTTCCGGCTTCTCTGGCTTCTTCTTTCTATGTTCTGCAAGAAGTCTTTCCTGGTCCTTCTTAAGCTCGTGTCTTTCCTCCAGTATTACTTTCTATTTAGCCTGTATTTTTCCAGTATATTCATAGTTATTCTCATGTTGGCTCCCCCATTAAAATGGGTACCCCTCGAGGGCAGAGATCTTTTTTTCTTTGTATTCCCACAATTTAGCATAGTGTCTGCTCAGAGTTAGCACTTAATAAATACTTGTTGACTGACTATGGAAAGACATCTTTAGCACCAGGATAACAGTCTCATTCTTTAACCTTGTTATTCTTGCCAAGACCACTCCTGGTTACACAGTCTACATCAGAAATGACATTGACACACTGTAGCAGATCCAAAGGAAGGCAGTCCAGATGGTAAAGATTCAAAACAATGCCAAGTAAAGAATAGTTGAATGGACTGGAGGTAGCCTACAGACAATGAGATTTGGAAGGCGCTTAATCCAGTCTTCAAGTATTTAAAGGGATATTATAGGATAAAAGGGTTTGACTTGTTTTATTTGGTCCAAGAGGGCAGAAGCATGAGCAGCTAGTACAAGTGGCAGAGATAGAGTTCAAACAGATATGAGGAATAACATCCTAACAAATGGAGCCATCCAAAAATCCCCCCACCCCCATCACCACAGCTCTTCAAGAAGAAACTAGATGTAACAGCAACATTGTATGATAACCAACTGATAGACTTAGCTCTTCTCAGCAATGCAATGATGATTCTAAGTCAATTCCAAAGACTCATCATGGAAAATGCTATCCACATTCAGAGCAAAACCTATGGAGTCTGAATGCAGATCAAACCATACTATTTTCTCTTTTTTGTTGTTGTTTTTTTCTTTCTAAGTTTTTTCCTCTTTTGTTCTGATTCTTCTTTCACAACATGACTAATGTGGAAATATGTTTAATGTGATTGTACATGTATAACCTGTATCAGATTGCATGCCATCTTGGGGAGGGGGAAAGGGAGTGAGGGGGGAATTTAGAACTCAAAATCTTATGAAAGTGAATATTGAAAACCACAAATTAATTAATTAAAAAAGAAGAAGAAGAAACTGGATGACCATCTGTCATGGATCTTACAGAGAAAATCCCTGCAGAATTGTGAGTGTAGTCAATGACCTCTAAAGACCCTTCCAATGCTGAGTTTCTGTGATCCTATGATTTTATAGCTTGTTATAAATATACTGATCTGCTTTGGTAGCAGGGGAAGACAAGGGTCATGGAAATTCTGGACTGATACAAGCAGTATCAGTGTGCTAGTAAACGTTTAACAATTGGCTCTCCTGGAAAAAAATGTATGCACAGCACACTTTTAAGTACTCACACAGGGGCATGATTGTGAAGTCTGCAGAATGAAGAATGGCTTGTCTAGGTCCTTCCTCAAAGTAAAAGTTCTCAAAGGAACTCACCAATGAGTTAAGATGACTTCAGGAGCCCAAGGAGAAGACAGCTGAGTCATGGTAGTAAAGTCCAGGGAATGAAAGATGGCTTTTTCTACTACCTACTTTCTACTACCCTAGCTTTCAGTAATAGCTAGAATGCAATCATTCCCTTGCAATAGCTGCCTCAGGGGACTAGGGAATAGGTAGAGATAGGAGCCAAAACTAATATTCATGACTCTAGGAAAAAGCAAGAATCTCATCTTTTTCTTTCCTTAAAGCCATGGCCTATAGAAATTTCTAAGAGCAACAGGCCTATTGGGTTAAACCCTAGGTGAGGGTAGTTATGGGGGATGTGGGAAGCAGTAGCAGATGGTTATGTAGTACAGGATGCTAATGAAGCCAGCCCCTGTGACTGTGTTTTCAAACCTTCCATGAAAACAGACTGTTTGAAGTAATAAAACAGGGACCCGAAACACAATGAGACATAAGGGTCAGCTCAGGCAGTAAATTTAAGAATTGTTTCTACCTAAAGCAGGGTGCAAGCAATGCCTCTGTAGCTACTGTTATTTCCTTCTAACTAAAAATAAGAGACCATCCTCAAGGGTTGATGGACTGTGACTTATTTCCTGACTGAGCAGTCTGGATCGACATTAAAACAAGCCCTCTATTTTTTTGTCTCATTTGCCTTCTTGCAAAGCAAGCCTATCTGCCCCCTGAAGTACCTTGCCTAGTTAAAAGGAGATGGGAAAGAGAGCAAAGGGTATTACTGGAAAGAAGTGGAAAACTCAGATCTGTTCCCCAACCCTAGGTCAGACAGACATTACAAGTGAAACAGTTATCAAAGAAAAAATCAGTGTGATTTCAAGGTAGATTCCAAGGGAGAAAGATATCAAGATACCGACAATGAAATCATAATCCCCATTCTTCTGATCTAGGGTTTTCCATGTGGCTACAGTGAAGATGTCACTGCCTACCTCAAACCAATGAGTCTAGGACCCAGAATGTCAACTAAGTCATATTTCACTCACACTTCCTACCCATTGCTAAAAATAAGCACTCCTCCCACACAACTCTGCCTGATGAGATATTTCAAGCCACCTGGCACCTGGGAGAGTTCCCCAACTGGTTTTCTGAGGAACTCCTGAAGCTGAAAACCACTTATACTTCAGCACGGCAATGTTTAGGGGCTGAGAGTAGTGCCCATATTGTAGCCATTTTATTAGAATCAGCCATCAGGCAACAAACATTTATTAAGTATTTCATTGTATGCCAGGAACTATGCTAAACACAAGGGATACAGAAAAAGAAAAGGCATAAACACTTCCTTTGCCCTCAAGGAGCTCACATTCCACATGTGGGGGGTGCAACATGTAAATGACTAGGTATGTATAAGATAAACACAGAGTAGATGGAAGGAATCTGAAAGTAGAAGGCATTAGCATCCAGAAGGGACTAGGAAAGGCAATTGCAGTACAAGAAACAGTACACACCTACAGTACATGGTATTGAACCCAGAGACTATTCGAATATTTGACCATACATCAATGGGTATTTGGCAAGGTGCTTTCTAATTGGATTTGGCCACAGGGACCCCTGAAGAGAAAGTAGCCAAAACCATATGGTTTTCTCCAGGAGTTTCAGATAATTTTTAATAGTTGGGGATTATATTAGACACAGACTGAACCTTAGAGACTTAGTCCAATTTTATTTTACAGATGAGGAAACTGAGAATTAAAGGTTATTTGCCTAACATTGTACAGGAAGTAAATAACAGAGCTGAGATTTGAACTCACATCTTTTCATGAGAACTGACTCAAAATATGAACTATTGCTAATTCTTAATATCATCCCCAGGGCAGCTAGGTGGGACAGTAGCCTTGGAGTCAGGAAGGTCCAAGTTCAAATCTAGCCTCAGATACTTACTAGCTGTGTGACGCTAGGCAAGTCACTTTACCTTGTTTGCCTCAGCTAACCCATCTGTAAAATGAGCTGGAGAAGAAAATGGCAAACCACTCCAGTATCTTTGACAAGAAAACCCCAAATAAGATTATAAAGAGTTGGACATAACTGAAATAACTGAATGATAACAACTATAATCCCCATAGAGATTTGAAATCTATTCAGGGATCAATACTTGGGAGTTAGTGACAATAAAGAAGTCAACAAATTCTACCAATTCCCTTTCTTTGGCATTTGATTCTTGTCCTAAACTCCATGGCACTAAGCAACACAGGGCATGACCAAGAAATGCTAATCTCCAAGCCCACATCTGTGCCCATCTATTCATTTATACTAGACATTCTGCTACATTGCCTGGAGAAGCTTCTACCCTGAAGCCCTTCTTTCCTGACTGGTAACTCTCTCCCCAGGACTGCTGTTTTAAAAAGGAGTCTAGCCATGCTTCATCTTACCAGTGCTTCTACTCTCTTGAAATTCTTTCTCCATCTTTTCCTAACCTGTGTCCCCTTTACCCCACCCCTTTCCAGATCCCCTTTCTAGGTTGTCCTTCATTAAAATGTAAGCTCTTTGATGGGAGGGACTGTTTTGTCTGCTTGTATTTATATGCCTAGTGCTTAGCATAGTTCCTGACATCTAGTAAGTGCTTAATAAATGTTCTATTCATAGAGCAAGAGAAGAGAGAGCACACATATACATATACATACAGATAGATAAATATATTTATGAATATATATATAAATATATTTTATAAATGTTGTTATTGTTGTTTAATTATGTTCTACTCTGTGACCCTATTTGGGGGTTTTCTTGGCAAAAATACTGGACTGGTTTGCCATTTTCTTTTCTAACTCCTTTAACAGATGAGGAACTGAGGCAGAGAGAGTTAAGTGACTTGCCCAAAGTCACACAACTAGTAAGTGTCTGAGGCCAGATTTGAGCTCAGGAAAATGAGTCTTCCTGATTTCGGGTCTGGCACTCTATCCACTACACCACCTAGCTGCCCATATTTTATAAATACATACATAAAATATATACACATGCATATATATTTTTCTCTTTCTATGCTATATGGCCAGTAAAGCAGACACAGTCCTTGACTTTGAGATTGATATTGTCTTCCTGACCCAAGCCTTCCAGCCTCCACATCAGGAACCACTTGAGCTCTATCACTCTCCAACACTCTCCTGTCCCCAAGGCTCTGGGACCCATCCTACCTCCAGGCAAGGGACACATAAGATGTCTTGAATCCATAGCTTGAGCAGAACCATCTGCCTCACTGTTTACCTAATACTCTGATTCTAGAAACAGGACTCCTTACAACTGATCTTTTGGCCCAGTGCCCATTCCCCTAGGAACTGTATCCCTGTCTTTGTAGAATCAGAGAATGTTAGTGCTCAATGGGACCTTAGAGATCATTTACCTTAACTGTCTCATTTAATTGGGTAGGAAACTGAGCCCAGAAAGGAATTTGTTCAAGGTTACACAGAGACACAGCATGGAATAGTTCTTGGAAAGCTGGCCAGGAAGACTTGAATTTAAGTCTTGATTCTAACCTAGACTAAACATGGCTTAGGACAAGTCATTTAAGCTCTCAATATTCTAGACAATTCTCTAAGATAGCTGTTCTCAAATTTTTCTCGGCAGCATAACCCTTCAATATAAACAAAACTTTAAAGGAACTATTATAGTAAAAGTCTCCATAATTATTATTTATTTTTAGTGCATACTATTAACAAACAACATAAAGTTTATTTTTTTAATGGGTGGGTTTTTTTCTATTTTCCTTGTGACACAGACTGAAAACCACTGGTCTAGGATTAGAAGCTGCAGAGGAGGTACCAACCTGCTCTGGTAGAGCTCATTCTCTCACCTGGGAGTTCCCTATACCAATGAAATCACAGGTCCAGTAACCATCCCTATCCCTTAGACATCCCTTAAAATAAGGGACATAGTCTAACTCCAAGTCCAATGCTATTTCCATTATACCAGTCTTATTTATCTGTGCCTGACTCCTTGTCTGATATTCCATTTCCTAACTGGTGTCTACCCCTAGTCCCCCAGGAAACCATATTCCTACCTCCTGAACTCTTGTCTCCAATGACTGGATCTCTGCTGCTATCTGATGAAGGGCCACTCACCAGCACTGCCTCCTGTTACCTGCTTTCAGTCTTCTATACTACTACGTACCCTCCTCCCCCACCTTCCAAGATGCACACCTTTGCTCACTGTCTGATGCTGACCTTCAACCTTTCTGGTCTCTCAGGCCTTTCATCCTGCTGTTGAAACCTCCTCCAATCACCTACCCAACCCCAATGGGATCTCTCTAGCTAATCCCAGCACTAGCCAAATGTCATTCCTAACAAGCACTACAATACCAGGGTAGTGTTTCCTAAACTAGAATGCATTGCCTATCTGGAACAGGACAGGACTGGAGAGGTCCATTAGCACACCCGAGGCAGATTCCTATATGACCACCTTCCTCACTTAAAGCTCTAGTGATGATAAGGGAAAGAGAGAAGGAAAATTGAGACTATAAGGGGAAGGGAATAGAATTTATATAGTGCCTATTTTGTGTCAGGTACTATGCTAAGTGCTTTACAAAACTGTGATCATCAAGATTATACATGTGACCAAGTGGGATTTATATGAGAAATGAAGGAATGATTTAACATAAGGAAAATTATTAACATAATTGATTGTATCAATAACAAAAGTAACAAAAATCATATAATTATATCAATAGACACAGAAAAAGCTTTTGGCAAAATAGGACACTCATTCCTATTAAAACAAAACACTTAAAAACATAACTATAAGTGGATTTTTCTTTAAATTATAAGGAGCATCAACCTAAAACCATCAGCAAACATTATTTGTCATGGGGATAAGCTACAAGCCTTCCCAGTAAGATTGGGAGTGAAACAAGGATGCTTGTTGCCACCAATAATCTGCAATATTACATTAGAAATGTTAACAATATATAATCTATATCTGATTGTTTGCCATCTTGGGCAAGGGGGAGGGGAGGGACAGAGGGAGAAAAAAGGTTAGAACTCAAAATCTTATAAACGTGAATGTTCAGGGGCAGAGCCAAGATGGCGGAGTAAAAGCAGTGACTTGCTTGAGCTCTCCTCCAAACCCCTCCAAATACCTCTAAAAAATTACTCTAAACAAAATCTACAGCAGCAGAACCCAAAAAAAAACAGAGTGAAACAAATTTCCAGCCCAAGTTAACCTGGAAAGTTGATAGGAAAGGTCTATTGCACCGGGTTGAGAAAGGAACGTAGTTCAGCATGGGCCTGGCAGGCAAAGACCAGGCCAGCACAAAGCCGGAACCAGCCTCAGGAAACTAAATCACAGGCAGTGGTGGCAGTTTCTACATTTCTCAAACCACAAACGCCAAAGACAACTTTGAAGGTCAGTGGGGAAGGTCTATCAGACCTGAGTGAAAGAGGAGTCCAGTCCTGGCTCTAACACAACCCTAGGGTAGTCGCCACAGTGGCAGCGGTTGCTACCAGAGCTCTCAGCCCACAGACAGTGTGGTGTTCAAGCAGCTGATCAGAGGGGGATTGCAAGGAGCTTCTTGCTGGCACTGAGGCAGGATTCTCTTGCTTTGCCCATGCTTGGAGCTGGGTCACTCCTGGCAGGGGGTCCTGGGACGAAGGAGGAACACTGACATAGCAGAGCTTGTGGTGGCAGTGAAGAAGAAATCCTTCTCACAGTTCCAAGGCAGAAAAGAGTGCTTTTGGCCACTCATAGACCAGAGCAAAGGCCAGGAAAGGAGTAAACACCTCACCTTTGATCATTCCACCTTGAAAGAATTGAAAATTCACAGGTCCCTAGAAGTATCTCTGAAAACAGATGCACAAAAACCCTGAAGATTAGGACAGTATACCCTCCACATTGGAAGCAGAGTTCTACCTTAGCAAAGAGTTAAAAATTCAAGTAATTGGCTGGGAACATGAAGAAATAGTGGAAAAAAACTCAGACCATAAAATCTTACTTTGGTGACAAAGAAGATCAAAACATACAACCAGAAAAAGACAAGAAAGTTAGCTCCCGCATCCAAAGCCTCCAAGAAAAATAAATTGGTCTCAAACCATGGAAGAGCTCAAAAAGGATTTTGAAAAGCAAGTAAGAGAAGCAGAGGAAAAATTGGGAAAAGAAATGAGAGTGATGCAAGAAAATGATGAAAAAAAAAACAAGTCAACAGCTTGCTAAAGGAGACCCCAAAAAATACTGAAGAAAATAACATCGTAAAAATAGACTAACCCAAATGGCAAAAGAGGCCCAAAAAGTCAATAAGGAGAAGAATGCCCTAAAAAGCAGAATTGGCCAAATGGAAAAGGAGGTCCAAAAGCTCCCTGAAGAAAACAATTCCTTAAAAATTAGAATGGAGCAAATGGAAGCTAACGACTCTATGAGAAATCAAAAAATTATAAAACAAAACCAAAAAAATGAAAAAAATAGAAGACAATGTGAAATACCTCATTGGAAAAGCAACTGACCTAGAAAATAGATCCATGAGAGATAATTTAAAAATTAATGAACTACCTGAAAACCACGATCAAAAAAGAAACCTAGACATCATCTTTCAAGAAATTATCAAGGAAAACTGCCCTGATATTCTAGAATCAGAGGGTAAAATACAAATTGAAAGAATCCAACAATTTTCTCCTAAAAGAAATCCCAAAAAAGAAAACTCCTAGGAATATTATAGCCAAATTCCAGAATTCCCAGGTCAAGGAGAAAATATTGCAAGCAACCAGAAAGAAACAATTCAAGTGTTGTAGAAACACAACCAGAATAACACAAGATTTAGCAGCTTCTACATTAAGGTACAGGAGGGCTTGGAATATGATATTCCAGAGGTCAAAGGAGCTAGGATAAAACCAAGAATCACCTACCCAGCAAAACTGAGTATAATCCTTCAGAGAGGGGAAATGAATATTCAATGAAATAGGGGGCTTTCAAGCATTCTTGATGAAAAGACCAGATCTGAATAGAAAATTTGACTTTCAAATATAAGACTCAAGAAAAGCATGAAAAGGTAAAGAGGAAAGAGAAATCATAAGGGACTTACTAAAGTTGAACTGTTTACATTCTTACAGGGAAAGATGATATTTGATATTTGTATCTCATGACCTTTCTCAGTCCTGAGAGAATGAGAAAAAGAGAAGTAGAATGGGGTAAATTATCTCACACAAAAGAGGCAAGAAAAAGCTTTTACAGTGGAGGGGAAGAGGGAGGAGGTAAGATGGAATGAGTGAATCTTACTCTCATCAGATTTGGCTTAAGGAGGGAATAACACACACACTCAATTGTGTATGGAAATCTATCTTACCCTACAGGAAAATAGGGGGAAGGGGATAAGAGAAAGGGAGATAATAGAGGGGAGGGCAGATTGGGGGAGGGGGTAATCAGAAGTAAACGCTTTTAAGGAGAGACAGGATTAAAGGAGAGAACAGAATATATGGGGGGTAGGATGGGATGGAGGGAAATATAGTAAGCCTTTCACAAAATGGCTATTATGGAAATGTTTTGCATAACTACACATGTATAACCTATATTAAATTCCATATCATCTCAATGAGGGTGGGTGGTGAGGTAGGAAGGGAGAGAATTGGAACTTAAAAGTTTTTAAAAACAAATGTTAAAAATTGTTTTTACATTCAACTGAGAAATAAGATATGCAGGTAAAGGAGTATAGAAATCTATCCTGCCCTACAGGAAAATAGGATGGGAAGGGGATGGGGGGGTGACAGAAGGGAGGGAAGACTGGGGGAAGGGGTATGCAGAATGCATGCCATCTTGAGGTAAAGGGAAGAGAGAGATGGGGAGAAAATTTGAGAGACGGGGAGAAAATTTGGAACTCAAAATCTTATGGAAGTGAATGTTGAAAACTAGAAATAAATAAATTACAATGTAAACTCCTGAGAAAAAAAGTGAATGTTGAAAACTTTCTTTACATGTAATTGGAAAAAAAATACTGTTCAAAAAAACGTTAACAATAGCAATAAGAGAAGAAAAAGAAATTGAAGGAATCAAAATGGGCATTGAGGTAATAAAACTGTCTTTTGACAGATGATATGGTGATATATTCAGAAAATATTAGAGATTCAACTAAAAACCTAGTTGAAACAATAATTTTAGCAAAGTAACAGAATATAAAACAAACCCACACAAATCATCAGCATTTCTATATCATCAACAAAACCTGCAAGAAGAGATAGTAAGAGATATCCCATTTAAAATAACCATAGACAACATAAAATACTGAGGAATATACCTGCCAGGACAAACACAGGTACTACGTGAACATAATTATAAAACATTTTTATGCAAAAAAGTCAGATTTAAATATTTGGAGAAGTTTTAATTGTTCATGCGTAAACAGAGCCAATATAATACAAAGTAGTAAGTGATTATAGTAACTTTGTGTTTGACAAACATAAAGATTTAAGCTTTTGGGACAAGAATTCACTATTTGGTAAAAATTATTGGAAAGTAGTATGACAGAAATTGGGCGTAGACCAATATCTGACACTATTTACCATGATAAGGTCAAAATAGATACGTAACCTGGGTAGAAAGGGATATATCATAAATAAATTAGAAGATTATAGAACATATTACCTATCAGACTCATGAATAGAAGAATTTATGAATAAACAGGGGACACAGAACACTATGAGTTATAAAATGGATAATTTTAATTACATTTCATTTAAAAGTTTTTGTACAAATCAAATTAATGTAGCCAAGATTAGAAAGAAAACAGAAAATTATGGGTGAAATTTATAGATAGTTTCTCAGATAAAAGTCTCATATCTCAAATATATAGAGAATTTTGTCAAATTTATCAGAATGAGTCATATTTCCAATTGATCAATGATCAAAGGATATAAACAGAAAGTTTTTGGGTGAAGAAATCAAATCTATAGCCATATGAAAAAAAGCTCTAAATAATTATTAAAGAAATGCAAATTAAAATAAATTTGAGATATCAGTTTGCACCTATCAGATTGGCTAAAATGATAGAAGGGGAAAATGACAAATGTTGCAGAGGATGTGGAAAAACTGGGACACTAACACACTACTAGTGGAACTGTGAATTCATTCAACTATTTTGGAGAGCAATCTAAAATTATGCCCAAACAGTTATAAAACTGTACATACCTTTTGACACAGCAATGCCACTATTAGATCTATTTCCCAAGGTGACCAGGAAAGAAAAGGGGGGGAACTATATGTTCTACAATATTTATAGCAGCTCTCTTTGTGGTAGCAAAGAATTGGAAATTGAGGGAATGTCCATCGATTGCGAAATGGCTAAACAAGTAGTGATGAAATATTACTATGCTGTAAGAAATGACAAGCAGGTTGATTATGGAAAGACTTGCACAAAATAATGAGGAGTGAAATGAGCAGAACCAAGAGAATGTTGTATGGGATAACAGCAATATTGCTCGAAGAATAACTGTGAATGACGAAGCTATTATGAATATTACAAATATTCAAATCAACTACAGAAGGCCTATGAAGGAAGATGCTATCTACCTCCAGAGAAAGAACTGATAACTAGAAGTATGCATGGATATGTATGTGTATATGTATGTATGTGTGTATATATGTATGTGTATGGCATGTGTATGTATATAAATATATAAATAAATATGTGTGTATGTGTGTGTGTATATATATACACATATATATATACATATATATACATATATATATGTATGTATGTATATATATATATCCTATAGTGGCCTTCTCTAGCATAGGGAGAAGGAAGGAAGATAGTTCAGAACTTAAAATGTAACAAAAAAATTTCGTTTTTAAAAAATTATGAGATAAACAGAGGTTAAGTGATTTGCCAGGATCACACAGCCAGTAAGCCTCTGAAGCTGGATTTGTTTTTTTTTTGTTTGTTTGTTTTTGTTTTTAATTTTTTATTAATTTATTTTGATTTATCAATAATTACTTCCATATGTTTTTGAGTTTAAAATTTTTCTCCCCCTTCCACCCCACCATCCTCCCCAAGAGGGCGCACAATCTGATATAGGCTATACATTTACATTCATATTAAACATGTTTTCACATCAGTGATGTTGTAAGTAGAAATTAAAATCAATAGGAGGAACCATCAGAAAGAGGAAACAAAACTCAACAGAAGAGAAAAAAAATAACAATTCGGCTTTCATAGTTCTTTGTTTGAGTGTGGATAGCATTTTCCATCACAAGGCCTCTGGAGATGTCTTAGATCCTTGTATTGCCAGGAAGGGTTAAGTTTATCGATATTAGTCATCACACAACATAGCTGTTATTGTGTACAACATTCTCTTGGTTCTGCTCACTTCACTCAGCATCAGACCATACAAGTCCTTCCAGGTTTTTCTGAAGTCAGCCTGTTCATCATTCCTTATAGCACAATAGTATTCCATCACATTCATATACCACAACTTGCTCAGCCATTCCCTAACTGATGGGCATCCTCTCAATTTCCAATTCTTTGCCACCACAAAAAGAGCTGCTATGAATATTTTTGTACATGTAGGTCCTTTTCCCATTTGTGTGATCTCTTTGGGATATAGCCCTAGAAGTGCTATTGCTGGGTCAAAGGGTGTGCACATTTTTATAGCCCTTTGGGCATAGTTCCAAATTGCTCTCCAAAATGGTTGGATCATTTCACAACACCACCAACAATGCATTAGTGTTCCAATTTTACCACATCCTCTCCAACATTTATCATTTTCCTGTTTTGTCATGTTGACCATTCCAAAAGGTGTGATGTGGTATCTCAGAGTTGTTTTGATTTGCATTTCTCTAATCAATAGTGATTTAGAGCATTTTTTCATATGACTATAGATGGCTTTAATTTCTTCATCTGAGAACTGTCTGTTCATATCCTTTGACCACTTATCAATTGGGGAATGGCTTGTATTCTTATAAATTTGACTTAATTCTCTGAATATTTTAGAAATGAGGCCCTTATCAGAGAGACTGGTTGTAAAAATTCTTTCCCAATTTTTTACCTTCCTTCTAATCTTAGTTGCATTGGCTTTGTTTGTGCAAAAACTTTTCAATTTAATGTAATCAAAATTATCTGTTTTGCTTTTTGTAATGTCCTCTATCTCCTTTTTGGTCATGAATTCTTCTGTTCTCCATAGATCTGACAGGTAAACTATTCCTTGCTCTCTCAGTTTGCTTATAGTATCAGCTTTTAAATCTAAATATGTACCCATTTTGACTTTATTTTGGTACATGGTGTGAGATTTTGGTCTATGCCTAGTTTCTGCCATACTCTTTTCCAGTTTTCCCAGCAGTTTTTTTCAAAGAGTGGGTTTTTATTCCAGAAGCTGGGGTCTTTGGGTTTATCAAATAATAGATTACTATAGTCATTGACTACTGTGTCTTGCATACTTAACCTATTCCATTGATTCACCACTCTATTTCTTAGCCAGTACCAAGCAGTTTTGATGATTGCTGCTTTATAATACAATTTAGGATCTGGAATGGCTAGGCCACCTTCCCCTGCATTTCTTTTCATTAGTTCTCTTGATATTCCGGACCTTTTGTTCTTCCAAATGAATCTTATTATTTTTTATAACTCTATAAAATAATTTTTGGTAGTTTGATTGGTATGGCACTGAATAAGTAAATTAGCTTAGGTAGAATTGTCATTTTTATTATATTAGCTCAGCCTACACATGAGCAACTGATGTTTTTCCAATTATTTAGATCTGATTTTATTTGTGTGAAAAGTGTTTTGTAATTGTGTTTCTTAGAGTTCCTGGGTTTGTTTCGGGAGGTAGACTCCTAAATATTTTATAATGTCTGCAGTAAGTTTAAATGGAATTTCTCTTTCTATCTCTTGCTGTTGGGCTTTGTTGGTAACATATAGAAATGCCGATAATTTTTGTGGGTTTATTTTATAGCCTGCAACTTTGCTAAAGTTGTTTATTATTTCAGGTAGTTTTTTACTTGATTCTCTGGGATTCTCTAAGTATAACACCATGTCATCTGCAAAGAATGATAGCTTTGTTTCTTCTTTGCTTATTCTAATGCCTTCAATATCTTTTTCTTCTCTTATTGTTAAAGCTAACGTTTCCAGTACGATGTTGAATAACAATGGTGATAATGGACGTCCTTGTTTCACCCCCTATCTTATTGGAAATGCTTCTAGCTTGTCCCCATTACATATTATGTTTGCTGAAGGTGTTAGATAAATGCTATTTATTATTTTAAGGAAGACTCCATTTATACCTATGCTCTCTAGTGTTTTTAATAGGAATGGGTGTTGTATTTTGTCAAAAGCTTTTTCTGCATCTATTGAGACGATCATGTGGTTTCTGTTAGTTTTGGTGTTGATATGATGGATTATGCTGATAGTTTTCCTTATATTGAACCAGCCCTACATTCCTGGTATAAATCCTACCTGGTCATAGTGTATTATTTGTGTAATAAGTTGCTATGATCTATTTGCTAATATTTTGTTTAAAAATTTTGCATCTATATTCATTAGAGAAATTGGTCTATAATTTTCCTTCTATGTTTTGACTCTTCTTGGTTTAGGTATCAGCACCATATTTGTATCATAAAAAGAATTTGGTAAGATTCCTTCTTTACCTATTTTACCAAATAGTTTATATGGTATTGGAATTAATTGTTCTTTAAATGTTTGATAGAATTTGCATGTAAATCCATCTGGCCCTGGGGATTTTTTCCTAGGGAGTTCATCAATGACTTGTTCAATTTCTTTTTCTGAGATGGGGTTAAGTATTTTACTTCCTCTTCTGTTAATCTGGGCAATTTATATTTTTGTAAATATATATCCATTTCACTAAGATTGTCAAATTTGTTGGCATATAGTTGGGCAAAATAATTCCTAATTGTTGTTTTAATTTCCTCTTCCTTGGTGGTAGTTTCACTCTTTTCATTCTTGATACTAGTAATTTGGTTTTCTTCTTTCCTTTTTTTAATTAGATTAACCAAAGGTTTATCTATTTTATTGTTTTTTTCATAAAACCAGCTCTTAGTTTTATTTATTAGTTCAATAGTTTTCTTAATTACAATTTTATTAATTTTTCCTTTGGTTTTCAATATTTCTAATTTGGTGTTTAATTGAGGATTTTTAATTTGTTCTTTTTCTAGTTTTTTTAGTTGTATGCCCAATTCATTGATCTCCTCTTTTGCTATTTTATTTATATAAGCATTTAGAGATATAAAACTTCCCCTAAGAACTGCTTTTGCTGCATCCCATAAGTTTTGGTATGTTGTCTCATTATTGTCATTCTCTTGAATGAAATTATTGATTGTTTCTATGATTTGTTCTTTGACCCAATCATTTTTTAGGGTTAGATTATTTAGTTTCCAATTATTTTTTAGTCTATCTTTCCATGGCCCTTTGTTACATATAACTTTTATTCCATCATGATCTGAAAAGGATGCATTTAATATTTCTGCCTTTCTGTACTGGATTGTGAGGTTTTTATGCCCTAATAGATGGTCAATTTTTGTGTATGTGCCATGTACCGCTGAGAAAAAAAGTATATTCCTTTCTATCCCCATTCAGTTTTCTCCACAGGTCTATCATACCTAACTTTTCTAATGTTCTATTCACCTCCTTAACTTCTTTCTTCTTTATTTTGTGGTTAGATTTATCTAGTTCAGAGAGGGGGAGGTTGAGGTCCCCCACTAATATAGTTTTGCTGTCTATTTATTCCTGTAACTCCCTGAACTTGTCCTCTAAGAATCTGGATGCTATACCATTTGGTGCATATATGTTTAGTAATGTTATTACTTCATTGTCTATGGTGCCTTTTAGCAGGATGTAGTTTCCTTCCTTATCTCTTTTAATAAGATCTATTTTTGCTTTTGCTTTGTCTGAGATCAGGATTGCTACCCCTGCTTTTTTTACTTCAGCTGAAGCATAATATATTTTGTTCATGCCTTTTACCTTTACCCTGTATGTGTCACTCTTTTTCAAATGTGTTTCCTGTAAACAACATATTGTAGGATTATGGTTTTTAATCCAATCTTCTATATGCTTCTGTTTCATGGGAGAGTTCATCCCATTTACATTTACAGTTATGATTACTATCTGTGTCTTTTTCGCCATCCTTTTTCTCCCCCCTGTTTATGCTTTTCTTTCTCCTTTCTTCTTTCCCCCCCTCACTAGTGTTTTGCTTTTGACCAGCCCCTCCTTGGGTCCCACCTCCCTTCTATTATCCCTTTCCCTTTTCTTCCCCTTTACCCTTATTGCTTCTTCCCTCCCTTCTATCCCCCCTCCCTTTTCTTTCCCTTTTCCCCTCCTACTACCTATAGTACAAGTTAGATTTCTATACCTGATTATGTTATTCCCTTCTTGAGCCAAATCTGATGAGAGTAAGGTTCAAACAATGCTCATCCCCCTCCCTTCTTTCCCTCTGCTCTAATAGGTTTTTGTGTCTTTTCCTGTAATGTAATTTACCCTTGTCTGCCTCCTCCTTTCTCAGTACATTTTCTTAGCTCAGACTAATCCACTTACTTGGATCCATTTAACCCACTTGATTACATTTTTTTTATCATTACATCAAAGTCGACTCATATCTACCCCCTTTATGTATACTCCTTTAACATGGTATAATAACAATACAGTTCTCAAGAGTTGCAAGTGTCATCTTGCCTTGTAGGGATGTAAACATTTTGCCCTTATTAACAACATATTGTATCTTTCTGTGCCATTTACCTTTTTATGTCTCTCTTGAATCTTGTACTTGAAGATCAAATTTTTTGTTGAGCTCTGGTTTTATCAGGAACGTTTGGAAGTCCCCTATTTTGTTGAATTTCCATCTCCTTCCCTGAAAAATCATGCTCATTTTTGCTGGGTAGTTAATCCTTGTCTGCATTCCAAGCTCCTTTGCCTTACGGAATATCATGTTCTATGCCCTACGATCTTTTAATGTAGAGGCTGCAAGGTCCTGTGTAATCCTGACTGTGGTTCCATGATATTTAAATTGTTTCTTTCTGGCTGCTTGCAGTAATTTCTCTTTTATCTGGTAATTTTGGAATTTAGCTATTATATTCCTTGGCATTTGCAATTTGAGATCTCTTTCAGGCAGGGAGCGATGGATCTTTCTATAGTTATTTTACCTTCAGTTTCTAGGACTTCAGGGCAGTTTTCCTTTGTGATTTCCTGAAGGATATTGTCCAGGCTCTTTTTTTCATCATGACTTTCAGGTAGGCCTATAATTTTTAAATTGTCTCACCTGGATCCATTTTCCAGGTCAGCTGCTTTGCCCATGAGGTATTTTATGTTTTCATCTATTTTTTCATTTTTTTGTTTCTGTTTGACTGATTTTTGCTCTCTCATAGAGTCATTAGTTTCCATTTGTTCAATTCTAATTTTTAACATATTGTTTTTTTCTGTTAGATTTTGTACTTTCTTCTCCAATTGGTCAGTTGTATTTTTAAGGCATTTATTTTCTTCATTGTACTTTTTTTCCATTTGGCCAATTGTGTGTTTTAAGGACTTGTTTTCTTCATTGTACTTTTTTTCCAATTGGCCAATTGTCCTTTTAAAGGACTCCTCTACCTCTGTCATTTGATTTTTAAAATCCTTCTTGAGTTCTTCTAAAAAGGATTTTTGGGCTTCAGACCAGTTCATATTCCCTTTTGATGTTGCAGATGTGGGTTTGATAACAGTGTTGTCCTCTTCAGAATTTCTGTCTTGATCTTCACTCTTCTCATAATAGGAATCTATAGTATGTTTCTTTTTATTCATGGTGTTTCTTTATTCCCTGGCCTTTAAAGAGATTAAGCTCTCCTGCTGGGGAGCAGAGGGCACTGACCCAAGCTTCTTGTATTGGGAGCCTAGGTCTTGGTCACTGGCTTTGTGTGCTGGGGCCTCTTATGTTGGCAATTGGAGGCTGTAGGTTTCGGCAGGTTATCTGATGTTCGGCTGGAATCAGCAAGGCTGGGAGTTTCAGGTAAACCTAGGTTGCCTGCTTTTCCTTTCCTTTAGCTTTGTTTAGCTCCTTTTAGATAAGTGCTGCCAGGTGTTTATCTGCCTGGGGCCCCTTGCAGTGCTGCCTCCCTTATTTCTGTTGAGGTACTGGGAGACTTATTTGCTGTAGAATGCTGAGGCACTTGGTGGTTTTCTGAGCTGGTTTCCACCAGTTACCCCACCCTCACAGAGGCACTCGGAGGTACAGCTGTTGGCGTTTGCCTGCTCGACCACCTGTGCTTCGGGATCTCCTCCTGGTTGGCAGTTGGAGGCTGTAGGGTTCTGACAGCTTACCTAGTGTTGGGCTGGAATCAACAAGGCTGGAACTTTTTGGCACCTCTAGGTTGCTTTCTTCAGCTCCTTTCAGATGAATGCTGCCGGGTGCTTATCTGCCTGGGGCCCTTTGTAGTGCTGCTTCTCTTATTTTTGCTGAGGCATTGGGAGACCCATTTGCTGTAGAATGCTGAGGCACTAGAATCTCCTCCTGGTGTGCTAAAGTGGGTCTTTCCACTAGCTGACTGGGCGACTCCCTGTTCCGTACTGCTCCCCTTCCCCCAGGGTAAGAGGGGCCTTTCTGGTTAATCCCTCTAGCTACCTGGGCTACTGCACTGCTGCACCCCATCTTTCTTCTGGTTCAGCTGTTCCCGGTTTTTTTCTGGGGTGATATTTTCTGGGTTTTCAGAGATAGGGGAGGGTGAGAGCGACTTTTTTTACTTTTTACTCCTCCATCTTGGCTCCCGGAAGCGGAAGTCTCCTGAAGCTGGATTTGAATTCAGGTCTTCGTTCCAGGCCTGGTGCTCTATCCAGTGTTCCACCTAGCTGCCTGCCTAGAAGCCTGAAAAATGTTGACAGTAATAGCAGCAAGAAATGGGAGGGGAGACTGGTATGTGGTGGAGAAGGGGAGGTTCATTGACTGCATCCCTTCCTAATATTTTTCATGGGATGGCTCCATGCTACCCTCAGCACAGCCCTAATTTAGGCCTCATCTACAGCTAAGTCTCCATTCATGCTATGGGATTTTAGAAAAAAGACCATTAAATCTATAATAAAGATGCTTAAGTTAGTAAAGTCAACAAAGAATCAATAGTTAAGGGCCTTTGAAGACAGTGCATAGGAAATCAGTACAATGTATTTGAAAAGTATTTTATTAAAATTAAATTAAAATCCACACTAACCAAAAAATTTTTGATCTCCATTTCTCCATCCATAAATAAGGATGAAAAGTTCTAAATCTGGAATCATATGGTCCTGTGTATGGTCCTAACTTTGGCATGCGATGAGCCTGGGATTCCAGCTTTGAGCAGACCCTTCCACTTGAGCTCCTCTCCTCCCACCTTCCAAAAGGAGGGAAAAATCGCTGGGAGATCTGACCCAATTCCAGATTCAATCATCAAAAAAGAAAAAGCGAGTCCCAGCTGCGGCATGCTGGGCTCTGTCACAGATTCCGCCTGGGCGGCTGCACGGGATGGAGGGGTCAGATGCAAGTCGTAATTTACAAGCTGCCTCCACCTGCAAGTGTCATAAAGGGAACCCATGAGCAATTAGGTTCTTCTAATCACTTAATTCCACTTTAAATCTCTGCAAGAAGAATGTAATAATTATGTAGCCCTGAACTGGCTGGTCCTTGGCTCATCTTCAGCCAAGCAGAATCCTACAGATTTTATAAAATGAATTTTTAAAAGTCTCCTCCAATGTCTCCGATGCACTATAATTCAGGCCCAGCAGGGCCCCAGCAGATAGGTGAGGACAGGAAACAATTTGGACTTCCTTGTTCCCCCTCCCCTTAGCACAAAACCCAAAGGTCTCAAAGGCCCCACTTGCCAGGATTTCGATTTTAAAATGGAAATGAGACCTCGTGCTGTCCATCACTATACACAAAGGGCCCAAAGCTATCATTCACAAGGCCCTGGATCTGAGACCCAATGTTATTCCCCTGTGCTTTAAGTCTCGCTCACTTCGAGGCATCACTTAAACACTTCAACTGTGACAGAAATGTGAGGAGACTGAGAAGATCAATGCAATCTCTATTTGGGATTGGTTTTCATTGGTTTTCCCAAGAAGGGTGAAAGGGAAGGAGGATTACTAAGAAAACTAGAGCTACTCCCTCGGTGTGGTGGTCTTAGGGTCCTGCCGTCTCTGACTGGCAGGGTACCATGACCTCTGATACATTCAACACCTGCAAGATGAGGGAAGGGCTCAAAAGTCATTGTCCAAGAGGTGACTGTTGCTGAAACTGTGGCAGTCAACTCTACCCAAACTTCTGAGCCTTCTGTGTCCTTGGGTAGTTCACAGTATGGCCCAGTACACAAGACTTCTCCAGAGATGGACAGTACACAAGAAAATATAAATGCAGGAGCAGTTAGGTGGCACAGTGGATGGAGAGCTAGCCCTGGAGTCAGGAGGATCTGAGTTCAAATTAGGCCTCATATGCTTACTAGCTGTGTGACCCTGGGCAAGTCACTTAACCCCAATCACCTCATATATGTATATGTACATGTACATGTATATGTATATGTATACATGTATATATATACATATATATACACACACATATATATGAAGCAAGTCACTTAACCCCAATCGCCTCATACATATAAAATAAGTCACTTAACCCCAATCGCCTCATATACATATATATAATATATATGTAAAAAATAATAAGTCACTTAACCCCAATCGCCTCATATATATGTATATATATATATGTATATGTGTGTGTGCATATATGTGTGTGTGTGTGTGTGTGTGTGTGTGTGTATATATATATATATATATAAATTTAAAGATATAAGTGCAGTCACACACAGAGAGCCACCCAGAATCATCAACCCCTTCCCCCACCCCATAGTTGCTGGACTCCATTGTGAAGATAGCTCAACTGGCTCTTTCTCTTTCTCTTTCCTTAAAGTACAATCAGCTCTATAGCAAGGCTATAGTGAGCCAGTGTATAAATGAAAGCAAAGAAACCCTGATTCAACCAGTATTTAAATGCACTGGCTACAGGCATCCCTAACTAATCTCTAATGAGAGTGGTGCCCTCTTTCCTCAGGGCCATTGATAACAGCTGTTTCCCCAATAGCTCAACCACGCTGCCTTCCTGATTGTAGTAACAGCTAGACCAGGGGTGGGGAACTTGTGGCCTTGAGGTCACATGTGGCCCTGTAGGTCTTCCAGGGAGGCCCTTTGACTGAGTCCAAGTTTTACAGAACAAATCCTTTTACAAAGGGGATTTGTTCTATAAAGTCTGGGTTCAATCAAAGGGTCCCACCTGAAGACCTAGAGGGCCACATGTGGCCTTGAGGTCACAAGTTCCCCACCCCTGAGCTAGACTGAAAACTTTCCACTGAACTTTCCAAAGCAATTGTTGTTGTTCAATCATTTCAGTTATGTCTCACTCTTCAAGGCCCCATTTGGGGTTTTCTTGGCAAAGCTACTGGAGTGGTTTGTCATTTTCTTTTCCAGTTCGTTTTACAGATGAGGAAACTGAAGCAAACAGGGTTAAGTGACTTGCCCAGGGTCACACAGCTAGTAAGCGTCTGAGACCAGATTTGAACTCGACCTAGCTGAATCTTCCTGACCTCATTCCTGGCGCTCTACCCACTGGACCACTTAACTGACCAAAGCAGTAGCACATTCTAAATATTTCACACTTAACTCTCCCTTCTTAGAACAGTCCTTTGGTCTTCACCATTAACAAAGGTTATTTTATCTTCTGTTGATTCATGGGTTTTTATGACTTATTCAATAATTCCTGCTTTGGAGCAACAAATACCATACTTAAGATTATTTACTATCTGACCTCTCTGGGTCGAAGTTTTCTCATGTGTAAAAATGAGGATGTGATACTAGATGATCACAGTATAATCAATTTTGAGTTGGAAAGGGACCCAGAAAGGATCTAGTCCAACTCCATTACTTTACAAATAAGGAAACTAAGACCCAGAGGTTAAGTGAATAGCCTAATGACACAAGACTAATACTTTAATATTAACTAAGAGTTTCAACATTCTATGATGCTATTGGCTTCTGTAAACCACCTAGATAATAAGGGATTATATGTGTCATATGGCCATCACATCTCAAGAACTTTGGAAGCCAGCATAGCTAAATGAAAGTCAATGGAATGGATTTAATTTCCTTTTTTTTTTTTTTTTGGCATCTGCTAAGAAAAGAACTCCACCAAGACATCCTCTGAATTTCAGGACCTTACTCATGGTTATTTTTTTAACCTTCAGTGCACATATTGTATACATACATAGAAATGCAAATATTAGAGCTAGAAACTACCGTAATGATCAGGTACCCCATGTCCCTCATTTTACAGAGGAAGATATGAAGGTTCAGAGAGGGGCAGTGACTTGCCTGATATCACACAGCTAGTAAGTTACAAAGGTAATATTTGAATTTTAAGTCTCCTGACTCTCAATCTATCCTTTTCACACATGGTACTGTCTCTCTAGAGTACCTAGAAAATTTGAAAACACACACATGTGCACAGAATTAGTCATTTCGGAATCCAAAAGAAAACAGATGAGAGAAAACTTTGGTAGCACAAAGTGCTGCCTAAATGTTGAGCAATGCTCAAGTATGTCATCGATAGGTCTAAGAAGTAAAAAGCAGGGAAGTTGGAGAAATAAGGAGAGAAAAGAGAGGGAAAAGAAAGGAAGAAAGTAATAAAGTTTTCACCCTTAATTTACTGGGAATTTTTTCATTTTTTAAAATTACCAATGTGTGCATTGACTCATTTACTTTCCCAAGATATGAAATACATAGAATAGGTAATTTTTTTCAGGTTGCATTATGTTTATTGTATCTCTTTTATAACTAGTATAATAACTTTCTCTTTTTTAATATTTTTCCTCAATTACATGTAAAAACAATTTTAAGATTTTTTTCTTTAATTTTGAGTTCCAAATTTTCTTTCTCCCTCTTTCCTCTCTCCCTCTCTGAGACAGTAAGCAATCTGATACAGCTTATACCCATGCAATCACATAAAATATATTTCCATATTTGTCATTTTGTGGAAGAAAACTTAGAAGGAAGGAAGGAAGGAAGAATACTATGCTTGACTCCATCAGTCCTTCTTCAGGAACGTTGCTACTACTGTGTACAATGTTCTACTGGTTCTGTTCACTTAATTCTGCCTCAGTTCATGTAAGTCTTTCTAGGTTTTTCTGAAATCATTCTGCTCATCATTTCTTATAGCACAATGGTATTCCATTACTATCATATACCACAACTTGGTTCGGTCATTCCCCAATTGATGGGCACCCCCTCAATTTTCAATTATTTGCCATCACAAAAAGAGCTGCTATAAATACCCTTGTACAAATAGGTCCTTTTCCCTTTTGTTATCTCTGTGGGATACAGACCTAGTAGTGGTATTGCTGGATCAAAGGATATGAACAGTTTTATAGCCCTTCTGGTATAATAGAACAGATAATATTGCCCCTGTTTTATCGGTGAGGAAAATGAAACCCAAAAAGTTTAAGTGATTTGCTTGAAATCACATGCTAGTTAGTAAACTGGGCAGGATTAAAATGGAGACAATATAGTATAGTGGATTAAACACTACTATATGTAGAAAAGTTGGGCTTGAGTCTGGCAATAACTAATCATATGATCAAAAGTAAACCAATAGCTCCATGACACAATTTTTTTTCATTTGTAAAATGGTGATAATTCTTGCATAACCTTCCTCACAGGTTGGTGCTTTATAAGCCTAAAACTTCTTGTTGTTCAGTCATTTCAATCATGGCCAACTTTTAATGACCCCAACTGGGTTTTTCTTGGCAAAGATACTGGAGTAGTTTGCCCTTTCCTTCTCCAGCTTATTTTATAGATAAAGAGACTGAGGCAGAGGTAAGTGACTTGCTCAGCGTCACACACAGCTAGTAAGTGTCTGAGACTGGATTTGAATTCAGGTCTTCCTGACTCCAAGCCTTTAGCTCCATCCACTGCAACACCTAACTGCCCCAAGCACAAAGTACCATATTGTTATTCTGCCATTAAAGATTCTCAAAATATTATGCCAGCAGAACATGTCAGCATGTCAAATATTTGCAGGCTCCAGCTAATGCAAAGTTCCAAATTAGGGCCCAGCAATTGAGTTTAGCTAGGCTGGCCTTCAGGTGACACACAACATTAGAAGATCATCACCAAAATCACAGAAGCCCAAGATGGTATAAGCCCAAGATGGCTTAATAAATGCTTATTGATTGAATGAGTGATCCCATTCTATACCATCTCCTACAACAGATTGTCCCTTCAATCATTCCTATTCTCTTATCTACCTTCAATTTCTTCATGTGTATTGACTGTTTCCCGACTATCTAAAAGTATGGCCAGGTCTCCCCCATCCTCAAATACCCCTCAATTGATTCATCCATTCCCACTACCTATTTTCTCATATTTCTCTTGCCTTCTGTGGCTAACCTCTTTGAGAAGGCTATCTGCAATAGATGCCTCCACTTCCTCTCCTCTCACTTTCTTCTTAACTCTCCATAGTCTGGCTTTCCACCTCAATATTCAACCAAAGCTGCTCTCTTCAAAGTTAACAATGACCAAATTCAGTCACCATTTTTTCTGTCCTAATTCTTCTTAACCTCTCTCTAGTCTTTGACATTATAGATCACTCTCTTCTCTTTGATACTTTCTTCTTTCTAGGTTGTTGAGATGATACTCATTCCTGGTTATCCTCCTATTTATCTGACCAGTCCTTCTCTGTCTCCTTTGCTGGATCTTCATCCAGAATACATCTACTAACCATGGGTGTTCTACAGGGCCCTGTCCTGGTCATTTTTCTCCACTTTCTTCCTCTATACTACTTCATTTAGTGATCTCATTAGCTTCCAATTACCATCTCTATGCTGATGATTCTGAAATCTATTTATCCACTCCTAAACTCTCTGCTGACCTCCAGTCTCCCATTTTCAACTGCCTATTAGATGTCTCAAAATAAATGTCCTATAGACCAAAAGTTAAAAACGCATGGTCTGTGGGCCACATGCAGCCTGCAATACTCCCAAGTGCAGCTCAAACCAGATTAAAATGTAATTGGGAAATATTTAGCAAAATAAAAAGTGCGATAAAATAGGTAACATTATATTTTAAAACTCAGTCAATATGTGGCCCACAGGGATCCTTATGTACAGTTTAGTAGCCCCATTTCTATTTGAGTTTGACAATATGGCTATAAAAATATTAAACTCAACATGTCCAAAACTAAATTCATTAATTTTCCACCCAAATGCTCCTTCCTTCCAAACTTTCCAGTGATTGTTAAGGACACTACCACCCTCCCAGGCTCCCATCTTAGATGTTATCCATAACTTCTTACTCTCTCTTATCCTCCTCTCCCCCTGTATCCAATCTGTTACCAGGCCTGTAGTAGACTTCCCCTTTGTACCATCTCTCAAATATGCTCCCTTCTCTCCTCTGACACTACCTTTGTGCAGTCCCTCACTTCCTCACGTCTGGACAGGTAATAGCCTGATGGTTGGCTGGCTTGCCACAAGTATGTCCTTACTCCAGTCTATTCTCCACTCAGCCACCAAAGTGATTTTCCTAAAGCACAGGTCTGACTATGTCACCCCTCTACTCCATAAATGCCAATAGTTCTATATCAATTCCAGGATCAAATTTAAAAATCCTTTGTTTGGCATTCAAAACCCATTGTAACTTAGCATCCTACTCCCTACGTTTATACCTTACACTTTTCCATATACTCTTCAGTCCAATGACACTGGCCTCCTTGATGTTCCTGGAACAAGACACTCCAACTCAGGGCATTTTCCCTGGCTAACTGTCCCTCATACATGGAACCTCTTAACTGCTCTGTAGCCTTTGACACTGTTAGATCACTCTCTTCTCCTTGATACTTTCTTCTTTCTAGGTTTTTGTTTTTTGGTTTTTTTTTTTAAGGCAATTGGGGTTAAGTGACTTGCCCAGGGTCACACAGCTAGTAAGTGTCAAGTATTTGGTTGAGACTGCATTTGAACTCAGGTCCTCCTGACTTCAGGGCCAGTACTCTATCCACTGCACCACCTAGCTGCCCCTTCTTTCTAGGTTTTTGAGATATACTCTCCCTCCTCATTTCTGTTTCACAGCTTCCTTGGCTTCCTTAAAGTCCTAGCTAAAATTTCATCTTTTATAAGAAATCCTTCCAAATCCCTCTTAATTTTAGTTCCTTACCTCTGTTGATAATTTCCTATTTATCTTGTACCTATCTCTTGACTTTCCATAGTTATTCTCCTCTCCTCCATTGGACCATGAGCTCTTTGAGGGAAGGAACTGTCTTTTGACTCTTTGTATCCCCAGTGCTTAGCACAGAACCTGGAACACAGTAGGTGCTTAATAAATGTTTATTGACTAATCTGTATGGCTCAAAAGCAGGTCAGTGTCTCTGGTACCATTCGGAGAGTGACTCACACTTCCCCTCATCTTTTCCCCTTCCACCTCCCCAATTTAAGTATTAGGTCACAGTTTCTTCCTACCCTTCCTCTGGTTAATATTTTTTTGTCCATAGCAACTCATGATGGCCACTCTGCATGTACAGATTAAGTTCACATTCCAATGATACCAAAGGTCTTTTGATATATGAATTATTACTGTTACCATTACTATATTATTATTTTTATCACTCTCATTATGAGTGTCTCCCATGGTGAAGGGTGGCTGGGCACTGCCAGAAGCTGCTTAGCAGCAACTTAGTGACACAGGAATGCCAGAGTCAAAAGGCACCTCACAGACCATCCAGTCCAACCCCCACATTTTACAGGAGGGAGGAAAATGTTGCTAGATTGTCTTTGTCTTATCTCCTCAGACAGTATCCTGGAAGGCACCCATTGTCGCAAACCAGGAACTAGACTTTTCAATTCAGTCTTGGTTAATGTGATTGCAGGTGCTGAGTTCATCTCTGAGCAGAATATCAATCACCAATAAATATCTCATCTGCAGCTTCACCTTTCAATTAGCTCCATTCCCCCTTTCCCTGTGACTTGGACTGTCTCCTTAAAGAACAGTGTGTGTAGAGCGCCCCTGGCGAGGCTCCCAGATCAATAATTTCAAGTGGTTCCAAAAAGAATTTTCAAGACCTATGTTTCTCCAGAGAAACCGGTTTTGTTTTCAAGACTTGACACTGCTGATTGCCAGCAGATGACAAAGAAAAGGAAGACATTATTTGTGTATACCCTCAGGGAAATTAAAATGTATTGCCCTGGGATTCCTAAGCCTCTCATGGACCAAGGAATGCCAATTTCCACGTCTTCTCTTCTGAAAAGATAGAGCATTTCACCAACTGCAGCAAACACAGTGCTGTCAGATGGGCTGCTTTGTCCTCTGATGTTTGACTGCAGGCAAGGGGATTGTCCATGTTCAAGTGAGATCATCCCAACACAGTGAATATCCCCAAGGGACTACTAGAATAACGTGCAACCTGTGTTCCATAGTCCCAAGACAGAGCAAAAAGTCTATTGTGTCATGCTTCAGGCATATCAATTAAATGTCTTAGTTACCCCAAGAAGTCGAGGCTGGAAGGGGATAGAATTAGGAACTGGGCCAATAGTGAAACTAGAGCCCAAGAGCAAAGACCCTCAGCCCATATAGGTCACCGGAAGTAGGGAGAAGGGACCAATCAAATGCCAGATGGGCTCAGCTCCGTGAGGAATGTAAGAAGTCTTTTGATCTGTTCACCATTGAGTTTGAAGGTTTGGGACTACAGTTTTTTACAAACAACAAACCTGCCTGGGCCAGTGGGAGCTGTAACAGCAGCATCAGTCAGCGTTTCACCACATTCTCTATGGGCCAGTTGGCTAGGGCTGACACTTTGGTAGAAATGAGCCATTTCAAAGGTACTGTACCTCTGAAGCAATTTCTGAAGAAATGAGCCATTTAGAAGGTATCCTAGATGATTACATTAGTGGGGGACCCTTCCCTCCAACAAAGCAGATTATAGCCCCTCTGTGATTTAAACACACAAGCACACGCACATGCACACACAAACACACACACACACACACACTCACAGACAGTGTCCTACCCACTGATTATGAGCCCTTGCAAAACTCAACTAGGCCAATTCTTAAACATCACACAGCTTGGTGCTTGTCCTATGCTTGACCTAAATAGGATCTGACACAACTTGCTTGCTTTTGGCAGCTCAGGGTCACCTCTAACATGAGAAGACTTTGGGGTAAGGAGGACCCTACATGTAACGCACCAGTGGGTAGTGGAAGGAGTATTGGATTTGAACCCAGGTGAATTGAGGTTAAATCCTGGTTCTAGCATATATTGGCTGTGCGTCCTCATGTACGTCACTTTTACCTCTCTAAGATTCAATTTCCTCATTTGCGAAATGGGCATAAGGATAACTACACTTACCTACCTTCTAGGACTATTATATAAATATAAGCTATTATTACTGCCTTCTTTAAATAGCTCCTATTACTTCTTTCTTTACTGACAGGCACATACTCACCTTTCCCCATTCCTACCTTCTCAAATCTATCTGCTCATCAATTCAAGGGAGAAAAACTCTTCTGGCCTCCAAAGTACCTTTTAGTCTTATTTCACATGATTCCTAATCTCATGCCAGAAAAACTGGACTACCAGCTGTTCCCCCAAACTGGACATTCTCTCTCTCTTCTGTTCACTCACACATGTCATCTCCCATGACTAGAACACTTTCATTCTCATTTCCAAACCTTTATCTTCCTTCAAAGTTTAACTCAAGCACCATCTCCTCCACAAAGTTTCCCTTGATCCCCTCAAATTTAACCTAGGACACTGTATCTGGATTTTTCCTTTGCCCCCAACACATTCTACCTTGAATGATACTTCTCTGTCCATATACTGCATTGCCATTAGTAGAATACAAGCAACTTGAAGTGGGGGCTGGGTTCATTTGATCTTTGTGGCCCTATCATAGAACTGTGCATGTAGTCGATGTTAAATGAACATTGGCCAAATTGAATTGAATTCATCTGTAAATAGTCTTCCAACAGTAGCAATAAACTTAAGGAGTTCTAGGTCACCAGGCCACTGGACAATGGAAGCCGTTTCAGAGAGGGGTGCGTTGGGGTAAAAGCTACCCATACTGAGCTACCTGAAAGTCCATGCTGAGCAGCCCAAATTTAGTTTCCATAATTAAAGTCACTGGGCATTTGATCACCTCCTCGATGCAAAGTAATTAAATATGTCTCACTGTTTGTTTTACATTTCTTTTGTTAAATGATGAAAAGCCCCCACTAACAAGCTAAGGAGCTGATATTTCACCAACCCAAAACCCCAGGCTGCTTTTCCCAATTCATTGTCTTTATCTTTTTTCTCTCAAAGGGACTGAGGAGGCATTGGCCAGGGCAGGGGTCCAGCAGAAAGGATGGGGATCTGGCAAGTATCTGTCTGGGAAAAAAAGAATAAAAAAAATTGGAGTGGAGGGATAAGGGAGGGGGAGTCAGTGAGAAACAGGCTGCTATATAGTTCAGGATGGAATCCTAAAGAGGTACAATCTCCTGACTGTGATAAATAGGATATAGTGTTCCTTTGTTTCATCAGAGGAGCTGAAAGCAGAAGGCTGCATTTTCTCTGCATGGAGCCTGAAATTCCCCAGGTTCTTAGAATGGAATGTGTCACAGGGACTACATGGTGAGAGGCTGTGTACATAGCAGAAAGCAGCCTAAACTTGGAATCTGGAGGCCTGGGTTCAAGTCCTAGCTCTGCCATATACTGGGCACATCACTTTGTGTCTAGGAACTTCATTTTCATTATTTTGTGATGTTTAAAAAGTTTGAGAGAATGTAGTTTCTGGGTACTTAATCATTTCATTAATAATCCTAGCATTTATTAATAAAAGAAGTCAGTGGCACGCTCAAATGCCAAACACCCCTCATGGCAATGGTTTCACAGTTTATATGCCCTTGGAAGAGTGGGTGATCTTGAAGGTGACAATCAACTCTGATTGGTTAACAATTAATGAGAAAACAAATATTATAATGAGATGCGGGCTCATTCTAACAGGGTCTTGGGGATATGAAACTTGGATCACCCAAGTCTTGGTCAAAGAGACTTATCCATTTCCATACCACCTGTCTGACAAAAGGGAGAACTCACATTTTCCCAGACCTGTCTGAGTAAACCCAATAAGCAGGAATCTACCCATTTGTCCAAACTTAGAATTTCTTTAATGTCATTGATTAGAGTTTAGCCTGGGTAAGTCTTTGCCCAAGATTTCCCATACTGGTTGATTTCTGGATGAAGAAGTAGAAAAGGGGAAAAACATTGGTCCTAATTCAATAATTAGATAATCATTTCTCTCAATTTCTACCTGTGGTCTAAAAGTGAGACACATGGGCTCAGGAGTTAAGCATGACAAATGTAAAAAACAGAAACAAAAACAAAACAAAAACAAAAACAAAAAACAAAAAACAATTACTAGATTGGAAGAAGCTTGTAGCCACTACTTCCCTCTATTGTTCTCCTTCCCCTTTCCCAATATACAGGCAGGCAGGCAGGGAGGAAGGAAGGTATTTAATCTCCACCAAGCTCCTCTTAGACTTGTCTCCACCAGCAGCAGCTGCACCTACAGCAGCATGTACCTCACATGACCCCTGACCCAGTTTCCAAACACCACCTAGACCCCAAAGCTGGGGCCTAGGCTACAAGGGGACAGGCAGACCCTGCTTCTCCAGGAGTAAGACCCTTCCAGAATCTCTCCATCAAGAGAGGATGGCTGGTATGGGTGCTGCACTCCTTGAGTTACACTAGACACATACTATGGGAAATCCCAGGGTGAGGATGGCAGGGCACCCATTGGTTAAGGACAAGCTAGACCAGGAAGAGAATACTTCCTGATAATGTTAGTAGCCACTGCTACCCATATGTAAGAGGTAGCAATGGCTGATGCTACTAGTAAGCTTGAGGCTCAAGTAGCCAAACACAGAACTCTCTCAGATCTATAACACTGCTCCCAAGAACTTACACATACACCTTGACCCATCAGACAGCTTAGAAAAAAATAGACCATCTCCTGGTAGAAAACCAGCACTCATGCAAGTATCTTGCCCTCTGCCTTACTGCTGGATCCTTTCCTTCATCGGGAACAGCCAAATTCTAGACCAGCAGCTTGATCTCCAGAGATCGTGACTAACTTCCCTATTAGGGAAGATGGAAATTTACTAGGTGCATTCTAACAATAATAACCTTTGCATAACTGTTGGATTGAAAATGTATATTATGATTTAGTAAGGACAGCCAACAATACACTTCTTCTATCTGAATCTTTGTGACGTAGCATTTTTCAGTTTTGACAGCCATTAAAACCAACTATTAAAATAAACTGAACATAAGATCAGACTTTCAAATTGCTACATCACAAAGGCTTAAACCAAGATTTCCAAAAAAAATGAAGCATATCCAATCACACTACTTTCTCACTCTTAAAATAACAGTTTTTTAATGAAAGCAAAAGGGTTTTTTTTGTGCCATCAATAAATCAAATAAAATAAATGATATTTTAAACATTTATTTTCCTTTAATTCATTTTTATTTTAATTTTTGCATATTTTTTGTAAAGCACATAAGAAATTAGCACATTTGTACAGGTATATAATTTATATAGAGCAAAATATAAATATATGGGGAGGTGTTTTCAGAATGCTTTTTTTTTTTTAATGACAGGGGAGCATGATCAAAACAGTTTTAAAACCATTCATCTACATAATGGGAATAACGCTATTTGAAAAGAGGACTGGTTATACAGTCAGAGGACCTGGATTCAAATCCCACTTGTGATGTTCACTCTCTTTGTGAACTTAGGCAGGTCATTCAACTTTCCTTGGCCTCAGTTTTCTTCATCTGTAAAATGAGGGTATTCAACTAGAAGGCCACACAGATTCTTTCCTATTCTGAAACTGTCGTCCTGAACCATCACAGAACTGTCATGAGAAAAGCACTGTGTAAACAGTAAAACATTATAGAAATACAAGCTGTCCTTAGCTCCCACAGTAGTCTACCAAAACTTCTTCCAGCAAGTCAACTGAGAAGAAGGAAGAAATACAAAAATGGGAAGTGATGGGAGGCAGAAGAAGAAGGGAAAGGCACAGAATTTATTAGGCAAATCATACGTGCCAGGCATTGTGTTAAATGCTTTATAAATAGCATCTGCTTTGATCCTTACAAGAACCCTGCAAGTTGGGTACTATTATTATGCCCATTTTATAGGTGATAAAACTGAGGCAGACAGCGGGAACTCAGGTCTTCCTGACTCCAGTCCCAGCACTTTATCCATTATTACACAAGTGTGTGCATGTGTATGTTGTGCAATAGCTCTATAATCTCATTGATCCTTCCACCAGGACAGAATCAAAGCCCCTCCATGATTCCTGTCTATGTCCTAAGAGGCAACATGACCCAGCTGATAAAGTGCTAATTTAGACGCATAAAAACACTGAGTTCTAATCCATCCTCTGACAGGTACTAGCTGTGTGACCATGAGCAAATCATTTAAATTCTCTGAGCCTCAGTCTCCCCATCTGTGAAATAAGGAAGCTGAGAGGCAGCTAGGTGGCGCAGTAGATACAGCACCGGCCCTGGAGTCAGTAGGTCCTGAGCTCGGGTTTGACCTCAGACACGTAATATTTCCTAGCTGTGTGACTCCGGGCAAGTCACTTAACTCCAATCGCCTCATAAAGAAAGGAAAAGAAAAGAAATAAGGAAGCTGAATTAGATGATCACTAAGATCCCTTTTAGCTCAGAATCTATGATGCTCCCATGCTTCTTTCCTAGAGGAACGACAAATATGTTCAAGGCTTTCCTGGGATGCCTTTACTATCCCAACATTATGTTACCAATATGGCATTCTTCCTTTGTCAACAAGGATTATTAAGTGTTTCCAAAGGGCCAGTCACTATGCTGGCCTCTTACTACCCAGTCTTTCATATCATTGAAGATAACTCATGCCACTTCTTACTTTCTTATTTTTCCTTCCCCCAGTATATTTTTGGCATTATTTGTTGCTTTTCTTACTCCCAACAATCCACCTTGGGTAGCAGTTCTTGGTTCCATCCACATATTTTCCTAAGGAATTTTACTTGTTTAGTCACTAGCAAGAAATATTACTTTACCTAATAAGGGAACGGTTTCTGTATCTACTGTGCAGTATTGCAAAATCACAGAACTCCTCTTGGTGTTATCAGTTAAATATATCCACTCAGTGTGTACCTAACACGTTTAATTCAGGCCTAGGTCTGGGACTACAAGCCCCCAGTCTACCATAGATCCCTGTTCCCCCAGAGAATGATAACCTACATGAGGAATATGGGAAATCCTTTTCTCCAGCAGGCATAGGGTGCCTTTAAATTTTAAATTGAAGACTTCTGCCTCAGGTTGCCCTAGGACCCATCCGTTGGCAGCTAGCAGTCTTTACAATGGGGAGAGGCTTACTTCCTGGAACTCTGTGCCACTATTTTTCTTCTCTTCACATCTCAGGCTCTTCAAAAGTCCTAGTTAGAATGACAAAATGTTAACCATAATCACAGGAGAATGAATTCCTATTAACTGAGAAATTAGAAGGAAGGTCTCCAAATGACAGACATGATTCCTAAAGAGATGCCTCCTCTCCTAATAGAGGGTGGGCCAAAGCACTTATATGTATTCACTATATGATATCCTCATTTTTCACTGTTTGATTCCAGTTTTGATACTCTGATACCATGATGGTTCACACTAATTTTTCAGTTTAGGGGAAGTCAGTTCAATGAGCAATAATAAAAAAAATTGCATAGCACTCCAAGTTTTGCAAAGCATTTTCCTCACCACAACCTTATGAAGCAAATAGTGCAATTACCCCCATTTTACAGGTGGGAAAATGAGGTTCATAGATGTTACATGATTTTTCCAAGATCTCATATATAATAAATGTTGGGGCTAGAATTTATACCTAGGTTTCTTCTGAGGTCTCTCCAGATACCACATCCAGCATTCTTTCCATTATACTAAGATGCCTTGAACAAACATTTATTAATTGAAATGAATGAAGAGGTCAATGAAATGTTTGGATCACAATCTTTCCACACTGGGAAAAAAAAAAGAATCACTCATGAAAAATAGGTACAGTAATGAATTGTTGGTGGCGTAGTGAACCAATTCAACTAATCTAGAGAACAATTTGGAACTATGCCCAAAGGCCTTTAAAACTGTGCATACCCTTTGACCCAGCAATACCACTACTAGGTCTATACATCCCAAAGAGATCAAAGAAAAAGGAAAAGTACCTATAGGTACTAAAAATATTTGTAGCAGCTCTTTTGGGGTAGCAAAGTACTTGAAATCAAGAGAACATTCAACAGTTGGGGAAGGAATAAGCAACTTGTGGCGTATGATTGTTATGAAGTTTATTTATTTATTGTTTATTTGTTTAATTAATTTAATTAATTAATTAAACAATTAATTAATTGTTTAATATTGTTTATTTATTTATTTATTTATTGTGCTATGGGGAAATGATGATGAGAGTGGTTTCAGAAAAAAACATGGCAAGACCTATATGAACTGATGCAAAATGAAATGAGAAGAACAGGGAAATCATTGTACACAGTAATAGCAATGTTGTAATGATGATCAACTGTGAAAGACTTGATTACTCTGATCAATACAATCATCCAAGAAAATTCCAAAGAGTTCATGATGAAAAAAAAAATGCTATGTACCTCCAGAGAGAGAATTGATGAATTCTGAGTACAAATTGAAGTAGAATTTTCTCACTTTATTTTTCTTGCTTTTAAAAAAAATATGGCTAATAAGGAAATGTATTTTGCATGATTTCACATGCATAATTGATATCATATTGTTTGCCTTCTCAGTGGGTGGGGGAGAGGTGTCAGGTAGGAGGAAAATGTGGAACTTAAAATTGAAAAAGAAAAGAATGTTAAAATAAATAAATATTAATTTTTAAAATATTTTAAAAATAAAAATAAGCAGCTTTTAAAAATCCCTTGCTGCTAGGGGATTTTCTCCCAGGTCTTTTAATTATCTTCAGACAGTTGATGTTTTTGAGACACAGTCAGGGGTTTATTGGGAAGATAGAAGGGTTAGGGGTTTCTTCACACCCTTATCCTACACACCCCCACAATATCCCCCCAATTCAGAAGATTGTTGCCCTCCCATAGCTCCTGTCTCCAAACAAATCTACTTAATGTTTGCCTAGAGTCACTTGGTTCTCTCTTATTATCCCCAGAGAATCACCCTCAGAAAGTATTTCAACCTTACTACTTACTGGAAATTGGAGTCCAATGGGTCACATGCTTTGTGTCTGACAGATGGCAAAACTGTCGGCAGGCCCAGGTGCTCCCAGGCTTACAGAGTCATAAATGTTGGCATCACACATCACTGGGTTTGGGTAATACAGCTGTCTAGCTGTTGAGAACCTCATCTAAAGACCTAGACCCAGATATCCATCAACTCAAGTCAAAGAAACATTTACTAAGCACATACTATGTTCAAGACAACAAACTCAATGCTGGAATGAAAAGTGGGCAAGAAATCTTTCTTCAGTATAAGAAAGACATGGGTCCAAATGCTTCATACTTACTAACTGGGTGATCATGGCTGCGGAAGGAATTTAACTTCTCTTTATAAAATAGGTACAATGATGCCTATGAGATCTATATTCACAGAGGTTCAAATGAATGTCAATAGAGTGCTTTGCAAACTTTAAGGGACTACATAACTGTCAGGTATTATTCTAATTATTTTTATTATGCCACATTGTCAATATTTATTCCACCATAAAGGAAGTCAAGAAGAAAGTGAAGCTTAGAAAGGGGAATCAACTTGCCTGAAGTTAAACAACTTGTCAATTGCAAACCCAGGGTTCTGACTCAAAGTTCAAGACTCTTTCCATGACCCTTAGTGCTTACCAGCTAACACTCTCAACATGTGTTTTGTTTTGAATCAGGCTTCACACCAAATACAAGTGGGGAAAAAACTGAAGTAGCCAACCCTGAGAATCAACTAAACAGCAGTCCTCCCTTCTGCTTTTTTGGAAGCCCTACCATTATTTACCAATAATATATTTATAAGGACTGACATTTCTCCACCCACCTATCTCCCACTGTGGTAGTGAAGATGAAGGAGATTAAATACCCTGTACTCCTGAGGAGAAATAATACAGGATGTTACATTTCCTATCTAGAGTGCTCACAAGGCTGTGGGTATTGAGAAAGATAACAATAGTCTTCGGTTCTAAATTGTTTCTCCCTCCCTATCCCACCCCCAACATTTTTTGCAGCTTCCTACTTACCTCAGTCAGCCTCATAACATTCCTGAGATACATAGATAGAGAAGGAATAATTCTCTCTGTTCTACAGCCAATAAAACTGAGGCACAGACAGGTAAACTGATTTGCTTAAAGTCACATTAATATGCCAATCTTTGAGTCAGGACTAAAATCCAAGGCTGGCTCCTAGGGTCATATTTTTTTTTAACCCCACTGGGTCCTATCCTTGCTACTTCTGATGTGTATTTGTAGATCACATTTTCTTTTCTGGTAAGAGCTAAAACCACTTCAAAGCCATTATCTCAATCTCTATTCCTCCTGCCTATACTATGAGGTTGGAAGTTTGCAAATTCCAATCTGCTTCTTTTACAGAAGGGCTCAATGACTTGCCCAGAGGCTGAAAAACATGTGGTTGGGGTGGGGGAAAGGAATGGCAAGCTTGGCTCCTGTAGATACTTGAAGGATGGAAAGGAGAATATTGAGATGAAAAGAAATTAAAAATACAACTCCTTCCTATACCTTCCATGGATTATCTTAGTGACCTTGAATAGGTTATTCCCCCTCTCTGAGTCTTAGTTTCCTCAACTATAAAATGAACAGGTTAGAGCTACATCATAGGATTTGGAGCTGGAAGGGATCTTAGCAATGGTCTACCTAATTCAACTTCATGGTTTTAAAAATGAGAAAGCGGGGGTCCAGAGAGGGAAATTGCTTTGCCTGAGGCCACATAGGCAGAAAATAACAGAGTCAGAATCCAAACTCAAATCCTCTGATTCCAAATCCAGCACTTGTATCACTACACCCTACTGTGTAGTGGCATATCTCCAATGTCCCTTCCAGCTCTAAGCCCCATGATTGCTCACATAGTCTGCAATATTGTAGGGAAAGCTTTGTGTATACACAAAGATCAGAAATCAAGACCTGCAAACACAAAATAACACAATACCTGGCACTCTACTATCTATGCTGAAAAGTTTATGCCAGATGTGTGCAGGGGTTTGCAGGTGTAAATGTTTGGGGATGCATATGTGCAGGGGTATGGGGGGAAGGAGAAAGAGAGAGAGAGAGAGAGAGAGAGAGAGAGAGAGCGAAACAGACAGACAGAAAGAGACAGAGTGCAAGAAAAAGGAGAAAAGGGGAGAGAAAAGGAGCAGGGAGAGTGACAGAGACAGAAAACAAGAAAGGTAAGATAAATAGGGAATGGGGCAAGGCATAAAAAAGAAGTTGAAGATGAAAATATTTAGAAAACTCAAGGAGAAGACCTCTGAAAGCATGAGTATAGATGAATTTCTGGATTTTGATGGCTAGATCTTAGAATGTTAGAAATGGAAGAGACCTTAAGCTTCATTTAATCCTTACACATAATCATATAACCCATATTGAAAAAATAAGGGAACTGAGATGAGGAGAGATGTAATGGCTTGCCCAAGGTCACACAAGTACTAAGTGGCAGTCGAAACTTGCATCCAGGTAGCTTTCTTAGCTACGACACAGCTGCTGTTCTGAGATGTTGCTTTGTTTTGAAGATTAACATGAATTTGATTGTGAGGCAGGTAAGATCCCAAGGGCAGGAAGGGCATTGCCAGGGTGCATCCTGTGTTGCAGATGAATACTGTACCCAGTGTTTCTAACTTCCATGGCTAATTTGATCACTGTGATATTCACGGTTTTTATTTGCCCCCTGCTGTTTGTGTTTGTTTTCAAATGACACTAGACTTCAAGGATTGGCCACCTGCCCACTTAACTTAGACTCTTTGACAAAGATCTGTCAGGACCCAGGAGCTGTGTGTGCCTGAATTATTTTTTCTGACAAGGTCTGGTGTTTTTCCTCCAGAGCCAGAATGTTCCAAATCCTCATGGAGCTCATTGGAGCAGAATGGAGGCATTTACTGGCTTTTCCACTGGACTGCTTTGATGACCCTCAAAATTCACAGGCAAATGACTCAAAGCCCTATGGGCTCTCCAGTGGTTGTGCCTGAATGATTGCAAACAAGGGGGATAGTGGTGCCTTTACCAGAAGCAATTGTTCTTACCACAGAAAACATTTAAGACACCAGGAAAAGATGCTGATGCAAGATGCCTTTCCACATTTCCATTGAGGATCAGACCAATTCCCAGTGAAGCAGCAGAAAACTACAGCATTTTCCAAATAGTTCCAGCCTTTGACAAAACCACAAAATGAGAAAAGTATGTTGTGCATCCTTTCCTTGGAAGGCAACTTCCCTTCTTTCAGAATCAGTGCCTACTATACTGAGTGAGACTGGGAGCTGTCCATTCCTGAACTTAGTCTGCAGAACAGGGTAGGTTAGGGGTGAAATATTGGTCCCAAACTCTAGGCCAAAATAAGGATAATGGTATGATGGTGGATGTTTCACTGATACACATTGGAAATCTAACTCTATAGGAGCTCCATTTTGTTCAGACATTCAATTGCTTCAACTCTTGTCTGAATTTACACTACATTTTTTTTTTGTCTTGTTTTGGTTTTGGTTTGGTTTGGTTTGGTTTTTTGTTTGTTTGTTTTTGTTTTTGTTTTTGTTTTTGTTTTTGTTTTTTGCCTCTTGAGTTCCATACAACAACACTGCTAGCCTGTATCTTTAGAACTTGGTCAGCCATACTGCTTTTGATTCTTACATGCTGGCTATCTCTTATTAGCTTCCCTGATAGGAAAAAAACATGTTAACTCAACCTCCCACCCCCCATGCCATTTTTCATGGCCCTTATCCCTGTAAACCTACTCTGTTAAAATGAAGCCAGCCTATCAACATATACCACCCTTAAACCATAGAGTGCTCTTAGAGGTAGCCCCTGTAATGATCCTGGAGTTGGGGCTAAGAGTAACTCACCCACCCCCGGAGCCCAGTGCCTTCACAAAGCCAAAACTGCCTCATACTCTCTGATGTATCAGCAAATTTTGGCCCAGCACCTCCTATTTTCAACAATCAGCCAATATAAAATTACATATTAATAATCAACCAATGTTCACTTTGTACCTACTAGGTATTTTAGGTGTGGGGAGCAATAAATTATAAAATATTATCCACATCATAATAAAATTTAGTGTCTTGTTGAGAAATATATACACACATAAGAAATAACTAGCAAAGCAATCTAAGAATCAAATAAATGGTATAGACAACTAGTGATAAACTTCAGAAGAAAGAAATGTCACTCAAAAGTCAGGGTATTGTATCATGGTGGAAAGATTAATAGATTTAGAATAAGACCTGAATTCAAATTCTTCTTATGATACTTATTAACAAAGGTCAAGTTATTTGGTACACCTCTGGGCCTGTTTCCTCAAATGTAAGAGGGAAATAATAGTATTTTAAGTACATACATTGCAATGATACTGGGAAGCTTAAATGAAATCATATCTCTAAAGCACTCTGAAAATTCAAAAAAATCACTAAATGTGTGTACATTACTATTGTTATTATTGTCAGTGAAGCCTCCATGAAACAGATAGGACTTGAAAGATGGCAAGGATGGGGGTAGGATGGAAAATAAATGTCAGAGGAAGAGGGATGGAATGCACAAAGGCATTGATCCAAGAATGGATGACATTCTTGAGGATGTCAATTTGACTGGAGAATAGGGTTTAGTAGAGAAGGAGTAAAGGATAATGTTAAAAAGTGGGGGTGGGAGGCTGGAGCCAGAAAGTTGGTGAGCCTTGCAGTCTAAAATGTTGAGATATGATCCTATTGCAATGTGAAGTCATAGAAGACCTAGGAGGAAGACAAGGACATGAAGTTATATTTTAGGAAGTTTAATTTTGTGGTGCCATGTAGGATGGATTACATCAGGGAAAGATTAGAGTGGAAGAAATGAATTAGGAACCTGTGGTGACATTTCATTGTGAATCTTCTTTACCACATTCTGAACATGTGGTCATCTAGCCTCTGTTGAAAAGGTTTCAGAGAGGGGGAAAATACCTCTTCCCCAAGACAGCCCTTTACACTTTTAGATACTTCACTGTTGAAGTCAATTCAAGTCAACAAGCATGTATCAAGTGTCTATTATGTGGCAAACACTTTGTTAAGGCAAAAAACAGTTCTTGCTCTCAAAGAGATCATAGTCTAAAGGAGGAGAAAATATGTAAATAACTATTTACAAACTCACATATATTATATTTATCTATTATGTATATATTATATCATATACACACGTGTGTGTGTATATATGTGTATATATATATATATATATATGACAAATTGGAGATATTAAGCAGAGGGAAGGCACTAGGCATTAAGAGGAATTAAATAAAGCTTCTTGTAAAAGGTAGGATTTTAGCTGGGACTTGAAGGAAACCAGGGAAGCCAGGAAATGGCAGGAAGGAAAGAATTACAGGCATGGCAAAATATCTACTATATCAAGCCTAAATCTACCTCTATGAAATCTTCCATATATTCTTAGTCTATACTGAACCAAACAAACAAGCCTAATCTTTTTTCCACGTGAAAGCCTTTCAAATGCTTAAGGTCAACTATTATTACACACACACACACACACACACACACATCCCAAGTGTTATCATAGGTTCTTAAGGGCAGAAAGAGACCCATGAGGCCATCTGGTCCAACCCCCTTTATTTTACAGATAAGAAACTTAAACCTAGTGAGGACAAGTGACCTTCCAAACACGACCCAGATAGTAATAGAGGCGAGATTTGAACCTAGGTCCCTAAACTCTAGGGCTAGTGATCTTTCCACTATGCCATACTGCCGCTTCTTTTCCCTAGGCTAAAAGTACCAAGTTCCTACAACTATTTCCTGAATGACATGGTCTTCAGCTCTCTCACTATCCTGCCTGTCATCTTCTGAATATGCTCCATTTCATGAGTATTCTTTCTAAAATATTATTCCCAGAACTAAATACAATACTTCAGATTTCACCTGCTCAGGGTACAACACAGTGAAGTTATTCCTTTCAGAGTTAGAGGTGATGATTTCTCTCTTCTGCTTACCATTCCTTCCGACTTGATTTCTTGTGGTAGTTTATCAAATAGACTAAGAAAGGCTAAAGATTTAATAGGTTAATCTGTCACCTTTCTATTGGTAACATATTTGTAGTAGAACAGAGACCACCCCTGTGCCCCAGTGGGATAACTCTAGGGATGGGAATTTGAGACACCAGAGCAGGTCACTGGGGTCAGACTGGGTTTTTTATGTTGCTTCAGTGATATTGTATCAGGGGTATCAATTTTAAGTAATATAGAGGTCAGTCCTATTTCCAAAGCACCAGCAATAGACTACCTCACATACATTAAAATGCACTTCCTCCTTACTTCCCCCTTATGGAGTTCAGACACCATCTTTTTTATTGAAGCCTTTCTGATCCAAAACACCAAACTACCATCTGATGTCCTCCTTCTCAAACTACCTTGTATTTAACTACTTTGCATTTGTTGAACTTATGTAATATGTATTTATTCTTATGTAATATGTATTTATTCTGTAGATAGATAGATAGATAGATAGATAGATAGATAGATAGATAGATAGATAGATAGATAGATGTGTGTATACATATGTGTACTTGTTTTCTTCCCCATTAGGATGTAAGCTCCTTGCAAGTAGGGACTGTTTCATTCTTTGAACTTTTATCTCCAGTGACTAGCACATAGTAGGCACTTAATAAATACTTTTTGACTGAGTGATGGATGCATTGGAAATTTCTTCTTAAGGATGCTTCTTTTGTTCTCATTCATATTCTGTCTCTTCCTCATCTTCCTTCAAAACCATGTGATTAAAGGTTTGAAAATGGCTCAAATCACCCCTACACTGGATTTTTTTTTTTTTTTACCATTTCTGGACCCAATTCCATAGTATATCAGAAGCATCACTGGGAGAGCAGAAGAACCAAGGGGTTTGGAATATAATCACCACTACTGAACACCATTTCATTGCCACACCTAAATAAACTGGGAAAACTTCTAAAGCCCAAAGAGTCTTTGTAATTGTCCTTGAGGAGAGAATAAACACTATGTAAATGCTATTTCCTCCCCAGCTGGGCCAGGACTGCCATTGCCTGCCTCACTGTGCCTGACCTCAACAACTTCAGAAGGATTCTGTTTTCCCAGGGAAATTAGATTTATGCAAAATAGCTAGTGAAGTCACATGCCTGCCTTCAAGGCCTCCCTCCCACCTCAGATTCTAAGCTGCTAAAATAGTCAACTTCAGCAACTTGAAGGCTTTCATGGGAAGAGGTAGAGGTGTGTTGGCCTCATTTCCTTAGAGAAGGGAAAGATCCCAGCTGCCACAGCTTTCTAACTTTCCCTTGATGGTTTCCCCTCCCTCCTGAGGATAACAGGATGTTGATCAGAGGACCCAAGATCTTCAGAAAACAGAACTTCATCTCTTTTTCTTCTCTGCGTCTGACCATGCCAAAAATAATTTAAAGCTTTATGAGAAGGAAAGCCAAAATGCCTTCATCCTGTCCATGGTAACTTTCAGCAACAAGAGGGGAAAAATCATTTCTTTAGGATTCTGTGTTAAACTATACAAATCACATATCAGATATACTTACTGTCTTCAGTGGGCTCATAGTTTGATATGTTTAACCCTGATGGGGTCATATAGCGAACATACAAAAGTATAAAAGCATAGGGTCAATGTGGACATCAGAGAAAAGTAACAGTAGCTGAGAGTAGTTAGAAAGTAAAAGGAAGAAAGATCCATGGGGTAAAGTATAAGGGAAAAATAAATATCTGACACTCATGTAGCACTGTAAGACTTACAAAGCATTATATACACATTATCTTAATTAAGCCTCCAAACCACCCTATGAGAGAAGTACTACAGGTATTATCATCTCCATTTTACTGAGGAAACTGAGGCATAGAGAGGTGACACAATTAGCCAATGTTGACACAACTAGCAGAAGTCAAAGGTAGGATTTGAATTCAGCTTTAGTTTTGCTGTCATTTCTTTCCACTTCATGCCATACTGCCTCCTAATGTTTGACAAAATAAAAGCAATAGGTCTCCATTCTTGAAAGCGTGAAAAGACTGTCCAGATGGCTATTTGTCAAAGATACAAAATTACTTGGTGAAGGTGATGTCTTTTTTCATTCATTCTCCACATTAGGTCTGAAGCTGGACTGTGCAACAACTTGAAATACAAACAAGAGATTTTGAGGTTAAGCTAATGAAGAATTTTCCAATACAAAATGTTTCACATTCAGAGTTCTGTGTTCTGTGGAAGCTTCTTCCTTTGAGATCTTCAGCAATAAAATGGAAAATAATTAATCGCTATCATCTAGGAACCAGCTTATTGTGAGGTAGATGGATGAATTAGAAAAGGGTTGGGGGTAGGGTGGCACCTTCACAATGGAAAAGAGACAATTCATTAGTAACATTGACAAAGGGTCATAATAACTTTTTTCTTCAAAATGTTAATACTTAATTCATTTGTTATATGGAATATATCCAATATGTGCTTGCATTATTTATGTGTCTCTACAATGTAATTTGATTTTAGGTCTTTTAAAGGACAAAGGATTTCTTGTCACCATTATAATTTATAATCATAATCTTTTTTTGTTTGTTTCATCCTTGCTACAAGGGCCATCTGGGAAGTTTTGAAGAGCTAGGAATCTAGGTTGGCCACCTGTAGACTTAGTGAGTGGTTCTTAAGAATTTCAGTCTAAAAATTACTTTAATAGGAGTCAGGCTACCTTCCACTATCTACTCCCATTTTTCATTAAACCAAAAACCAAAAAAAAAAAAATCAATATTTAAAACCAGAATTAATCAAAATGACCTGGCTCTTGATAAGAGATAAACATGGAAGAGTACAAGTACAAGCATTGTCATGTTAATAACTTTGATGCTACAAAAAGCCAGTCTGTGAACCACCTGGAGGGCCCTCATACAATCCCAAAATCACAGAATCACAAAGTGAAAGGGAACTTTGGAAAGAGAACTTAGTCCAGCCAGTACGTGAACAAAATTTCCCCCTAAAACATACTTGCCAAATGGTGAGGCAGCTAAAAGAAGCCCATTCCACTTTGGGATAGTGCTAACTCTGAGAAAGGTTTCACTATATCCAGTATAAATCTATCTTTTCTGTAAGTTCCACTTACTGCTCCTACTTCTGACCTCTGGCACCAAGAGCAGTAAGTCTAGTCTCTCTTTTCCATAAGAGTCCTTCAAGTAACTGAAGACACCAATTTTGGTCCCACCTACATTTTCTCTTCTCTGAGCTAAACATCCCCAATTCTTTCAATTGATTGTCATGGACAATACTCTCCTAGTCCTTTACCATCATAGCTATTCTCCTCTCTAGCTTATCAATGTCATGTTTTAAACTGCAGTGCCAAGAACTGAACAAAGTCCCCCAGATGTACTTTGACCAGGATAAAATACAGAGAAATTATTACTTCCCAAGTTCTTAAAACTACTTCTCTCTTAATGCAAAATAAGATTACATTACCTTTCTTTTCTAAGATATCATACTGCTGATTGTAATTGAGCTTGCAATCCATTAAAAATACCATATCTTTTTCATTTAAACTGCATATAGTAATATCTCCCCTACGTTGTATGTGTGAAGCAAATTATTTGAACCCACATTATTTTTAACTCAGCTCTGATAAAGAAGAATTGAGATGTGGAGGGATAGGGAACTCATCAATTAACAGATTTTTTTAAAAGACATATATGAAAGACAGAAGCAAGGGACAGAGAATGAAGGAAAATATAAAATAATTTTGTAATTCCATGACACTACATCTTTTAAAAAGCTGAAGCTGGTGAAGAATACCAAGGAAACAAAAACAATGACAGGATGTTAGGTTGTGTCACGAACAAGAGGAAGATTAAAGAAGTGAAAAGACCATTGCAGAGGCTGATGGGTGTAGTGGAATTAAGTATGTTAACTTAACATGACCAACTCTATTCTGTTTTAAGCCTACATTGTGTGATTAAGTAGTCATTACATAAGTTGTTTCTCTGTAATAAGAAAAGTACTTGTGTAGAGTTTGGCAATGATGTATGTATATCCCCCAAATCTGGTAAACAACTACCAATGACATGTGTGTGCTCCCCAAGTCTGGCAAACAACTGATTAAACAGCTGCTAATGCCATGTGTTATGTACCCCAAATCTTGTAAACAATAGACAAACACTTGCTAATACCATTAGCTTTGATTGGTAGTTTCCTTTTGTCATAATTTCAGGTAATGGAATGACCAATCAAAACTTCAAAAAGCCAATGGAAGCCTCAGCCATCAATCTGTTTCTGGGTGGCCATTAGAACTTCCTCCTGTGTTTTCCCTGAACTCAGAGATTCAAGTATTCTATGTTCACTCAAGAGAAGTGCTTATTGATGGGGAGTCACCTGAACTCCATCTTGGTAGGAGATACATAGCCTGCCACTGAGAAGAGAGAGAACATGAGTACCGAGAAAAAGACATGCTTACCAGGATCTCTATAAATCAGACTAGAGGTATGTTACCTCTACATGTATCCTGGATCCCATTCTCTTCCATCTTCTCCAGCAGATTTATCTATTGTCCCCTCTCTTCCTAATATTCATTCTGTCCCTTTCTACTTATTCCTTCCCTGCTGTCTACAAATATATCTCTCACCCCTTAAAAAACCCTTCACTAGATTTTATCATTCCCACAAGCTACCATCTAATATTTCTCCTCTCTTAGCCAAACTCCTTGAAAATCCTATCTATACTCAGTTCTTCTACTTCCTCTCCTTCCACTGATTTCCAAACACTCTACAATCTGGCTTCCAATCTTATTACTCAAAAGAAACTGCTCTTTTCAAAGTAACCAGTGATCTAATGATTGCTTAATATAATGGCTTTTTCTCAGGTCTTATTCTTTTTGACCTCTGTAGCATTGATGATCACACTCTCCTGAATAGTCTGTCTCATGGATTTTCTTGCTACTTTTCTCTCCTGTCAGACCATAGTTTCTCAAACTTCTTTGCTGGATTATCATCTATATCCTAACTATGGGTATGCTTTGAGACTCTTTTCTCTTTTGCCTCCATACTATCTCTCTTGGTGATCTCATCCGCTCCCATGGATTCAATTATCATACCTATGGAGATGATTCCTGGATGTACATGTCAAATCTTAGTCTCTCCCAAATTCCAGGTCAATGTCAACAATTACCTAGGACATTTCAAACTGGATGTCCCAGAGGTATTTAAAAATCACGTTCAAAAACAAAGTTTATCTTCCAAAAAAGACTCATTCCTTTCCCAAACTTATATGTTAAGCAGACCACCATTTTCCCAGTTACTCAAACTCATAACCTTGGTGTCATCCTTGCTGTCACTCACCCCATATATATAATCAGGTGCCAAACCTTATAGTGTCTACTTCCACAATATCTTTCCCTTAAGACCCCTTCTTTCCACTTCATCTCTATTGCTCTGCTTTAGACACCTATCACTTCTCTTCTGAACTATTGTAACAGCCTCCTAATCAATTTTCTTGTCTTAAGTGTCTCCTTGCACCACTCTCCCCAAACGGCAGTGATAACATCCTCCTACTCAATAAAGTCTAGTGGCTCCCTATTATCTCTTGGATCAAAGACAATCTTTTTGGCACTTAAGACTTTTCACTGCCTGTCACTAATCTGTTTTCTAGCCTTATTACATATTAGTCTTCCCCTCACCCCAATCAGCCTTCATGCATGCTATGGTCCAGACAATAGCCAATAGTTCCTTAGACACATGACAAGACCTGATCAGATTTAGCAACTGATTGTGTAGGCAGGGTGAGTGACAAGAAGGATGACACTAAGTTTGTGAGCCTAGATAATTAGGAGGATGTTGGTTTCCTTTACATTAAAATTTGGAAGAGGAGTGAGTTTTTTTTAGGGAAGATAAAATTCTGTTTTGTACATGTTTCTTTTGAAATGCCTATGGGATATCCAGTTCAAAAGGTCCTAGGCAACTGTTGATGTAAACTTGAAACCTGATAGGGGAACGCTAGGATTTGACATATAGATGTGGGAGTTAACTGCACAGAGATGATAACTGAACTCTTAGGAGTTGCTGAGATTATTATTATAGAGGCAAAAGAGAAGAGAGTCTAGAGCAGAGCTATCTCTTCTTTTATTCTAGGTATGTCTCCTTGCTCTCTTCCTGACAATGCATTCCATCCTCACCTCTGCCTTTCTGAATCCCTGGTTTCCTTCAAGAATCAGTTTAAGCACTAGCTTTTGCTTACCTCCCCCAATTTCTAGTGCCTTCCCTTCTAAGGTTACCTTTTAGAGTTCTGTAATGTTTTATGTATACCAGTATGTGAATATGTCATCTCCCCTTTCGGAATATAAAATCCTTAAGGGCAAGGACTGTTTCTCTTCTGTCTTTATATCCCCAACCACTACCATACTGCCTAGAACATTGTAAGTACTTAATAAATGCTTGTTGTTTATTTGGTAGTAAAATCCCCACCTCCAGAACTCCTCAAGTCTTGAGCCACTTGCTTGGGAGTAGAAAAAGGGATTCCTGCTCAGGTTTCAGTGGGACTAGATGACCTCTGAAATGCCTTCCAATTTTAGATTCTATGATCCATTGACTAGTTTATACACCTTATTTTGCAAACCACTGGATTAGATTGTCTTTCAGGATCTCTACCTGTTTCTCAGATTAATTCATCCCTTCAGCCCACTTTTAAGTAATTACTAAGTCCAAAGCCTTGTGCTGGACACTAAAATTCTGCCAATTGATTTGTACTCCAATTGGAATAGCCTTAATTCACTGAATTTAGGCCATTCCGTTCCTGGGAAATCTGACCAAAATCTTTTAGGCATTGAGAAAAAGAGATTTGCCCTGGGAGCACAGTCATCAGCACTCTGAGTTTCTAGCAGAGTTGGCTCTTGATAAAATTATGATATTGGTAGTGTTTTACTCAAAATGCCTCATCTCTCCTTCCTGCTTCCTTTTCTTATCTTTCAGCCACTTTTGCCACCAAATCCCTGGTATTCCTACTGATGTTGAAAAAATCACAAACCACCTATAATGAGTATTGCTAATGGGTTAGCCATCTCAGGAGCATTTATACTATTAAAGTAAGAGTAAGTGGGGAAAAAAAGGAAATGGAGTTCTAATAGCATTTCTGGCAGTGCAGCCCATCAGCCCTGGAATCCTATATGTAGCAGAGGCCAAATGGGTCCACATCCTGCCTCGCCCTTTATCATCTGAGGATTCTCCAGTCTTTGGCGGCTATCACCTGATGCAACCTTGTGAACCTCAATGCAGGCCTGTGAAAAAGGATGTCTTATTCTCCTCTTTGAAGCCCAAATGCAGAGCAATGGTGACTTGCCCAAGTGACTGGTTTTCTGATCTACAGTGATAATGTTATTTGAATTTGGGGGAAAATATAGAGATTGCCTGTAGAATGTTAGGTGATGACTGGCAAAGTCTACCAAATTATCTCTCTCAAAAGTTGAACTATGTCACAACATATCAAGAATTGAAGAGTATCTAGCTGATTTGAACTATATGAAATTGCAATATGTATGATGTACCAGGATTCTAAAAAAAAAAGATCCTAAATGTCTTTTATCAAAAATCATTAAAATTATTTAAATTCCCAGTTTTAGGAAGCCGGTTCTGTTAAGGGGTAGCAAAACATTCCATATAGCACAGTGATTTTCTGGATGAAAATTAAATAATATAGGTGAAATTGTATGCAAGATTGCTTTGGGAAAAAAATGACATTTTTAATATGGATATCTAGCAGCTGCATCAGGGGCTGACAGAATCAGCCTTTTCCTGAAGTCCCAGGATAGCAGCAACTGGTAACAGGGGTAGCAAACGCTATTTTCCTCCCACTTCCAAATTTTATACATTGTTTTGCATTACACAGTCTGAAGGGAGCTGAGTTCATGAATACAGAGCCAAATGTGCCAGTATCAACCAAGGCCAACACTCCTCAGAAAAACTCTCTTTAAAAGGAAAAGGTGCCCTGTGCCACATTGCCAAACACTGCCATGAGAAGATAGGGAAAGTCGTGTGCATCTGAAGCAGGGATGGGGTTGTAATTACTAATAGTACATATCCCTTGCAGGTAGAACATTAATGGAGCCCAAACTGTCATAAGCTTATAAACCGGCTGGATGCTCCCAATCTCTGAACTAGTAATAATGGCAGCAGTATAGCTCACTTTTGGGATCTCTTCATAATTGCATATACCCTCTCTTAAATAGAATGATATTGCATATTAATAAGACTAGATTACATTTATCTAGTGCTTTACAAAATTCTGCACATATCTTATATCTGGACATCCTCCCCAAAACCCTATGAGCAAGTAGCCCCATTCCCATTCGATAGACAAAGAACCTCAGATTATAAGAAGATGAATAATTTCTCCAAAGTTGCATAGTCAGCAAATGTCTGAGTCAAGACTTGAATGCAAATTGTGGACTTAGGAGACTGCTTGGCTGTAGGTGATAGAATAAGTGGAGTAGGAGTCGGGCCTGAGCTCAAGCCATGCCTCAGACACTTAACTGGCCTGTGATCCTGGCAAGTTACTTAACCTCTCTTTGCCTCAGGTTTCCAATCTGTGAAATGAAAATAATATTATCACCTAACTAAGAGAGTAGTTGTGAGGATCAAGTGAAACAACACATATAAAGCATTTTGCAAACCTAAACAAATCTTTGCTATTTTTCTTGTTATTTCAGGTGCAGTTCTTTTCATGCATCTGTCTGATAAACTGATACCTTTAGAAGATTCTCCCTCTCAAGACCATTCTCCCCAAGAGTTACCAAAATAAAAAAAAAATGAGTTATATAAGGGAAAGAACACTCTATATCAATAAGAAACCACTAGGTCATATGATAAAATATTGGCCAAGCCAGTTGGTGATTCTAACACTCTAACTCTCCCACCCCCTCATTCCCTACTCTAACAGCTCTTTTGCTTGAGAAAAGTTCATCCAATTTCTCCTCTAAATGTTTAGGATTTGGGAATACCAAAGCAATCACTCTTATACTCCCAAAGGAAGGGTCAGTCAAGCAACCTACTAATGCTAATAGCATTCACCCTCAACTCTGCTGCTTTCTCCTAAAGCAGCACTTCCAAGAATAACTTGGTTGAGTTGTAGAATACCCAAGGAACACTGTTGTGACTGGCGAGAAGTCTGAGGTCTAAGGTCCCTGTAGAACGAGACATATTCCCAAGGTCTCTCCTTTTGTGTGTGGGGGGGAGGAAACCTTAGATTCAGAGGAATTCTGTCACTAGATGACCTTGAACAAGTCAATTCACATCACAGTTTCCTCCTCCTCCATGAAATAGTAATAATACTTCACTGAGCTGTTGTGAGAAAATTATTCTATACACAGTAAAGGGGAGGGAAAGGAGAGTATAAACATCTTTATAGTACCTACTATGTGCCAGGAACCATGCTAATCACTGTTTACAAATGCTATCTTATTTGATTCTCACATCATACCCTGGCAGGTAAGTACTATTATTAGTCCCATTCTACAGCTGAGGAAACTGAGGCAACCAGAGATTAAGTAATATGCCCAGGATCACATAGCTAGGAAGTTTTCTAAGGCCAAATTTGAATTCGGGTCTTCCTAATGTTAAGCCCAGCACTTCAGCCACCACACTACCAGCTAACGCATCACATACCATGAACTATTATTATTCAGGGCTTTTATTTTTACTCTGAATCACTACTCTCTACCAATGGTAGTATGGGGGTGGGGGAAGAGCTGCTACTGCTGCTACAGCTTGCTGTGTTCTACCTCTCCACCTTTGGTTTCTATGGGGTGAGTTTGCACACGAGCCATGGGAGTCAAGACCAAGGGGCCCCAGGAATGAGGTACCTGCGTCTCCAAGAGCTTGGAAGTCCCAAACGCCCCCTCCCAGGCAGCTCCATTCCTGTTAGCAGTCGTTAGATGCACATTCTTCGCTCAGTGGTACCCCAGGCACATTTCCAGAAAACGATGTGGCACACACAGGAATTCATCCGAGCCCTGCAAAAATCACTTAGCTTAATAACACTGCCCTGATTTAATTTTAACTTTTCATAAAGCACAAGAGACTGGGAGGGTGTGCTTAGTGTTTTGTGTATTGCTGATGAGCCTGCATTCACATCTGGCTCTTTCTCTCGCTCTCTCTCTCTTTTTAATACAAGTTAGAAAAAGGAAGGGAGGGGTGGAAAGGAAAATAAAGTTGGCATGGGATCAAGAGGAGGGCACACCTGCAAAATGTATACCTTAACATTTCTCTGCATGTCAAGAGAGGGTTTGGGTTACTGGTTCTGTGTGTGTGTGTGTGTGTATGTGTTTGACAGACAGAGAGAGAGAGAGCTTAAATGTGTATTTTACAGTGGAGACTTGAAATCATGACCTTCATTAATAAGTTCTAAGTTGTAAATATGAGCCTTATTCAGGAAATATGTCCACACAGAAACAAATAGTACAGGGCACAGAAAAGGAGAAGTTGGGGGGGTATTACCTTTTTCCTTTTTACATTCATGTAGCTTCTATGTGGATACAGAGTATTTAGGCTACATATAACCAAAGAAAATGAGCAGCTATTTCCATAGACCCGTTATATATATTATAACCAGGCCTATAAGTAACACTGTTTTCCATTAGGAACAACATTAAAATCAAGGGAACTATGGGCTTGCCACTTCTTCTATCTCCTGAGGTACCTAACAGCATACCTCATTCCATGGTCCAGCACAAAAAAAAAATCCTTTCCCTGAGACCCTGGACCAAAAAAGTTGCTTCTCCCACTCTAAACTGGCTATCTTTATAGAGAGTCAATGCTGACTGACAGTCAAGTCAAGAATGCATGAGAAGAGCAGGTTTGAGTTAGAATATTAGAGCCTTCTTTTTGTGGTGGCAAAGAATTGGAAATTGAGAGGATGCCCATTAACTGGGGAATGATTGAACAAATTGTGGTATATGAATGTAATGGAATACTATTATGCTATAAGAAATGATGAGCAGGCAGATTTCAGAAAAACCTGGAAAGACTTATATGAACTCTTGCTGAGTGAAGTGAGCAGAACCAAGGGAACATTGTACATAGTAACAGTAACATTGTGCGATGATCACCTTTGATAGACATGGCTCTTCTCAGCAATACAAGGATTTAAGACAATTCCAAAAGACTCATGATAGAAAAAGTTATCCACATCCAGAGAAAGAACTATGGAGTCTGAATGCAGATTAAAGCATAGTATTTTCACTTTTTTTGTTTTTCTCCTTCTTACAGTTTTTCCTTTTGTTCTGATTCTTCTTTCACAACCTGACTAAAGTGGAAATATGTTTAGTATGATTGTACATGTATAATCTATATCAGATTGCTTGCCTTCTTGCAGAGGGAGGAAGGGAGGGAGAGAAAGAAGCAGAAAAAAAAATTTGGAACTCAAAATTTTATAAAAGTGAATGTCGAAAACTATATTTACATATAATTAAAAAAATACTGTTAAGTAGGAAGAAATAAAAAAATAAAAAATAAAGATTATTATTAGAGCCTGAAGAGGTACCCTAATCCATTACAGCTGTCTCTAGCCAAAGATGACCTCAAAAGATTCTACTAAGATAAGAACCTTTCCTATCCCTAAGGACCACCAGAGAAATAGATTTCACAGGCTTCTTCAGGAGCTCCTTATTGTTTAACAACCCTCTCGCTCAGGAAATTATTCTTTACAATTCTAATGAAAAGGGCCTGGGTATTTTAGTGGACAGCAAGCTCAATATGAGTCAGTAGTGTGGCACGGAACCAAAAAACTAATCTGAGTCTAGACTGAATTAACAGGAACACCAAGTCCTAAGCAAAGGGAGGAAACATACCTTCTGGCCTCCGTCCTGCTCAGATCCCATCTGAAGGATTAGTGTTCAGTGCTAGGCATCACATTTTAGGAAAGATATTGATGAACTAATAGCTAGCATTTACATATCACTTTAAGGTTTTCCAAGCACTTTGCAGAAATTATTTCATTTGATCCTCACAATAACCCTGGGATGTAGGTGCTATCATTACACCCATTTTACAGATGAGAAAACTGAAGCTGAGAGAAGTTGTGACTTGTCCAGGGTGATATAGGCACTAAGTATATGAGGTAGGATTTGAACTTGGGTTTTCCTGACTCCAACTCCAATGTTCTATCCACCTAACTACCTAGAGAAGATCCAAACAATGGTCAGTATGATGACTGGCTGAGAGCTAGTTGAAGTAATTAGAGATGTTGAGTTTGGAGGAAGTGTGATAATATTCAAGTTTTTGAAAGACTGTCATATGGGGGTAAAGGAAGGGAAAAGAACAAGTATTCATATAACACCTACTATGTGCCATGGACTATGCTAACTGCTTTTCAAATATTATCTCATTTGATCCTCACAACAACTTTCTGAGGTAGGTTCTGTTATTATCTCCATTTTGTAGTTGAGGAAACTGAGGCAGAGAGTGATTAAGTAACTTGCCCAGGGTCACACAGCTAGTAAGTGTCTGAGGCTGAATTTGAACTCAGGTCTTCCTGACTTAAGGACTACAGACTTCTTATCTACTGCATCACCCAGCTATCTATGGTGCTTATAAGGAAGAGGGATTCAATTTGTTGTTCTTGGAATCATAAGGCAGAACTAAGAGAAATGAGAGAAGTCACCAAAAGATGGGTTTTGGCTTATTGTGAGTTAAAAAAAAAATCTTCCTAAGCCTAAGTAGAATGGGCTGCCTTAGGACCTAGTTCCCCAGTATTGGAGGTCTTCAGCAGAGGAAAAATGACAATTTGTCAGGGATGCTGTCAAGGAGATTTTTATTTAGGTTCTGGTTGGATCAGGTGATCTTTTAAAGTCTACCCTTTCCAACTGTGAGATCCCAAATTCCTTTTTTCTCCAACTACCACCCCCCTATTCTTCACTTCTACTACTGTTTACTATAAGCATCTAGCTTTTGTCTATCAATTTCTGGCTCTTCACCCTTCAACCCATTTAGTGTACCATGGCTGGGCTAATACCATTGCTCAAAGTAGCCAATTGGGTCCACAGTAGGGCAGTGACCACTATTCACAGATTGCTCTTCCTCCTTCATTCTTGAAGAGGACCATTGACATCAGGAGGCTAATGTCTTGATCTGTAAGTGAATTGGTTTTAAATGAGGCAGGGCTGTGCAAAGTCATCAGCCTCACTATAAAATGCCATTATCATGCCCCCATTCAAACATCATCAGTGGCTCCATTCCCCCAATATCACAATATAAAATTTAAACTCTGGCTTTTAGGGCTGTCCATAGTTAACTGTAACTCTACCTATCCAACCTTATCTTGCACTATTCTCCAAATATACCCTGCATTACAGTCAAACTTTCTCCTTGCTGTCCTAGATACATGCTATACTCACTATTTTTTTGTGCTTGAGAGCTCTCAAACTTCAATTTTTTTCTGTTCTCTACAATAAAAGTGTCAAACACCGAACACGGGGTCAGTGGACCACATGTGGCCCACAACACTTCCCAAGTGCAGCCAGAACTAGATTAAACTATAACTGGGAAATATTTAACAAATAAAAGTACAATAAAACACAAACAATATTAAATTTTAAAACTAAGTCAATATGTGGCTTACAGGGATCCTTATGTATGGTTTAGTGGCCCTCATTTCCACTTGAGTTGGACACCACTGCCCTAGAATGATCCACCTCCAACCCATGCTTCCTTTCTATTGGCTTTACTTCTTTACCTTACAGTTACCCAGATTGGTCTCCATTGACTCCTCCCTATGCTCTCCAACCAGTTTTCTACATTACACTTCAATTAAGAAACCAAAAACAAGTTATTCATTCTCATCTAAGAGTCCAATTTATGTTCAAAGGGAAGATTAGCTTGTCTTTGGCAAAGTTTGCCCTAAAAGTTAAGGTCAGAGCCAGGAACTTCATTAGGCACTGAAGCCTTACAAATAAACACCAAAGGTCTAACAGCCTACAAGGATATGGAATTACATGCCAATGAAATGTAAACTCACATATGAGGTAACAGCCTGGTACTAGAGGCAAGAGAAATTGACTCAAGTCCTAAAGTGTAGGTCAGACTATGTCACCCTCCTACTTAATAAACCCCAGTGACTCCCTATTACTAGAAGGATCATATATAAACTCTTCTATTTGGCATTTAAAGCTCTTTAGAACTTGACTGCTTCTGCCTTTTGGATCTTTTTACATATTACTTTCCTCCATGTATTCTATGCATGACTAGTGTGGTCTGTTTGCCATTCCTCATACATAACACTCCATATTCCATCTCTGTGCCTTTGCTGACCTCAGTGTTAAGTATACTCTCTCCTCCTCATCTCTGTCTCTTAGAATCCTTGGCTTCCATCAAGATTCAGCTCAAATGCCACCTTTAGCAGGAAGTTTTTAATTCTTCCCAGCTGCCAGCGCTATGCCCTCTAAGGTTACTTGACCTTGACTCTGTATATACCATGTATATACATGCTCTGTCCTCCATCAGAATGCAAGCTCCTTGAGGGAAGGTATTGTTTTTGTTGTCTTTGTACCCCCTGCATTTAGCACAGTGTTGTAAGCACTTAATAAATAAGTATTGATTAATAGACTGACTGAAAGTCCTATGAAGTCACCCTTCATAACCCTGCCTCCTCCTACCTTTCCAGTCTTCTTACACTTTCCCCCCATCCCCTCCCCAGATATACTCTACAATCCAGGTATACTAATCTTCTTACTGTTCCTCAAACAAAACACTACTCCTGACTCAGGGAATGGCTATCTCTCATGCCTGGAATTCTCTATCTCCTCGTCTCCATCTCTTGGCTCCCCTGGCTTCCTTCAAATTTCAGCTGAAATCCCACCTTCAAGATCTTTTTCCTAGCCCTCTTTATTCTACTGCCTTCTCTCTATAGATTATCTCTATTTATCCCGTATACAATTTTTTATACATAGTTGTTTGCATAATGTCTTCCCCATTAGACAGTGAGCTCCTTGAGAACAGAGGACATTTTTTGCCTTTCTTTGTATCTCCAGAGCTTAACACAGTTCCTGACACCTAGAAAGTGTTTAACAAATGCTTGTTGATTGACATACTATAAAGATGAGAAAATAACATGATAGGAGAAAACATAGAGTAAATCAGGTAAACAAGGTTAGTTTTGACCTAAGGGGCAATGAAACAATTCTCAAGATTTAATTGGCACAGAGGAGTATAAGATTCAAATCTTATTTATATAGTTTATTGATCATCTAAATTAGCCCAGGGAGTATCTAGGTAACTCAGACTTGATGAGATGATACACCCTCAACCTCCTAGGAGTATATCCCAGAAGAATATGTCCCAGAGGCAAGAGAAGAGGTGTCCAAATGAATCAAGACTATATCTTTGCTGGTATCCTTTCCCATGCTATTGCAAAGTAAGCTTCTTTTTGTTAGATGAGTCTGCACATCTCATTGAATTCCAATCCCCAGCATGAACCTCACCTGGACCAGGTCTGGCACCAAACATTTGCTATACCTGACAAAATTGGATGTGAATGACCATGGACAGGAAGTCTTTTTTTTTTAAGGCAATTTGGGGTTAAGAGACTTGCCCAGGGTCACACAGCTAGTAAGTGTCAAGTGTTTGGTCTGAGGCCAGATTTGAACTCAGGTCCTCCTGACTTCAGGGCCAGTGCTCTATCCACTGTACCACCCAGCTACCCCAACAGGAAGTCTTGAGGTGAAAAGTAGCCTAGTCTATATGGCTTAGTAGATGTTGTGATTACCAAAAATAAAGTAATGGAGGAGAAAGAAGGATCTCAGAAGCAGAACTAATCCTATGAAAAAATGTTAAAAAGCAAAGTGTCCCTTTAATAGGCTACCAGACCTCTTCAGGACACTTTTCCCTTTCTTAAGGACACCTTTCTCTTTCTTAAGGGCCTTTCCCTTGCCTCAGAACCAGGAATCACCCCCACTTCCATAGCAACACTTGATTTCAGGTAAAGTTTTGATAAACTCTTTAATACTAAGGTGCAAATCAAATTACCTCTAACATAAAATGATACTCTTCTCAGGGGTACATGCAATTTAACAAGTGACAAAATTTAAGCCAAAAAAATACATTTCTCATAGCATAATTTCAGCTATCAATAACAGTGAATGGTGAAGCTGGGCCTCAAATCACACCTATTAATCAACCAATAAACACTGTGCTAAGTGCTGGGGATACAAAAAGAGGCAAAAAATAGTCTCTGCCCTCCAGTAGTTTACAGCCTAATGGGGGAGACATCATGTGAACAAATATATACAAAATGAGCTATATTTTGGATAAATAGGAAATAATTAAAAGAAAGAAAGCATTAGAATTAAGAGGGGTTGGGAGAGGCTTCCTGCTGCAGATGGGATTTTAGTCGGGGCTTAAAGGAAGCCAGGGAGGTCAGTATTCAGAGTCGAGGAGGGAGAGCATTCCAAGTATGGAGCACAGTCAGAGAAAATGCCTAGAGCTGAGAGAAGGAATGTCTTGTTTGTTGGACAGCCAGGAAGCCAGTGTCACCAGACTACAGAGTACATATTAGGGAATAAGGTGTAAGAAGACAGGAAAGGTAGGAGGGGGCTAGGTTATGAAGGACTTCGAATGCCAGACAGAGCATTTTGTACTTGCCCCTGGAGTTAATAGTTAACCCCTGGAGTTTATTGAGTAGTGGAGTAATGTCATCAAATCACCTACTTTCCTGTAAAATTAATCCTGATCAGAATCAAAACCTCTGCTAAGAACAGGACATTAGTCTTATAACCCAATCTAGTCATGATCATGAATTCTTCCAGAAACCTCAGAGGTCCAGAGCAAACCAGCTTAGACAGAACCACCTGGATGCCCCCTTGGTAAATTGGCGTTGATGCCTTTCCATTCCAGCACAGCACAAGGGCCATGTTATGTGATGTGGCTGTTGTCATGGTAACTGTAATCTTTTTCCCCCACCCCATCACTAGCCTTGAAGAGCAGAATAAACAGCCTTATTTAAATGCCTCTAGGAAATTCTGAGGGTGCTGTTAGGGAGAGTCTAGTCCCCTACTTTCTCATAAAGGAAAAGAGGTGCCATCATCCCTTTGCTCTCCTCTCTTTGCTTGAATAGCTCTGGGATACCCTAGTTTCACACCTCTTAGGAGGCTCCAGACACAGGCAGAGCCAAGCTTCTCTGAGGCAAAATGATTCATGGAAAAATCATTTCAGGAAAGATTGGGAGCACAAGAAATTTTAATTCAGTTGACAGGGTCCCACCTCTTCCAGCCCCCAGCAGGGCTGTTTGTTTTGTGAGTTGGTCTAGAATTCAAAATGGGGCTGAAGCGTTCCATGCTGTTCTCTAACAACTAAGAGCACTGTGTGGAATGGTAGGAGGGGCTTTTTGACAGAACTCTCGGCAGACCAGCCCGCAGAATTCTTAGCCTAATCAGGGGTTGTCAGTCCCAATCAGCTTCAGCCCCTGGAGACCCAAGAGGGAAAAATGCAGCACAAGGTGATAACAAGATTTAGATGGAGTGGTTCTTGGAGGGACAAATGGGGAGGCTGGATGTTTGGAAGGATGCTTTGAAGCCAAATCTTCCAAAGTTGGAGGGGGAAGGGAGGGGCAGGAACTTTATATGTCTCACAGCTAAACCCCAAGACCAGGTTCCTTTGAACATTTAGACACATATGCATTGGAAAGATAATGTTAATGTCTCTCCTTATTTGTTTTTCTGTCTGCAAAAATGCCCACTTATCAGGACTTAATGGCTTTTAGAAATAAAGCTATTTTGGAACATTATCCAGGATGCCAATTAGTCACCATAAGCTGCTGCTGTGACCTTTCTCTGTAGCTGGGTAGATGTTGTTTTTAATCAACAAAAGCTTTCCCTGATGGCCTCACTTGGTGTAGGAATTCCCTGACATAGTGTAAAAATGTGGGTAAAAAATCTGTTATTTAGGTACAAGACATAAAACATTACAACCAGAAGGGACCTTAGTGATAATCTAATCCAGTGGTCGCCAACCTGTGGGCCACAGAATGAATGCAAGGAGCCCACAAATCTGTGAATAAACAACTGGAGTCAGCAATGGATGGAGCATTGAATTCTCCGCCAAAGAAACTAAATTTGAATCCCAGCTCTCCTGCTTATGGAGTTAAGCAAGTTTTTAACTTCTCTGAGGAAATAAAATTAGGAGGTTGGACTATTAGGTCTGGGGGGGAATTTCATCATTTTGGTGCCACCGACCCCTCTGACAGTCTGGTGAAGTCTGTGTGTCCCTTCTCAGAACAATGTTTTTAAATTAATAAAATTTAAAAAAAAATACATAGGATTGCTAAGGAAATCAATTATATTGAAATAGAATTATCAAAGTATATTTTTAAAGTTCACAGATCCCCAAGTCTCTAACATCACCTCCAGTTCAAAATCCATGGTCCTGAGAGTCTATGATAGCCTCTGAATAAATAACATCTCACTCATATGTATCATTACTATTAAAATGTATGTAGACCACTGGGTTTGGGGTTTGCTTCACTGTGTTTGTGATCTCATTGTTGTCGGCAGTTCCCTCCTAGTGAGACCCTTTTGCCAGTGGGAACAACACCTGCTCTGAAATTGATAGTATTGGAGAGTTGCCTGAGGCAGTATGGGGTTAACTTGCCCAGGGAAGCAAAAGCCAAGGTGGCCATCCACGTCTTCCTTGCTAGGAAGTCAGCAATCCAGGCCCTCCTTACTTGGAAATTAGCTCTATCCCCAACATTATACATACAGTTTTGCTTAATAAAGTAGAGATTCATTTTAAAACATTTTTAAATTCACAGTAGCTTTGTTATCATCATGTATTTTCTCAGTCATCTGATGATAGTATAACTATTGTCATAAGGGATGGCCAAGGAAGGTTTGGATGTTAAAAATGAGAGGGTAGGGTCCTTATATTTGAAAAGATTAAGAAGCACTGATCCATCCTAACCCATTCATTTTGCAGATAAGAAAATGGAACTAGAGAGAGAAGTGTCTTGACCAAGATTAGCTGATCCTACTAGCAATTTATCTCTCCTCTCTGGGGCTCAGTTTCCTCATTTGTTAAATAAGAGAGCTGGACCAGATGATATCTAAAGGTCCCTTCCAGCTCTAAATTCCATATCAAAACAAAGAAAAACTTCCCAGCATTCATTGTAGCTTGGAGCATGGGAAAGAATGAAGCTGTGTCTTTCTGCTTCCAATGAAAAGATGGTGACTGATTTGTTTCCTTTTTTTTTTTTTTTGAGGAAGAGGAGGAGTAACACAAAGCATCTGAAAATAAGTGGCCCTATAAGAGATCTAGAGATTTATTGTATAATGGTTACCTACCTTCTGCCAAATAATCAAACAAGAATCTTTTAAGCACCTACTATGTGCCGGGTACTATACTAGCTCTAGAAATACAAAGACAAAAATGAAACCCTACCCTACCCTTAAAAAGCTTATAACCCAGCCAGAAAGTCTCCCTATAGATCTGCCCACCATTTGCCAGGTCCAGAGGCAGAAAGTGGTCTGTTAAGATTAATATGGCCACCACATACTGCCTCCATTAGGTTACTTTAAAAAGATAACCTTGGATAGGAGTTAGTCAGATATTCAGTAGGCTCAAGGCATTTTTGATAGAGTAGAAGCCACCTGAACCATCTGAGAGTTTCAACCTTGGACATATGCACTGAATGTGAATGTAGGATCCCAACCAAGGAGATATTCACCTTCCTCTGACTGAGAAAGCCCCTTCCTACACTGATTGTTTTTGGTTGTTTAATCATTTCAGTGGTATCCAACTCTTTGTGACCCCATTTGGGGTTTTCTTGACAAAGATGCTGGAATGATTTGCCATTTCCTTCTCCAGCTCATTTTACAGATGAGGAAACTGAGACAAAGGGTTAAGTGACTCACCTAGGGTCACACAGCTAGTAAAGTGTCTGAGGCCAGATGAGTCTCCCTGACTTCAGGTCTGGCACTCTATCCACTGTGCCATCTAGCGGCCCCATAGTGATTGTACAGCTATTGTTTCTCTGTAGGAGAACTTTTGCTCTTCTGTTCCTGTTGAAGTGCCACAAGGGCCTATGCTAGAGAAAAATGGCCCTGCCTGAGTGCAGGTGTTTAGAGTCAAACCTCTGATAAAACAAACCTGAGGGAGGTCTTGACCCTGCCACAGCACAGATGTGTGAGGTTGTTTGCATATCTTGTGTAAGGGTACCCAGACACATTTTGTTCCTTAAGGACATCTATCAGCAACATGAGGGAGAATAATATTTTTGGCAGTCCCTTCACCCTGTTGGTGTATGGTCTAATTAGCACCAATTAATCATCTTGATTAGGTGTGATGCTGATCTGGAAGGAAGCCAAAAAGATGTATTCTTCCCAGATCAGGCTCTTGGCAACTTGTAAAATTAACCAAAACATTGAACTATCCTGGGACAGTTGTAACTAGAGTGAGGCAATCAGGATTTTGTCCCATGATGCTTAAATTTAGAGGGAACTGACAACATTTGCAGTCCTTCAGCATTGTAGAAACAAGGGAATTTAACACCCAGTTATTAAGAGCAATTCATTGAAATACAAATCAACCAGATGGAAACTAAAGTTAGTCCCTTCCTTACCTTTCTCCTTACCCACCTCAGGTCTTATTCTAGTTTCTTCTCCAACTTATTTTACAGATGAGGAAACTGAGGCAAACAGGTTAAGTGACTTGCCCTAGGTCACAAAGCTAGTAAGCATCTCAGACCAGATTTGAACTAAGGTCTCAATCTCTGTCATCCCCTTTTTCTTCTGCCTTCAATCTTACCCAAAACCAGGCTCTTTTCCAATGAGTCTCATCTTCTCATTATGTGGCCAAAGGATTTAAGCTTCATCTTCAATATCTGACCTTCCAGTGAATAAGCTAAATTAATTTAAATATTAACTGATTTGATCTCCTTGCTGTCCAATGGACTCTTAAAAGTCTTCTCCAGTACCATAATTCTAAAGCATCAATTCTGCAATGCTCTTCTTTCCTTATAGTCCAACTCTCACTGACATATATTACTACTGGAAAAACCATAGCTTTGACTACACAGACCATTGTTGACTAGGTGATGTCTCTTTGTCTCAAAGCATTGTCCCCCATGTGGCTTCTCATCCCAACTAAGGACACACTTATTTCCATTCATCATAGAAGCAAAAAGTCATAGTTACTCAGCATCCTGGTTATTTTGGGAACTTGTCACTGGGCCTACTCCTCTACAGGAAAATGAGCAAGTTACTTATTTCTCAGAGCCTAGGCTTACCCATCTGTAAAATGGGGGTAATACTTTTTTTTTCCACAAGGTTGTTGTGAGGACAAATTTTGGCAAATCTTAAAGCACTCCATCTAGGTCCTGATTAGTACAAATGATAAATTCAGTGAAGTGATCAGAATTTTTGAATTTGCACCATATATTTCCACTGGGCTGGCACCAGTTATCACATTCATAGAGGAACTAGGTTAGTCTCTTCACTATCACTTACAAAGATCATTCTCATCCTTCCACCATAACTTTGCTCATGCTACCTCCCCTACCTAGAATCCTGCCTCCTACCACCTCATTTAAACTCTTCTCATCCTTCAAGGCTTATTTATCTTTGAAGTCTTCTTTATGTGTCAGACAGCACAAAATGACCTCTCCTTTCTCTAAACTCAAACATTTAGAGTTCATAGAGTGTTCTCATTCCAGTCAGTTCTACCAACATTACTTTAGTGGCAACAAAGTGGTTTCATTGATTCATGAATGTTAGCCTCTCTAGGCACGGGTGTGCTAGAGCTAGTTTGAACAGGCTCAGGACCCAATTATAAAATTTTCCTATGTGAACATTTATACCTCAGAAAATGGCAAACTACAAATCAGGTTTTGATTTATTGTTTTGTTGATTTCCAGACTTAAGAAAGTGATGAGGAACATGCTAATAATGCAGATTAAACTTTAAAATGTTTCTGACTACCTTTTCCCCCAGAGAGCTGGGTGTTAAACATTTACCAGCACACTCTTGAGTATATGAGTAATCCCAATGGGTCACATGTATCATCATGATGTTCTATCAATCCAATATTCAATTCCTCATAGTAGCACTAAAAGATGCATCAGGACAGGACGTATCTTTATATAATAATATATTTATTAAGCATCTCCTATGTACTTAGCATCATGCAAAGTAAGGTAGAAGATTCTGGTTATTGTTATTCTTCTTCAGTCATTTTTCAGTCATGTCTGACTCTTCATGACCCCATTTGGGGCTTTCTTGGCAAACATACTGGAGTGGTTTGTTGTTTCCTTCTCCAGTTCATTTTTACAGATGAGGAAACTGAGGCAAACAGGGTTAAGAAACTTTCCCAGAGTCACACAGTTAGTAAGTGTCTGAGACTAGATTTGAACTAAGGTCTTCCTGACTCCAAGCCCAGCACTCTATCCACTGTACCACCTAGCTTCCTAGAAGATATAAAAGATATATAACATATAGGCTCCATCCTCAGGTTGTTTACAACCAGCTAGAGACAGAGGTACAGGCCCAAAGCCTAGGTTTGAGTCCCAGCTCTGACCCTTATCACCTGTGTGACCTAAAGTTATTTCCTTCCCTCAGTTTCCTCATCTATAAAATGCTAGAGTCAGACCAGATGTTCTCAAAGGTCCCTTCAGGCCTCAACATTCTGAGATTCATTATAAATTCCAGAAAGTTAGCCATAGAGGAGAGTGGTCTCTAACTTTGTGGTGAGAAGGTTCGACGCCTTCTTCCATTTTACATTTCCATCGAAAGCCCTGCATCTTGCCTCTCTTGCATGTCCAAGAGTTAGCAATAAGAGCTGGCATTTATATAGCTGGTATTTTTTACAGATATTATCTTGTTTGATCCCCACAGCAACCCCGTGAGTAAGTGCTATTATTATCCCCATTTTATAGTTAAGAAAACTGAGACGAAGAGAGGTTAAATGACTTACCCAGAGTCACAAAGCTAGTAAGTGACAAAGGCCAAATCTGAACTCAGGTCTTCCTCACTCCAGAATCAGAGCTCTATCCTGCACCAACTGACTGCCTCTGATAATAATGATAGCTTCCCTCTGGCAAATACCCATACATCTCTTTCTCTTCTTTCCCTTACTTCTCACATCCCCAAATGTTGTCTCTACTGAATCCAGAGTCCAGGCAATTTTCCACTATTCATTCTTGTGCATTCTTCTCAAGTAAGCAAAGTACAGTAAATTAAAGTCTGGAATCCAGACATGGCTCCCATCACTATTTACTAGGTATGTGGTATCAGATAAATCACTTTACTCTGTGAACCCAGTTTTTCCCATTTATAAAATGAGGGGGTAGAATGTTGTTGTTGCTGTTAAGTCATTTTCAGTCATGTCCAACTCTTCCTGACCCCATTTAGGGTTTTCTTGGCAACGACACTGGAGTGGTTTGCTATTCCCTTCTCCAGCTCACTTTATTGACTAGGAACTGAGGCAAACAGGCTTAAGTGACTTGCCAAGAATCACACAGCTAGCAAGTGTCTGAGGCCAGATTTGAACTAAGGCAAATGGGTCTTCCTGACTCCAAGCCCAGTGCTTTATCCACTGTGCCATCTAGCATAGCAAATGATCTCTAAGGTCCCTGCCACCTCTCCAAGTCTATGAGTATGATTTTACCATCACTTTCTCTGCTGGTAGGTACCATTGAATCAGAGAGTGAGGTAACAAGGTAGATAGAGTTCTGGATCAGGAGTCAGGAAGATCTAAGTTCTAATCAAATCTCAGACGCTTATTAGCTATGTGACCTTGGTCACTTGACCTTTGTCTGTCTCAGTCTCTTCATCTGTAAAATAAGAATAATAGCACCTAACTCTCAAAGTTAAGAGGATCAAATGAGATAATGTTAATCAAGTGCTACTTTGCATATAGGACTAAGGACCTATAAGTCCTAAAGGACTATATAAATGCTAGTTATTATTGCCATTATTATTATACCTTACCTGAGAACAGGGCTCATATCTCTGACTGCCTTATCACAGTGATAACTCATACAAAACCCCAAATCCCTAGATCAAGGGTTCTTAACCATTTTTGGTACCACAGACTCCTTTGGCAATTTAGTGATGCCTATGGACCCCTTCTCAGAATAATACTTTGAAATGTATGAAATAAGGATGCCAACTATATCAATTTTAAATGGTAATAAACCCCCCAAAATAAGAACATTTTCCCTTGATCTTCAGATGAACTGCTGCTTAGCAATTCCCAACTGTCAAGATTTTATCTTCCTGTCTATTAAACTTCATCTTAAACTTGGTCCAATGCTCTTTTCCATAAAGATCTTTTTGGATCCTGCAAATTTGATAGTTATATCATTTGTACTTTCATTGTAGTCACTGGCAACAAGCCCAGGGTCCAGCACAGTTCCTTGTGGCACTCCACCAGAGACCTTCTTCCAAGTGGACATTGGTCCACCAACAACTGTTCTTTGAGTTTGACCATTCAACTGGTTTTACATTCAATTATTATGTTCTAGTTTGCATCTTTCCATCTTTTCAACAACAACAAAAATCATATAATAGACTTTGTCAAGTTTTTCTAAAGTCTACTGATCTATGTTATGTTTCACCTCCACAGGCATCCAGCACTGTGTCTTGCACACATGAGGAGCTTAATTAACATCTGTTGTAGTTGAACAGATAGATTCTATGAATTGAAGAGTAGGAAGGGACCTCAGAGATCATCTAGTCCAACTCCTACCCAAAGCATTAATACTATAGAGGTAACTCTTGCTTCAGGTAAGGGCTAGACTCTGATGGCATCTTCAGGGCTCCTCTGTGACTCTGCATTTCTCCAATTCTTTAAAGCAGTATGTCAGTCCTGGAACTGAACCCTGCTAGGTGCTGAAATGTTAATATGCTATTTCTTCTCAAGCTTTCTCTTCTGCTTTTCTTAGCATCCAAGCCACATAAGTACCTCATAGGAAAAGCAGCTTGGGGGCAAAAAGTTGTAATGCATCAACACTCCTAAGGGTCCTATAATGGAGAAATGACCTCAGCCAAGAAGTTTCTCTGAGATGCTTGATGATGAAGGCTGCCTAGAGAGTAGGCAAGGAAGAGTAGGGAAAACAAAACTGCAGGGTGGAGAGAGAAGGAAGGAAAGTTAATTGGATATAAAAATCAAGCAGATATCTCTAGGGGCACAAAAGGCTTATTTGACAAGGGTCATGACTAGCTGTTCTTGCTTTTCTCTAATAGAGGGAGAAATGGGTTTGTACTAAAGTAAAGGAGAATTTAGTTAGAAGAATTTCCTTTCAGTGAAGATGGTTAAACACTAGAATGGGCAACTGAGGATTCACAGATCATAGAATCATAGTTTTAAAGGTAGAAGAGACCTGGGAGATCATCAAGTCCACTCCCCCTCCCATTTTGCAGATGAGGAAACTGAGAAACAGATGTCCTTAATTTCCTCATCTATAAAAAAAGTGGGCTAACAATAATTCCATTACCTTCCTCACAGATTGTTTATAAGGAAGGCTCTTTATAAATCTTATAGCAATAGAATATTGTATTTGCTATTACTAGTTGTTATTGAAACTCCTTCCTTTGAGATATTTAAAAATAGGGGAGATCTACTGAAGACTATGCCATAGGATGTCTTCTGCAAGTTGTTTGCAGCCCTAAGTCTATTAAAAGAACTATTTGCATTAGATCGCTAGATAATTTCTTTTTATTAAGTTCTTTCCCTTCAATTCCAACAATAAATAATGTAAAACAATTTCAGTTTCTGAACATGTTCAAGATTTACATAGGTGTACCTAATAATAGTTAGCATTTCTTCATGTTTTAAGGTTTGCTAAACACTTTACCAGTATTATCTCATTTTATCTTCACAACAACCAAGGGGTGGGGAAGTACATGCTATTATTATCCCTGTTTCACAGATGATAAAACTGAGGCAGACAAAGGTGAAGTGAATTGCCAAGAGTCACACAGCTAGTAAGTGTCTGTAGCAGAGTTTGAACTCAGATCTTCCTGACTCCAGGTCCAGGTCTCTATCCATTGTACCACCTAGCTACTATATGTGTATGTATACATGTGTATACAAATATATATATATATATATATATATATACACATATATATATATATAGGCAGTGTAGGGGGGAGAGAGGAGAAGGAGGAGGAGGAGGAGAGAGGAAGAAGAGGAGGAAGAAGAAGAGAAAGAAAAGAGAAGAGAGAGTAGAAGAGAAATGACAGAGACAGAGAGAGAAAAGAAGAAAAGCAACAAAGAAAAGAAGAAAAGAGAGAAGTGACAGAGAGAAACACAGAGAGAGAGAGAAATAAAGAGAAAGAGAGCACGCCAGCCTCAGAGTCAGGAAACGTAGGTTCAAATTCAGCTTCTGACTGCAGATAGTGTACTACAGTAGAAAGAGCAATGGTTCTGGAGTCAGAGAACCTGGGTTCCAATCTCACCTCTGGCATTTAATTTATGACCTTGGGCAAGGAACAAAACCTCCCCAAGATTCAGTTCCTTCACTTGTAAAATGAGGAGGGGAGGGTTGGAGTCTATGATGTCTGAGGTCCCCTCTACATTTATGATCCTATGCCATACTGACTGTGTGTCCTTGGGAACTTCTCAATGCCCCAGGCTTCTCTGTAAGAGTACAAGTTATACATACATACATACATACAGACATATATATATATATGTATGTGTATATATATATACACACACACACACACACACATACAAGAGGTAAAGTTTGTTTTCTGGGAGTCCCCAGCACAAATGGAATCATGTATCCAGGCCCCTGTACCCACTCCAAAAATATGCACATACATATAAGCATATGGAAACTGAAGCACCTTTACAACTGGAGTACATATGTATATACATATACACAGTACCCATGTGTACATACATACACTATATAAGCACAAATATAGAGAGAAATATGCGTGCATACACACATAGTATATATACCATGAACTACACAAAAAATGTGTGTTATCTTGTACATGCAAACATATGCAGACAGACAGATAGATAGATAGATAGATAGATAGATAGATAGATAGATAGATAGA
>NW_020954556.1:7172178-7200266 GCF_900497805.2 Vombatus ursinus | reverse complement strand
AGATAGATAGATAGATAGATAGATAGATAGATAGATAGATAGATAGATAGATAGATGAAAATCCATGATGAGGAAACTCCTCATCCAGAAGAGGTTGAGGGAGGTAGTATCAATTAAGGCTTGAGTTATCAGAGATTAGAAGTGATGAGTTCATCCAGGGAAGGGCATTTTGTTCTAGCAGGGCTTCCCCAGAGACCACTTCTCTATCCCCTATGCCATGCTGCCTCTCATACACATGGAATGAAACAGAATAAGCATTCATGAAGCACCTAGTGTGTTCCAGGCACTGTGCTAAGTGCTTTACAAATATTACCTTATATATGCAAGCACATATGTGTATACACATATACAGTTATATACCCTATATATACATATACATTGCACATATATATTATATGGTAAATAAATGTTTCGAATATGTTATGTGTTAAATGTATGTTGTGCATGTGTGTATTCCCAAGACTTTTGGAGAAAGATGAAAAAAACAACACCATTGTAATATTATTACTGATATTTAATATTATTTATAATGCTGGCCATGGTCATGTCAGACCTTTAAGAAAAATAAAACATCTGGGAGTGTTCCAAAGAACAGAGAGAAATAACCCAAGTCATTGAATATTGTACAGGGGGAAGGCAGCAAGCTTTACAAATGTTGTATTTGTGCTTGGTAGGCATAACCCCACATCTATGAATCTGGTGCTGACTATAATGAGAAGCAAACAGAAACACCGGGGAAAATCAAAGAAAAATATTACTGAAAAAATAAAAATATCGATGGGTGATGGCAGAGAGCATATAGCACATCTTAAGCCAAGAGGTCCTTCCCCCTCCAGACCTCCAGAGGTCAATCTAAAGTCAGCAGCCAATTACAACACCCAGTCTGATGGACTGTGGGTCAAATGTTGCCATCTCATCTCTCTCTCTACTCATGGTCTGTGGGAATCCACAAAAGCTCCTGTGTACTCTTTCCCTTCCAAATAGAAGTCTGGTTCTAGTACCCATTCATTAGTGTCACTTCTTTCTCTCCCAATCCAGGGATCTCAATAGTTCAGGGAATTTTAAAATTATTTTTAAAAACTCTTTCCTACACAATGATTTGGCATCGCTGTCCTAAGTGGTTGAAGTCTGATGCTTTAGTGTTATTAAGGTGGAAGGATGATGAGGCTATGATATATCAAGAATAGCAACAAAAAAAAAAAAACCCTGAAGAATAATTGTTCTGATATATCTATGAACACATATTTTAAGATTCTCTCCCTTCTGGACCTCCCTACTCCCATCTCATTTCCTTCTCTCTTCATTTTCTCCCACAGCAACTATATATTCTACTAGGAAACAGAGAAAAGAAATACGACAAAGTCAGGAGACCTGCATCCAAATTCTGACTGCCTCTTCTTGGACATAACACTTAATCTTCTGCATCTTAGTTTCTCTGTCTGTAAAATGAAAGTTGAACTAGATAATCTTTGAGATCCATTATTGCTCTAATAGTCTCTCAAAGTTATTTTCTTCTCCCTTGGATACAGAGGAAACAAGCTCTCCTAAAAACTGTTTGAAAGGTGCCACATTGCCACTTTGGTAGTCTCTGGCCTTGTGAACACAAACCATCCTAGATGCTAGTCCTAATCTCTCTAAATAAAGGAAGTAATTATTAATAACAACAACAGTCACAATAACAGCAACAACAGTAACTTACATTCGTATACCACTTTGAGGCTTACAAGGCACTTTCTATATGTTTTCTCACTGGCGTCTCACAATAAGCCTGTGATTGAGGTGCTATTATCACCTTCGTTTTATATAAGGGAACTCAGAGTTTAGGTGACTTGCCTGTGATTGCACTGTTTGTTTGTATCTGAGATGGGATCCAAGCCTGAGTCTGTCTACCTCCAAGTCTAATTCTCTATCCTCTATGTCTTGTTTTGGAAAAAGGAGCTCCATAGTTTCATTATGTTGATTAGGAGCCACCAGGCTTCACTAGGACATAAAATGGAAGCCATGATATCTTCCTAACCTTGACCTCAAAAGGAGATGTAATAAGAGTGAGTTCACCAGGAAGATCATTTGGAATAGAGGGGAAAGACACCACCTCCCATCTGGCTACTGTCAAAGACTTTCAAGCTTTCTTTCTTGAGCTCCTTAGTACTATCACTAACTTGTTCAGTGATAGGTAAGGAAGCATCTTTCTTCTCCTATCTCAGTGTGCCAATCTGTAAAATGGGACAATTATACTAGCCTAAGGATAACCTCACAAGAAGTTATAGGCTGAATCCAACTAAAACACTTAAATACAATATGTGCGCATGAATGGATATGTGTATATACATATACACATATGGGTGTATGTGTATATACATATACACATATGGGTGTATGTCCACAAATGGTTATATGTACATTATGTTTGCCTTCATATACATAGTATTTTACTACCCAGAACTAGAAAAATCACTATTCTTGTCATTATATTTTACTAACTAAAGTTGCTATACATTGTGACATGATTTGAAAATACTCCAAATATGTTTCCACATGCATTCTCTCCCTTTATTAGAACATAAACTCCCTGAGGACAGAGACTGTCTTATTTTGGAAGTATATTTCCAGTGTTTATTTAGCACAGGGCTTCAGAAATACTAAGTGCATAATACTTTTTTAATTCATTCATTGGTTAATAAAACTGAGGAATTACAGGGTAATTATTTGCCTTATTTATTTATGCTATTTATGCTATCTAATGTATTGGATGACAGATAAATCATTCACAAAGATTTCAACAAGCTAGAACATTCTGAATACAATAGATGAAAGTTAATAAAGCTAAATACCAAGTCCTATATTTGGGTTCAAAAAATCAATTTCACAAATACCAGATGGTAGAGGCATAGAAAAACAACAGCTCTGAAAAGGATATGAAAGTTCTAGTGGGTAGAAAACTCAGTATGGCCAATATGGTGATGTGGAAGCTAACAACAATAAAAACTGGCATAATATTTAGGCTCCATTAAGGAAAACTTAGCAACCAGAATAAGAAAGCTAATAGATCTTTTGTGCTTTGCCCTGGTTGGGCTATAACTGGAGTATGGCATTCAGTTCTGGGTTTCACGTGTTAAAAAATACATTGATAAGATGAAGAGTGGCTAGAGAAGGGTTTCTAGGACAGTTTAAGACCACAAGAGCATGACATCTAAGGAGTGGAATGCTGGTAAATGTTTAACTGTCTCTCTGAAAAACATGGAACATTTAAAATGTAACCTATATTATTAACATTTTCTCCATCTCTTCCTTGGGTCTACAATAAACAAAACAATAAATCAAACCCTGATTTATAGCATTGGCTGATTTCCAACATGTAAATAATCACACTGAAAATGTAACAATTCCCTCTTGAGCCAATTGGCTCCACCACACCCCTAGCTGAGGATCCAGTGAAGGAACTGGAGATGTTTAGCCTGGAGAAAAGAAAATTTAGTTTGGACACAGAAAGTAAAGTAATCTAAAGTAGTCAAATGTGCTCATGGGACTGAGAGAATAGAACAAGTTTCAGATTTAGCTTTGAGATAAGGAAAAGCTTCCTAACAATTAGTGTGATTGAATGATGGACACCACCACAGGGTAAAGGGGCAGTCACTGCCTTATTATTTGAGTTCTTCGAGCTAAAGTGAGATGACTATTTGTTAAGATTCACATAGAGAGGAGTTTCGGTCAAATCCAAGTTAAACTAAATTACCTCTACGGTCTCTTCTGAGGATCAGTGATTTTGTATTTTATTCGTGTCCATATCCACACCCCCAATAAATGAAAATGGCTATTTTCAATGAGTTCAGGTTAACAAGCCTAGTTGAGTTACCTCTTAGATCTCAAAAACAATTTAAAGATGGGATTTTTGTACCTCTGTCAGTAGTCTTTGAAAGGTCACGGAGAATATGAGAGGTGTTATTGCACTGGAGAGGGAGAAAGGTCCCAATTTTCAGGAAAGAGAAGGTGGAGCCTGAAAATTATAGTTAATGTTCATTCTTGACAAAATTCCAAAGCATATTATTAAATGGATGTCTGGCAGTTATTCATAATTAGAAGTGATCCTTAAGAGACAGCATGGAGAGGTAGTAGAGGTGTGCTTGGTCAGGCACAGGTTGGACTACATGACTTCAGAGGTTCCTTTAAAATCAGAGATGTTTAATTTGGTGAAGTGGTATAACTATATCAAATGCTCTTAGCGTTTCCTGACCCTAATCTCCACTGACATAGCTGCTATTTTTCATTTAATGATCCCTTATCTTACTTTTCCAATGAAAATTCTGAAAAATAAGAAGAAATGGCAGACTTTCAGTGGCCTGAATTCTCCTCTCTCCAATCATAAACTTTTACTTTTTCCACCACTAGTAAATTCCTTCTTTGCTCTCATCAGAACCTTCAGTCTCTCTACCCTTCCCTATTCTCCCAGTCTGGCAGGCTCTTCCCTCTTGATCTGTTTGCCTCCACACACAACCTAGGCCAGATGTGAGATGATTGAACATATTTTATAAGTATAGGAAATAAGTAATAGAGTGGGAATTTGAACCCAAGTCCATAGGCTGTAAATGTAGACCTCTTTTCCGCTATGTAACATGATTAACAGCCAAATCGTGAGCCTTCCAGAGCACCCACCTCGTCTAGCCTAAACCCTGGGTAAACCCAGGGGTGTAATGGAGCCAGCTGCTACAGTCTCTCAATCATTAAATTTTCAGTGTGAGAATTCACACCTCAGATATCGGCAAACACTGCAAATCAGGGCTTGGTTTACGGTTTTGTTGCTCATCTAGACTAAAGAAAGTGATGGAGAAAATGGTAATAATCCAAATTAAACTTAGAAGTGTGTCCTGTGTACATATTTTCCAGAGAGCCAGTTGTTAATATTTATTAGCATACCGAATCATCTCATTTCTCTATTCCTGCTCCCAAGCTGCCATTCATTCCTAGAGAAAGACATACAACTTGGAATCAGAAAAAGTAGGCTTAAAGTGTAAGCCTTCAACACTTTTTAATCGTGTGACCCTGAATAAGTCACTTAACCGTTCTTGACTTCAGTTATCTCAGCAGTAAAATGAGGGCCGGGGAGGATGACCCTGATGATCTCTAAGGTCCCTTCCAACTCTGAATCTGCGATCCGATTATTTGTTTCCATTACACACTCATGCTGTTGAGCTGTAGCTAGATTGTTTGCTACTCCTAATATGAGCAAGTCACTGTCTTGCAGCCAAATCCTGTCGTATATGTTGTCTTCTGCTATTGGAATATGAACTCCTTGAAAGCAGGGATTGTCCTGCTTTTCTATGTGTATTCCCAAAATTTAGTCCTATGCTTGCTACATAGGAAGAATTTAATATTTTTTTTATTCATTCATTGCAGAGTAATCTCCCTAAAGCACAACTCTGGTCACATTATTTTTTATAACATATGGAGTCATTGAAAACTTTTGAGCAAAGAAATAAAGTCTCATCTCATTGGCCTAACCCTTTATGCTCTGGCCCCAATTCAATTCAGCAAGCATCTTTAGGGGCAAGACACAGCTAGCTCCTGTGTATCTTTCTTATAAAGCCTTATCTCCTGCTCCTTCTCTTCATATACCTCATGGTCCAGTCAAATAGGATTAACCAAACACAGTACCTGCTTTCCTGACTCTGTACTTTTGTTCACACTGTTCTTTCTGGAATGCCCTCCCATCAAAACACCCCACACTCTACCAACTGCCAATCCTTACAGTCTCAACTCAAATGCTACTTCTTCCATGAAATAACCAGAAATAATCGCTTTCTCTTCTATGTTCACATAATCCCATGCTTGACTTTGTCTATAGAATTTGTGACATTAGTTATTTCTGAATAAGTTTTCTCTCTCAGGCTAAATTGTAAGCTCTTTGAGGACAAGAAACATGGCTCACTCACTTGTATACCTCCCTTCCCTCAATGCCTAGCACTGTGCCTTGTATGTGGTAGGTATCAATGAATTTGAATGAATTGAACAAGTGTGAGAGTTGTGGTCACAGGGTTCCATGATGGCCTTATCATCCCAGTAATAGCAGGAAATAAAATGAAGTATGCAGACAAAACCCATTCTTTAATAGGTTATCAATGAGTCAAGTCTTCATCCTATCTTTCTCTGAATTCAGTTTAACAAACTTACTAAGTGCTTACTTGGTGTAAAGCATTTTGTTAGGCATTGTGCATACAAAGATGAAAAGCAATAGTCCTTGCCCTCCAGGAGTCTATGTTTTAATAGAGTGAATAAAATATGTGCATAAAAGAGTAAAATACAAGGTAGGAGATTATAGAGGTAAAGGAGAAATGCTGGAAAAGAAAGGACTTAGGAAAATTTCAGATGCAAGAGATGGCTTTCAGGATAGGAGAATCGACTTAGGAAAATTTCAGATGCAAGAGATAGCTTTCAGAATAGGAGAATCAGAGAATTCCTTTACTAATTGGTTGTCCAATAAGGGAAAAGAAAATTTCAATAAGATATGAGCAAGGAGTGACTTCTAGATATAGCTTAGCAGGAGGGGAATGTCACCTCTGCTGTGGTATAGAAGAGGGTGGCCAAGCTTGATTGATGGATTTAAACACATTGTTGCAACCCTGAAACTCAACCAATACCACCAACAAAATTGTAGCATATTTTCTTGGATTGGTGTATGGGTTTTTCTGGTATATATGTAAGTTAATTTAAATTTCTTTTATTTTGAGAGTTTATGGTCATAGATTTGGAATTACAAGGGATGGACTTCAGAGATTCCCCTTGTTTTACCCATGGGAAAACTGAGGCCCAGAGAAGTTAAATGATTTACTCAACTTAATACAGTGTTTTGTTGTTAATTCATTTCAGTCGTGTCCAACTCTCCATCACCCCCAGTTGAGTTTGTTTGTTTGTTTGTTTGTTTGTTTTTTGCAAAGATATTGAAGTCATTTGCCATTTACTTCTCTAGCTCATTTTACAGATGAGGAACTGAGGCAAACAGGGGTTAAGTGATTTGCCCAAGGCTGGATTTGAACTCAGGTCCTTCTGACTCCAGGTCAGACATTCTATCCACTGTGTCACCTAGCTGCCACAATAGTTGGCAAATAGCAACGCTAGGATTGGAGCCCAGGTTCTGACTCTAAATCTAGCACTTCTTCCATTTCAGTAAGTTATTGAGGTGGCTAGGTAGCACAGTGAGTAAAGTGTAAAACATGGAGCCAGAAGACATGAGTTCAAATTTTGCCTCAGACACTAGCTGTGAGACTCTGGGCAAATCTGGACAAAACCTCTGTCTGCCTCCATTTCCTGTAAAAAAGAGGTAATAAATAACACCTACCTTCCAGGGTTTTTGTGAAGATTAAATGAGATAATTGTAAAATACTTTAAAAATCTTTAAGTACCATATACATGCTTAATATTATTATTAGTATCATTTTGAGATAACTGGAGAAGTCCTGAGCTACTTAGTAAAATCAGCACTGGGAGTCAGTGTAGAGTGAACTAAGTAACACTTAGGGGGTTCAAATGTATGAGGTTAAATGTGGCCTACTGAAAATTCTGCCAGTGGTTATAACCATTACTTTTCTTGTGGTGGAATAGAGAAAGTTACATTGTCAGGGGGAATTGTCTAATGGGTATTTCCTAGAACAGCATTTCCCAAATCGTGTACCACAGAGCCCCGATGTTCCATACAACCTAATGGGAGATTCCAAGAACAAATTTTGATGCTAATGATATTTTCCCCTCTGAAATATCAAATATCAAAATATATATTATCAAAAACACTTGTATAGTAAATTTCAGTGTCAAAATTGGCTTAATTTCCTCTGTTTTACCTCCAACATGTCTCCATCTCCCTTTATCTTAGGGAAGGGAGTAATATTTCATACCTAGATCCCTTTTGGAGCAAATATGGGCTCTGCCAATATACCTCATATCTCAACATTTCTGTGGTCATATTTGTTTAGGAAACAGTATTCTAATCTAACTATCAAGTTTGAACTAGGGTTTGGCTCCTAAATTCACTCTTCTAACACTACTTTGGAAATCAGTACACTCCTAGGGGAGACTGAAGTTTGAAAAAAAAGAGTATACAAAATTCCAAGCACAAATGGATCGTAGATTTAGTGCCAGAAGAGACCCTAAAGGTGACCAGTTCCAACACTCACAATCACAGATGAGGAAACTGAGGCACAGAGGGGTTACATGACTTAGCCATAGTGATTGTTTTAATAAATGCTGGAGGTAGGATTTTTACTCACATCTTCCTGACTTCAAGTCCAATGCCTTAACCAACAGGAACTCAGAAAGTTCCCTTCTGACAAATTTGGATCTCTAAGCTCATAGGATTTTAGAGCTGGAAGGTCATAGAGTCCAACACCCTCATTTTACAGATAAGGAAATGAAGGCTCCAATTAGTGAAGTTGCTCAGTCAACAAGTCAGTCAACAGGCATTTATTAAGCTCTTGTTATATGCAAGCCACTGCTAAGTGCTGGGGTTATAAAGGACTTGTTTAAGATCTGTGAGTAAGAAATAGCAGAGCAATGATGTAAAAAGGGCCTTCTTATTCCAAATCTCATTCTCAAAGCAACATGGTACAGCGGAAAATACACGGATTTGGAATCACAGGACCTGAATTCAAACTCTACCTCTTCCACTTACTACCTGTATGACCTTGAACAACTCACTTAAACCTCTCAGGGCTTGTTCCCTCATCTATAAAATGAGGGAGTTTAACTAAGTGACCTCTAAAGTCTCTTCTAGCTCAAAATCTAAGATCCCATGCTCTTTCCACTCTACCAGCCTGGCCTCCCCAGAAACTGTGGGAAGAGACAGAAAAGAGGGCATCACTCTCTTTACCACTAGGTCATCTGCTTTTCCCAGGATCTGTGCTGCAGAAAAGTTCTGCAGGATCATAAAACAGCCTTGTGCCTATATACCTCTCTGCTCATTCTGCCACATGCAGCAGTTACTTGCTCCATTCACCTCAGTTTTAGGGAGATGGATGAGATTTCCCTACAAAGCACCGTATTAGTAAGAAAGATTTCTGTCTGTGCTATTCTGAGTTTTGGCTTCTTTGGGCTATATTTTTGGTTGTTGTTTCCTTTTAACTTTTTTCAACTTTTTTGGTAGTTACTTTTTCCCCTAGTTCCCTCCTTTGGGTCATTTATCTTCTTTTTAAAGTATTGTACCATATTATACCATAATATTTATCTGTACCTCTCAAGCACCTCAAAGAGTTGAAAGGCCTCAACTGTTACTCAATGTGGCCTAATGCTTGATTGAGGATCATGGAAGAACAGTCCTCTCCCCCCAGGTCTTCTCTTGATAGCTTTAATTCAGCTCCTTCACTTCTGAGTTGGTTCACAATGCCCTGAAACATACCTCCATCCATCCTCCCCTTTCTGTTCCTTCCCTTCTTTTCTTACCCTCTTTTGCCCATTTCTCCCCTGCCTTCTGAAAGCCAAAGTGTTTGGTAGTAGAGATATGAGCAGGATGGACTGAGGTAAGCTGTATCATTTCCTCTTTGTCTGCCTAGCTCAAACCAATCTATACAAGTCAAGAAAGAGGGATGGTGAAAGGGAGAAAGACAAAAAAGTCCTCTCATTCTATAGGCATAGAAACTAAGGTCAAAGATTCATCATTTCTGAACTACAAAGGACCTTAGTGGTCATCTAATCTCATCCCCTAGTTTTATGGATAAGAAAACTAAGTTCTAGAAAGAGTGACATGGAAGGTTCTTGGCTCCTACCTACTCAGTGATCCTCCATTATAATCTGCAGAGTCACTTGAAATCCATGGTTCTATGCCCTCTTCATTCCACCATACTCACATGTTCTAGATCAAGATATTATCCTTTGCCTGACCATGAAACCATTTCTTCCTAACTGTCCCTTGGCCCCTGAGCACACAGGAAGGCTCAGCCCTTTACTACTTGGTTCCAAAGTACTCATAACCTGAAAAAAATAAGCCCTTGAAGGGAAGTTAGGTCAGGGAGTAATTTATTCTCTACATACTGCTAAGGACTAGAACCAGTTGCCCATAAACAGGACTTACACATTTATCACAATCACCATCATTGTCACCACCAGCAAATCAATGAATCAGCAGTGTAACCAAAGCCCTTCACCCCAAGGAGGTTTTTTTTTCTCCTGGAAAAGTTTACAGAAAAAAGACTCATCACTATATAATGTTTGGAAACTCTTCCTGGATCAATCATTTTCTTACTTTCAAAGATCTGTAATTTTCTCATCAGGTCACTCTTCACAAATGCGGATTATAACCCTTCCATGACTGAGGAAATAGTTTCATGAATGGCTACAGCTAAAATAATAATTTATTCGGTGGCCAATCCACCAATGATGAGTTACATAATTAGAGTCCTCAAATGATAGTCTTATCATCTCTTACAAACATATAGTCAAAGCCCCTCCACGACCTACCAGAAATTTGAGCCCATTGGCATAGCCCTTGGGAACCGAGAGTCTTCTCCACATCAGGACAAAAGATGATTTTATGGGAAACTTAGTCAATCAGTGAATAGCAATGAGTCTCAGTCAGATCAAGATGAAGTCTCTTTCAGTCATGCTGATGTTCCCTTTACAGAAACCATGACCTAAATTAAATGATGCCTCTTTCTGAGGAACTCTCATACAACACTTTTTTAACCCCACTCCCTTAGTTTTCATCAATCAGACCCATTAATCAAAATACACAAAGCAATCTTTTGGAGGAACAAGTTCTATGAAATGAATCCATCTAGAAATTGCCTGAGATGTAGTCTGTTGTGTTCAGGGGATAAAATCACCCACTCCTCTATTTCTGTTTCCACACATATCTTTCTTTTGTGCAATCTGCCTCCTCTCATCTCTACTTTTTTCCAAGTTTACTTCTTTGTTCTATATTAACTTAAGAACAGAGTCAAGGTGGCTCTGGGTTTCTTCCAGGTATGTGAAATAGTTTCCTCCTTGCTCAGATTCCACAGGGTGTATTCGTAGGCCTCACAGACAAAACCCCACATCTTAGGGAGATGGAACCCCTGGTTGGGAGGAAAAGCGAGGTAGGTTATTTTCTTTACTTCAAGGATTTCTTTTGTACTTCCAGGATCTGGGACTTTGATTGGTATAGACATCCCAAGGATTAAGGCACACTGAGAGGATCATAATAAGCAATGTTGTGTAGTATACTGGCCTCCAAGTCAAAAAGATCTGGGATCAAGTCCTATATCTAACACATACTGGTTGTAGAAAACTAGCAAGGGATTTAATTTCTCAGTACCTTGGATAGCTCTCTAAGAGTGTAAATAACAGACCAAGGGCCCATAGACGGACACCATCACTGGGAGCTCCCTATGCCAATGAAAGGTCTGGTCAAAAAACAAAAAATTGAAGCACTAATTTCAGAATTGAGGTGATCTAATCAATTGCCAAATCTACCTCCATTGCACCACTTGGATCCATTCCCTTCTCCCCTCTCCCACAGTCAACCTCTGAGTTCAGGTCAGTGATATACTGATAAATATTTAATAATGGATTTTCCAAATATGTGTGTATACATACATATATATATATATATATATATATATATATAATATATGTATATACTTACACACACATACACACACTCTTTTGTTGTTTAGTACTTTCAGTCGTGTCTGACCCTTCATGACTCTATTTGAGGTTTTCTTGGCAGAGATACTGCCGTCATTTGCAATTCCTTCTCCAGATCATTTCACAGATGAGGAAACTGAGTCAAATAGAGTTAATGACTTGCCTAAGGTCATATAGCTAGATTTGAACTCAGATCTTCCTGATTCCAGACCCAACCCTCTATCCACTGTGCCACCCAGTTGCCCATATATATATATATATACACACAATGTATACTTTATTATTATTATTAATATTTTCTCCACCACTTTCTTAAGTCTAGACAATCTAGCAAAACAGTAAATCAAGACTTGATTTGCAACATTTGCCAATTTCCAAGGTGTAAGTGCTCACAGTAAAAATTCAATACTCAGTTCTGGGGAACCAGTTTGAAATGGTTCCAGCACATCCTTATTACAATGATCAGTAGAAGGTACTAAGGATATTAAGATTGGAGGAGAGAAGAGAAGTTTTAGGGGGCACATGATAGGCATCTACAAGGAACTAAAGAGTTGCCACATGGAAGAGGGTGGAACTTTGTTTTGCTCCATCCCATCAGGAAGAGATAGGAACAATGGGTAGAAGTCTCAGACATTTCCACTCAATAGCAAGGAAAACTTCCTAAGAATTAGAACAATATGGAAGTAAGTAAATTGGGCTGCTTTGGAAGGGAGAAAGTACCCAATGAGTGAAAGTCTTCATTTAATTTTTATCATCTGCAGCAAAAACATTTTCTCTATATGTATATCAACATTTTTAACTGAAAAGCATATGGATGGATCTTACTCTGTCCTTCTTTCCTGCTGTTTTCCAAAAAGACTTGAAGAAGACAAGTCAGCTTATGCTTGTAAGGTATTCTACTCTAGGGGAGGAGAACAGAGTGCCCACTACTCTCCCTGTGCACTCCCTTTTGCCTACGGGCTTCTGCCCCAGATGGATAACCTGTAGCCCCTGGCACTGCTTTATAGGAAAAAGCTCAATCCCTAAGGACCTCAGAAATCCTACTCAGCTGACATCAGAGATGCTGTAGATTTTTCTGACTCCAGGCAAGTTACATGTTTTTTTTTTTTTTCAATAAAATCTTACAACTGCCTCCTCTGCACCAAAGAGGTGCTAACATGAAATTCAGGGTTTATAGGGGTTTGTGCACCCTGTTTTTTTTCCTTAAGGAACTTCCATCCACCCTCTTGTCTTGGGGTTATTAACATAGTCATAACTCTTCAGAATTTACAAGGCCACTTGTGCTTTAAAGTGATAGCAGCAAGCAGAAACCTTTTCGTTTTGATTTAGAGACTCAAAATCTCTCTCTCTCTCTCTCTCTCTCTCTCTCTCTCTCTTTCACTCTTTCTCTCTCACTATTTCCTCTCTCTCTTCATTATAAGGACCTGGATACCAAGGTCATTTCACATTTACCCATGTTCCACATTACAGAAACTAAAAGGAAGCCCAGGGAAAAGAAACATGATTACCCCACAGATCCAGTCTTACATGTTGCCTAGACCCCAGAGCCACACCTTTTTCCTGTACAGATATGACTTGAGGAAAAAGACATTCTGAAAAGGCACTGAATTTTCAAATAGCCTTAAACACCTTGGGGCTGCTCTGAATACCTGACATCCCTTAGTGAGAGATCATACCTGCGGTCAGTAAGAGATGGAACAAATAAAAAAGCTGCTTCCTAGGACACAAGAGGCAGCTTTCCTGCCTGTGTCCCTCCATCCTGATTTGCCTTCAGCCTTTTGCTGGTCCCTCTACATGAGGATGCTGGCCTCACATCCAAAAAAGTAGAGCTTGGCTAGACCCCTGCTGGGTTCAATCATACAGAGTAAATGTTAAGATCTTACAGTCTAGCACCAAAGGTCCAGCTGATGTTTGGAAGGGGCAGTATGCCTTTTCTTTCACTGCCTTTAATCCTGCTACTCCACTTCTGAATAACCCCTCCTAACTTCCACTCCTGCCCTACTTTGTTTCCCCCTTCTCTCTTTTCCCCCTTCTCTGTTCTACCTTTCATCCTCCTATTTGCTGCCAACACAATCTCCCTGCTAAATAAAAGGCAACACTTTTGTTTGGCATTCAAGGCCATTCATAATATTCAGGAGACAAACAGGGCTATTTATTTACCTTTCCCTCATTTCTTCCTATCCTCTTCTACCCCATGCCTGGAACAGATTTCCCCACATTTCTACCTGTCCACATCATTCCACACCTTCTTCCAGGATAGAAGGAACCTAGATTTAAACCCAGGTGGGACCTGGGAAGTCATCTAGTCCAATCCATTCATTTGACAGATGGGAAGCTGAGGCCCCCATGAGCTAAAGTGACTTGCCCAAGGTCACACAGGTAAGAAGTGAGGGAGTAAAGATTTGAACCATAATGGTCAGATCCACTACTCTTTCCATTTTACTGCACTACCTCCCAAGGCCCTGATCTACTACCAATCCTTCAGTGGTGGTTCATTTTACTCCCTCTCACCTTGAATTGAAGCTACTCTGCTTCACCTCCATGAACTTAATCACTTTCTAGTTTGTACTAAACTTTTCTGTGTGCCTGTATCATTCTCCCATCAGAGTGTAACCTCCTTGAGAGCAAGGTCCATTTTATACCTAACTTAGGATCTCAGAACCTGCACATGGCAGGTGCTTTGTAAATGTTGGTTGAATTGAACTGAATTCCTAAAACCCAAAGTTTCAGGCAGTGCAGGTTGAGTGGAAGAAAGCTATCCTAATTCTCTTTTCCTCCCCTATATGGTCTGTGACAGAAAACTCAGAGAGTTCTCAGAAAGGCAACATGACACAGTGGGGTGGTGGGGACAGTGCTGGGCTTGGAGCCAAGGAGACTTGAGTTCAAACCCTAATACCAACACTTACAAACTGTGAGACCTGGACAAATCATTTAATTTCTCTTGCCTCAGTTTCCTTATCTATCAAAAAGAAGTATTACCTATAGTATCTAACTCATAGGGTTGTTGTAGGCCTCAGATGAGATAATAATGCACGTAGAACACTTTGCAAACTTGAAAGCTATGTAGATGGATATATATACAGACACTCACATGCACAGGATGTGAACCCAGGTCTCCCAGACTCTGAGGGTAACTTTCTTTCCATCATGCCACCACATTATGCTGTCTCTCTGGATTATTATGATAAAGAATAATCAATTTCCACTGCCTTCTTCCTCCCTACTCCTCTCCCTTCACAGCTACCATCTATCTCCCTTAATTCTTCCTATTTTCTTGAAAAAAAAAAAGGAAAAGAGGAGGGTAAGCCCTGAGGACAGGACATCAGAGGTATTTATATGACATTGTTATTTTCTGTCTCCTCTCTAACCTGGACCCCAGTATACACAGAACACACACTCACCTGCCCACACCATACTCCTTTCCTGACTTTCCACAGGCCTATTCACCTGGCCCAGGTCAGTCAGTGAAAAAGCCAGGGAGCAGATCCTCAAGGCCCCCCACTGCCCCATTCAGCAAAGGTGCCCCATTGCCTGAGCCCACTCTCAAGTCACATACTGAAGCAAGCCAACTCTGAAGCTCCACACTGAGCCTCACTGGCTCAGGCTGCCACTGCCAAATCTTATGCAACCAAAAAAACATGCAGAGCAGGAAGCACAGGCGCTCCAGAGAAGCAGTCACAGACCACAGGCGTGGGGAGCACGGAGGCAGAACCAGGCACATGCCTCTAAGAACCTGTCAGCACCCAAGGTCCCCTTGCAGAACAATGTGGAAACTGTCAGCACGTTCATTGTGTCTTAATTAATGAATACGTTTAGTCAACAGCATCACTCCTGGGGAGGGGGATGAGAGGAGGGGAAGACAGGGCAATGGGAGCTGGGAGGCCACTCCACTCCTTGTTCATGGCATGAAGGATTTATTTGAGACATTATGAATATTGCCCTTACATAGTGAGGGAAGCTGTCTACACTCCTCTGGAGGTACAGGGATGCAGTCCCTCGCTCCTCACTAGCAGACAGCACGTTTTTTCACCTGAAAGGTATATGAGAGAGTGGGCTGCTTCTTAGGGCCCTCTTATTACCGAACAGGCTTGGCAGAAGAACTCACTGTGCAGTTACAATATTGAACATCATTTTATATGTGTATGCCCTTTCTCCCCCTACTACATTGTAAGTTTCTTGATATAGAGACCATGTCTTATACTTCAAAAAAATTTTCCTGCAACACCTATACCAGGTGTTCCACAAATATTTGCTGACTGATTGATTTTTAAAGATTCCAGAAAGATTTTATGTCCCCTCAGTTGTCCACTGCAAAGTTTAATGACTTACTCATTGAAGGCAATATGCCTAGTGACTAATTTAATTCATTCCTACTGTAGTTTAAACCAGAGAATCTCAGAGCTAGATGAGCTAAAATCTATTATAAGTCATTTACTCTAATTCTGAGTAGGAACATGCCCTCTGCAATATTTGTCCACACACACACACATACCCCAGTGGTCATGATAAAGAGCTCACTATTTCCCAAGAATCCCATTCCGCTTTGGTAAAACTCACTGTCTTCTAAGGTAGTCCATTGTATTTTTGAATAGCTCCAACTATTACAAAATACTTTCTGGTATAAAGAAAAAATCTGCTTCCCTGTAGTTTCCACTCATTAGCCCTAGGCCTGTCCTCTGAGGCTATGCTTAATGGTAATTCTACTACCCTTAAATCCTTGAAAGATAGAGGTCATGTCTCTACTGCTTTCTTTTCTCCAGTCAAATGGCCTACTGAAATTTGGCCACTTTTAACCCAAGGTAAGAATTTAATTGTTCGGAAGATTGTTATTATATCCAGTCTTTACATTTTCCTGCCTCTTTACATCTGCTCACTGTGTTCTGACCCCCTAAAATACCTTCTACCAAGCTGTCTTAGTTCTCCTCCAAGGCCCCAGTTACAGCCTTCTCGGACCACCCCTGCTAGTCAAAATGATTGTTCCTTCCTTCCTCTGGATTCCTCTGGTTGCCACCTATTCAGCATTTCCCACAGAGCGCCTCTACTCATCTCTCCATGTATGTCTACCTTGTCTCTCCAACTAGGCCAAGACTGCCTTAAGGGTAGAAAATAGGTCTTCTCCATTCCTGAATTCTTCACACATATGGCACAGAAAACCTAGGAGATGGGCACAGAGGAAGTGCTCCATACATATTTGCTGATTAATTGATTGCATACATGAGGACTGAGGATGTGGAAACCCAAATAGTGCTCTACACCAGAGATTTAACTCACTGCTGAGACTAAGGCTGACATCATTCTCCCAGACCCCAACTCAGACTGCTTTTACACTCTCTTCTTTGTGTATAAACACATGCATATGTGCAAATGCAAACACAGACATGCATGCATATACACACACACCCCTTAGTTTTTTTTTTATTTTAGCATTTCATGTCCTCAATTCCCTGTAACTTCCTGTGTGATTCAGATTCTCCCACAGCAGTCTTTTCCCTGCTTCAAACCAGGGCCCTACCAGGTTTCTCTGACTTGTTCTGTCAGAAACCTGGATAGCATTCTCCATTCTGTGCTCTGCTCTCCAGGATGCCCCTTTTGGCTCAGCCTTTTTTTTTTCCACGTTGGCCAACCCCACTCATCTCCATCCAATTATTCACTCACCTACGGCCAGGTCAGTCAGTGAGTCATTTTCCACTGCCCAGGCCTTCCCTTTATCCTTACGTCACTCTTGCTAAACCTATGGCACATGCATCCTGTAGCTTACTCCATAGAAACTGTGTGACTTCACCAAATTCAATCCAAATTGCTTGTAAGGGGCCAAAAGATGCCCCTAGAAGGCTTTCAATACCTTAATAGCTTGAGGATGGCTGTCTCAGAAATGCAGTGACTGATACTAAGCATTCTGGCATGGCTTTCCTAGGGTAGCTGGTCCATAGTGGGTGCCCTAAAGTTCAGTTATGTCATAGGCAAAATGAGGGGGTTGCGATACATGATTACTAAAGCCTCTCCAAGCTCTGCCATTCCCAGACATCTTCAGTTTCCTTCTTCTTATACCCTCATAGCCTCTCTTCTCATTTCCCTCTCCTCTGCTATCATATTCCATAGGACTTCTAATCAATCATTCAGTCAGTAAGAATTTATTAAGTGCCTTCTAGGTATCAGACACTGTGCTAAACAATGGAGGTACAGTACCGAGTGTGAAACAATCACTATTCACAAGAAGCTTACATACTAATAAGAAAACAAGCACGCATAAATATATGTGTGTATAGCATAACCATTAAATTAATAAATATAAATATGTACAAAATAGTTCAATTCAAGGTAGTTCAGGACAGAAGGCACTAGCAGTTGGAGTAGGGGACAAGCAAAGGCTTCATAACAAAGATGGTGCCTGAGGCACATCTTAAAAGAAGAGAGAGGCTCTATAGGGGCAGAAGTGACAACTGCAGATACCACTAAACCCACTGGATATACTGAAGGCGAAAGAGCTTGTTGACCTTTGCTTTGGTCCTAGAAAGCAAGCTAGAGTTGGGACACCATGCTAGGCACATAACAAATTGGTTCTCAATATAAACTTGTCAATTTCATGAGTTCTTATCTTTCCCACTAAATCCCTAGTAAGACCACGACTAATTCACAACCTCTTTCTCTGCTCGCAAGTATTCAAACTGGGGAACTAAGAGAATATACAGTGTAATGGAAAGAGCATTAGGTTTAGAGGCAGAGGGCCTGGAGGTACAGGGAAAAGAACTCTGACTCTGTATTCAAATCACCTATGTTCAAATCCTACCTTGGATGATTAATAATTGTGTAACCTTGGTTGCATCATGTATCCTCCTTGGGCATCAGTTTCCTCATTGGTAAAATGAAGGGGTTGGACTAAATGGCCTCTAAGGGTTCTTCTAGATATAGATCTTTGGTCCTGTTCCCTGGGTTCAATTCTAGTCTCTGTCACTTTCTCTGTGACCTTTGGCATGGCATAGTTACATAGAGTGTTGGACTTAAGAGTCAGGAAGACCTGGGTTCAAATGCCATCTCTGACACTTACTAGCTGTGTCACCAAGGGCAAGTAAATTAGCTTCTCTTAGCCCCAGGTTCCTCATCTGAAAAATGGAGATAATAGGAACTAATTCATAGAATGGTTGTGAGATTCAAATGAGATGATATTTATAAAGCAATTTACAAATCTTTTCATAAATGTTGGAGATGATGATGATGATGACGATGATGATGATGATGATGATGATGATTGAAGATGGTGATGGTCATGGTAATGATGATCCAATTTGCTTACTGTCTCTAAGTTTGAGCTTCCTCATTTGAAAAATTAGAAGGTTAGACTAGATGACCTCTAATGGTTAGGGAACTCAACTGAGTTATTGGAAAACTTGCTACAGAGCCATGTTGTCATAATGGAAGTGTTCTAGCTCCAGCTCATCTATTGACCAGATATATGGCTTTGGGTTGGTCTATAATTTCCCTACTGGTGAGGGAAAGAGGTAAAACTAGATCCCAGAGGTAGATCTCAGGCACTTTCTACTGTACATTCTGCATCTTCTACTCCCTCCCTCAGTATTCCCATCAAGGAAGTTAGTACAGCAGTACCCCACTCTCACTGCACTCAATATCTCTATCCCTTCATCTCTTAATGTTCTCATGATATTGGGGGAAGATGGCTCCCACTCAGAAATATTCTGAAGCCCTAGACTAGGTAATCACTAAGGTCCCTCCCACCCCTAAATTCTAAGATTATGAATTCCAGTTCTCCCTGATTCTCACTGCAGTCATCTAATCCATCCTCCTGTCTCCAGGAAGATGTATATCTAATGTATTAAAGGAAAACATCTTTCTCCTGTTCTTAAAGATCTTTTTGGAGACTACACATCTTTCTTCAGTAATCATATTCAGTTCTTAACAACTCTTGCTGTTGGAAAAAAAATTTCCTTATACCTAATCTAAGTCCATCTGTTGCAATTTCTGTCTATTTTCTCTTTTGCTGTCCTTAGTGGAGATGGAGAACATCTGGCCATCATTCTCCATGCAGCATCCCTTCATAAACCTGGACCATTTATTACATCATCTTTCAGTCTGCTCTTCTCTCAGGGTTAGATAATCATTGTTCCTTTTTATCTCTTGTCCTAGATTCCATTTTCCAACCCTTTAATCATGTTTGTGGCATTCCTCCAGGCCCAAGTCAAATTCTATGAATCCCCTTATTGTGAGGCCCATGACTGAGCATCAAGCTTCAAGGACAAATCATAGGCTAACAGGGACCTGAAAGATGACCTCTAGTCCAACCCTCTAATTTTAGGAATGAGAATATTGAGATCCAGAAAGGCATAACCTCCTTGAGGACAGGAACAATTTGTTATTTATCTTTGGATCTCCTTCAGTGCACACAGTCAGGAAAATAATAAACACTTAGTAAATGTTTGTTGGGTTGGATTACATGGCTTGTTCAAGATTAGATCTGGGGATTTCTATCTCAAATGCATGATTCCCAAGTGTTGCTACCACTAGTATTCTGAATGACTTCTGTAGTCCCAGAAGAAAAGGAGGTTAGCCTTATGCAGCATCTAAGTATTGTAATCTCTGAGATATATAAAAAGTACTTTCCCCTGCCCATTGAAATAATAACTAAAATTCTACTTAGGGCTTCTTTGATTCCCTTTAAAAATACAGGTTCTTTTGGAAGGAGCAACATTTTTCACCAGTGTCAGACATTTATACCTTACTATGAATGAGTATGAATTATTTTCTGAAGTTATGATAAGAAGCTAAGAATCAACAAGCATTTATTAAGTAGGAGGAAGCTTGAAGTTGCCAGCATCCAAGGGGAGGAAAGGAAAGGGGAAGAACTTAAGTATTTATATAGTGCCAACTATGTGCCAGGTGCTCTGCTAAGTCGTTTTTCACAAATGTTATATGATTTGACTCCCTTTTCTTCCCCCCTTCTCAGACTAGTGCTTTAAATACATAAAATAAAATATATAGTATTATGAAGGAAACCAATAATACTGAGCTATATTTATCCAAAAAAATTAAAATTCATTGATCCCAGATTAAGAACTCTTGGGCTAAAGCTACTCATAGAGAAAATGGTCCTCCTAGTCTTTCATGATTCCCTGGGTCATAAAGAGTGGTGGTCACACAGAGAATCAGTAGCAACAGGGGGATCACTATATCCCCAACTAGGCCATTTTTTAATTGAGTTCTGATCCTCAATACAACTGCACTCATTGCCCCAGGTTAGTTATACCTCTCCAAGTGCTCCAGTAAGGATATGAGCAAGGCTGAGCGTAATGACAGCATGCACCTATATATGTATCCCAAGAGAATTTTTGGCTTCCATCACACAACTTAGCAGGTTCAGAAGTGAAGAAAACAAGGTGTCTAAAATTAAGTCACAATCCCGAAGGTGCCCTGACATGGGAGAGGAAAAACCAGAAGGGAAAGAGGAAGAAGGTACAGACAAATTCCACAAACTCAGGTGTGCCCTGCCTGCCTTCTATTTGAGAGAATCTCAGAGCCGGAGGTTGTAGGGAAAGGAGAGAAGAAGGGAACTGGAGAGGCAGAGCTAGAACCCTACTGTGAGCAAGGCAAACATGTGTCAGTTACACTGATATTTACTAACAATTTTGATTATTAAGCTTTTCTAAGTGAAAAAAATGAGGAGAAGAACCCCTAGCACTAGTTTAACTCCAGAGACTGGTAGCAGCTACCTGGAAATGCGACATTGTCTCCCTGGTGTCAAAAGTTTACTGGAAGCACATTTCCTCCTCTGTGAACAGGACTTTCAAGGGAATCATCAGGCCAATTCTAACTGTCAAATGGCACCATCCCCTGGGATAACTTGGGAGTTAAGTATTTTGGCAAGTCAGAGAAGGAGAAGAAAGTAGGAAAGGCCTTGAAAGAAGAGGAAAAAACAGCAGTTACAACAACACAGGGCACACGAGAGGTGTGCAATACGTGTTTTGATTTTATTTACCCTAACATGCAAAACTAAATGGAAAATGAAAGACCACGAGGTCTTATCAGATGAGAATTTTTTAAAAACCCAACATTTATCATCTTCTGGGCCACACAGCATAGTTTTCTTTAATAGCCAGATCAGCACAGGATGACAAGTTCACACAACGGGGCACCAAAGAGATTAGTGTGTTGGGGGTGGAAGGGCTTGGCAGGAATGGAGAGACAGGAGGGGAAGGGATACATATTGTGCCAGGTAACTCAGTTGCAGGAGAAAGGAAGGACAAAAATGTTAATGTCACAATGGTTAAATGAGAGAAATCTCTAGGAGTTAATGAGGGTGAAGGTTTGGTGGGAGGAAGCCAGCTCTAAGGGGTGATGCTAACTCTGAGGTTTGGCTAGTGTGATTTCCTGCCATGTTACCTGGAATTACTAGTAACGAATTTAATTTCCTGCATATCATTCAATTCCTTCCTATGACAACAAGCAAAGAGCTAATCAGCAAAGGATGTGTGATTAAAGTCTCCAACAGGATCATATATGAAGGGCTGAGTCCTATGTTTGCTGTCCAACCAAGTTGATCCAGCCTTGTTTCATGGAAAAAGCACTAGATTTGGAGTCTGAAGACCTAGGTTTGAATCCCAGATGTGCTCCATACAATCTATATCACCTTGGGAAGTCCCTTCACTTCCCTGGGGTTCATCAGTTTGCTCTGCTATAAAATAAGGGAGTTGGATCAAATCATCTTTAAGGTCCCTACCAGCTTGAAGTCCTATGATAATGGTGCTGTGAACCTCTAGAATTGTTCCTCACTTTCTGTTATTCTTTTTTTAGTCTGAAGTTGTTATTTTAAATAATCTGTTCCAATTGAGGAAATGCTGAAAAGGGCAGGGGTAGGGGAGAAAGGAGAGAGGACCAGAGAAGGGAGGGAGAGAGGAGGAGGGGGAGAGGGAGAGAGAGGGAGGGAGGGAGAGAGAGAGAGAGAGATGGAGTGTGTCCCACTTGTACTTTCCAAAGCTCTTTTCTTCTTCCTTCCTCCTTTCTAGCCATCCCCTTCACAATAATGAGTCACCATTTGGGAACTGTTTTTTTTTAATCTTCTTGTTGAATGTTCTCTATCAATCCATCAAATGAGAAATCAATGAACTCAGGGTCAATTTAACCCCCCTCCACTTTCAGTCTCCCACTCTGTCTTAGGTATTGCTGGAACTGAAGCTTTATCTTCTGGTTTTGTTCTAGTATTTCCCCAACACCTTAACGAAAATCAAAATACTCTGTCAAAATACTGGGTGCAGGTATGCTGTGAATAAAATGTGGTAGGAAGGGGAAAGAAGTGATGGCGTTGTCCCTTCCACTGCCCAGCTCTTCATGCTCATTGCAGTCCCCATCTACACAAGTATTTGGATTTAAGGACTAGCAGGTTTTGTTTTGTTTACAGAATTTTGTTTACAGACAGATAACACGTGCAGAAGAGAGAACTGGTTGCATCTAGCAGAAGAATCAGGCAGCTGCCTTTTTTTTTTTAACCAGCCTTTTTTTTTTAACCAGAACACTTAAGAGCTCCATTAAGAATTATTCATGCCCCACACAGCTTGTCTGAAGAGAGATGGGGAGAGACCTGTTGTTTGCGCTGAAGAAAACAAGGTGCACAAAGCTAGGTGGCATTTGACAGCAGAGGGGAAGAATGTTATCAAAACCTCTGCAGCCTGAGTGCCTTCTGGAGCAGGTGGTCAGAAACGAAAAATTTCCATCTTCAGATTCAGGGAAGAAATAAGGAATGAAGAACACTTAACTGTACCCTCTCAAGACTCAAAGGTCAGCTGTGGGAATGGAGATATCAGGGTATCCAAATGAGCTGATGGCCTACTTATTACTGTGCCATGTTGGCATGAAGGAAGGAAAGGAAGGAAGTTAAAGACCAAAAAAAAAAAATCATTTCTACTGAAAAGTTTGCCCTGAGGGGATCTAACTTCCTGGGAAGCAAACCTAGCATTTTCATATGGTATAGCTGCAGGGAAAAGAACCACCAAGTTTTTCATAGGACAAAAGGTGAGCCTCAGAGAAAGTCAGGAACTAAGCTATCCAGAATGCCTGAGTGCATTGTTTTGAAGAATTGGTTATTTGGGATTTCTAGAATTTTTTCACCTGAGGGACAGTCTGAGGCAACATGGCCGGTTGGTTCTAGTGAGAAATAATTTCCTTGACCACATGTACCTGAATATTGAGTCAAGAATCATTTCTCAGGCACCAGCTTTGTTTCTCAAGAGTAATAAGGTTCTCTGGACCAGGTATAGCTCCTCTTTCTGACTGGGACATGTCATTCTTATTTAATCTTTAATGATAATAATAGTTAGCATGTATATAGCTCTTTAAGGTTTGCAAAACAAAAAATATTTGCATATTTTATTTGCTTATTTCATATTTTATCTCATTTGATTCTCACAATAAATCTGTGAGGTAAGTGCTATAGTTATCTCCATTTTGCATGATGAAACTGACATTGGATGAATGACTTGCCCAGGGTCACACATCCAGTAAACGTTTGAGGCAGGATTTGAACTCAGGTTTTCCTGACCCTAAGTTCAGTGCTAAAGCACTCAAAGAATTTGTTTTGCCCTCCCTTAGAGAGGTGACCAAGGACAAGTCTGGAAAGAGTTCCAAAATTTGTTAGATGAAAATCAATTAAGTAACTTATTTTCCCTCCAAGAATTTTTTTTATTGTTGGTTTCCAAAGGAGCTCAGTATCTCTCCAAGGTTCTAATGCCCATCAGGTCATACAGGACAGCCTGACACCGGTTTTTCTCTGTATAAACCTCCCCAGAGTCAGAAAGCCCTTTTCCTCCACCGACTAAAATACATTGAGACAATCTGACAGCAGGGTGCAAGGGAAGAGACAGAAGTTTGAGAGGTCTGACTCAAGTTGAAGGTCACGGCAGTACCGGGAAGTTGGGCCACCTGGCAGGTGGAGAGACAGATCGAGACAGAAAGAAAGAGACTGAGAAAAATCATATAATGGAGAATTCAGGCAGATGGTTCAGAACCCGAAGTCCCAGTGGGAATGTGCAAAAGAAAGGACCACTTACAAAAGTCCCCTCCCTCCCTGTTCCACCCCTTACTCAATTAACCTGAATCTACAATCCAATTGGAGCCAAGAAGCATTCCAACAGATCTGAGAGAAAGCTCATTTGGAAAGGTGTAAACAAAGGGCTAGCACAGAAGTTTCCCAGGTCCTCACCTCGTTTTCTTCCCAACAAAAGGCTCGGATTTCAAACCTAGATCACCTTTCTTCGCATAAACTTTTCTCTTCTTCCTGCATCTCCCTTGGGGGATTTGAACTAAAAACCACCGAGATGCAAAAGCCACAAGTACGACCCCAGTACTGGGGCAGATTAGGTACCTTTTCTGTGGAGCTGAAGGGACTGGTGCCCACAGGTTCGATGAGCAGCGGTGAAGGATGCTGTCAGGATGGAAGCACGCCGACGATTACGGCTTTTCCTCTCCCTGCGACCAGATCTTTCGGCAGCTCAGACCAACTGTGCTAGAAATTCACTTGGCAATTATCTGCTGGCATCCAAGCCCCGCCCCCCACGCTTCTCATTGGCTCTCTGGTTCCGGGCAGGTCCGCATTGGCTTTAGCCGGTCTCACTCACTGCTTTGGCTCCTACTATTATCTAAGCCATCAAAGGATATAATTCCACGTTCCATTGACAACCTGTAAGGCTTTTCTCCCGGCTGGGCTGGGGAGGCTGAGGAGGAGAGAAATGAAGCTATCAGCTAGTCAGGCTCTTGTCCCCCAGCATTTTAACTTCCCCAAAAGAGAGTCCGTGGCAACAATCCTCTGGCCTTGTCAGTTTTTTCTTCCCCTAAATGGTAAATATTTCTGAGAGCAGTGTGAGCCCTCAGACTATGGGGAACCTGGAGGGGCGAGCCAAAGTAGAGAAGGTCTGAACGAAGGGATCCGGGGATTTCCTTTCTGAGTCCATACCCCGTTGTGTGAAGGTCACTTAGGTGACTGTGGGGACATTTTAAGCATTTTAATTGGGGTGTGGGCTCAACATTTTGCTTGCCCATCCCCCACATACTGCACCACATAGACAGCTTAGTGTAGTGAAAAGAGTAATGGTTCTGGAATCTGGAGATAATCGAGTTCAAATCCTAGTTCTAACAATTACTAGCTGCATGACCCATAAACAAGCCATTCCACCCCCAAGCCTCAGTTTCCTCATCGTTAAGATGAGGGTAGTAATGCTACCTACAGAGGTTTAAGGAAAAAGCTTTCTAAGCCTTAAAGTGTTACATAAATACAGGATGCCCCAAAAAGTCTTAGGGCAGTATTAAGCTCCAATAACTTAAAACTGCCCTAAGGCTTTTAGAATACACTATATATGAATTGCAACTCTTTCTAGGGGGTCAGGCTGGTTATGAGATAAAAGATTATCTTCCTGATGGGCTCTCTCTAAAGAGAAAACATGAGATTTGCTCCTGCTCTCCTGTCCTCTCCCCAGTGATATTGGAAATAATGGGGATCTGAGCTCTAGTTCTCCCAGGGTCCTCATTTTTTTTTAACTAATCTGACCTGAAGATAATATGGAATTTAGAAATTGTCCTCTCAGTAGGAAAAGGGAAAGAGAAAAACAAATCAAAATACCAAGCCAGAGGGGATGATGGAGAACACTGGCCTTAAGTCATAAGAGCTTAAATCCTCCCTCTACTACTTGCAGGTACCTGTTCGACCTTGGACAAGTCACTCTCTGGACAAGTCACTCTCTGAGACTCAAATCCCTCCTTTAGAAAATGAAGGCATCATACTAGAACTATGACCGTTAAGGTCCCTTTCAGATCTTTGTGCCTGTTGGTCACATGCTTTCTTCTGCTTTTCCAGTCTTTGGGTTTTATAAAACTGAAAATGCATTTGGTACCAATCTTTTATCCGCTATCTACTTAAGCTCATATTGAAAGGACCTTTTAGCTTCTGACTTTAAAATATTTTCTTTTTGAGTCACAAGGTTCTTTTGGGATAAAGAGAGGGCAGATTTTTAAAGCCCCTGTGTAAATGTATTCACTCATTTAGTAAACATTTATGAAGCATTTGCTTTATAGAATACCCCTTTTGGGCAGAGACATTTCCTTCTTGTAATGGCCTTTGCATTCCCAGTTGAATCCTAACCATTCTCCAAGATCCAGCTCAAGCCTCATATGCTGCCCACCTGCCCCAGCCCCAGCCTGTCTGCTCTCAACTCCTATTGTACTACCTCTCATTTAGCACTTAGGATCTTTTATTATTCTGCTAGCTATCTTCTTATGTGTATATATTGGTCTCCTCTAAAATCCTACTTCAGTGTCTCCTAGTAGTGTGGTAGTAACCCTGGTTCTGAATGACTATGCCAACTCCTAACAAACAGCTCAACAGCTCCTACCAAGTAGTAAAGCCTTCAAGTACAAGACAACACGGGACTGCTTATCACCCATGGGTCAGCCTAGCTAATAACAATAGCTGACACTTATATAGTACCCTATACTCTTTACAAAGTGCTTCCTATACATCATCTACTTAATCTTTACAATAGAAGTAGTTAGGGCAGGTATTATCATCCCCATTTGCCAGATGAGGAGACTAAGGGTCAGAGATGTCAAACGTTTTTCCTAAGATTACCCAGTTAATAAACAATAACACTGAGATTCAAATCTAGTTCTGCTGATTACAGTAGCAGTCTTCTTCCCATGTTCAAGAGGGTTCATCACTGGACTGTTGACAACTAAGCAATGATTTTATTCAAATTTATTTTTGTCACAGTAACTTAATACACCATCTATCAAGTTGTAGAGAGGTTTTGGCTTGTGTTGGTGGTAGAATTCCCATCATGAGGAAATCATACATCTTTTGAGATTGTTGGTACATTTCTTACTTTTCCAACTAGACTATAAAGTTCTTGGGGATAAAACTATTTCTCATACTTTTTTGGGTCCTTTGTAAACTCAAAAAAAAATAGTGACAGTAGTAATTAAAAAGAAGAGGGGAGGAAAGAGGCAAAGGTTACACCCTAATAATTTTTTATTCAATTACAAAAACAGCAGTTGTATCCACTTATACAACAGACGATAGAGCATTGAATATAGAAGAATAATGGTAGGATAGTGATTTGCCCCAGGACTTTTTCTATCTTAACCCCCTAAAAAGATAAGAAGAACAAGATCACAATAGTAGTAGTAACAATAGCAACCATAATCGTGAAAGAAAGGTTAAATAGAAAGAAAAGTCATCCTTAAGGATATCAGACTTGTTGACTGATGCAGATTAGGTAATAAAGCAGTAGAAATTCTGCAACATAATCACTGCAAGTCATAGAAAAATGTTTGTCTTCTAGGGACCTAGAAAGACATATTTAGATGGCTAGAATTATGTTCCAGGAGTTACCTATCCTTTGCAAACTAACCTATGACAATCCATCCCTCCCTAAAACAAATGTATGTATAGATAGATAGATAGATAGATAGATAGATAGATAGATAGATAGATA
>NW_020954556.1:7056244-7172168 GCF_900497805.2 Vombatus ursinus | reverse complement strand
ATAGATAGATAGATAGATAGATAGATAGATAGATAGATAGATAGATAGATAGATAGATAGATAGATGGATGGATGGATGGATGGATAGATAGATGGATGGATGGATAGATAGATAGATAAATTAAAATTTTGGCTCATTACAGATAGAACTGCTTCCCAGGATTGCCCAGATATGACATTGGTCGGTAAGAATTTTTGAACAATATTTTAATAGATATTGCCATGCTAATTATCCATAATCTCCAAACTACATGGAATAAAAAGCTTTTAAGATATAGAGATCTAATAGAAGAAATTATAACCATGTTAGAACATGATAAGGTACATGTCGTTCCTTATTCCCTTTTCTTATGGAGCTATCCCAAAGATACTTTCAGTGAGCCTACAGATGAGTCTATATACCAATGTTCCTATTCAGTTACAAAAAGCAGTGGAATACACCAGCACAATACTCCACAAACATTAACTATAAAAGAATAATAACCAACTAGCAGACCACTCTCTGAGACTATAGGTTGTTAAGCAGATGTCAATGTGCATTGATGGATGGGGTTTCTTCACTGGGAAAGAACTTATACCAGTAAAGTCACAAGTCCAACCCAAAATAAAAAGAGAATAGCAACTTGGTTTTGGACCATCTCTGTCTGAAACCCATTAAAAAGATGATGATGATGATGATGATGATGATAATTTGTCCTGACTATAAGAAATTCCTAGCTAGAAAATTCCCTCTTTAAATGCAGATCAACAACTTATAAAGCTTTAGGGTTTCCTGAGGAAGGAAAAGGTTAAGTGACTCACCCTGGGTCTCACAGCCAGTACCTGTCAAAGGTGGTTCTTAAGCCCAATTTTTCCTGACTCTGAGGCTAGCCCTCTATCATGCCTTGCTGCCTCTAATAATAACTAACATCTATCTACCTCTTTAAAGTGGGCACAATGTATTATATGCATTATCTCTGAGGTAGGTACCACAGGTATTTATTATTATCATCATGATTAGGCAAGTGAGGCTCAGAGAGTTAAAATGATTTGCCCATGGCCTCATAGCTGCTGAGTGTCAGAGGGGAGATTCTAGCCCAAATTTTCTTATCTCTAAATCTCTCCACTACACTGCACTACAATTGAAATATGAAGTGCGACTTTGAGCCTGATAGAAACATCATTCAACTGAGGCTCCTCGGGGGCAGGGGGGTTGGTACGGTGAAAAGAATGTCAGTCAGAGAATTTGGGCTGGGGCATCATGAAGTCCTGAGAGCCAGAGAAAGTCCCTTCATTATCCCTATGGCCTCTATTTCCCATCTGGAAAATGAGAAGCCCTGCCATTTCACAGCTCTAATTTGCTTATAATACCAAGAAGAAATGAAAGAATAGAATGGGGGCTGTCAGTTCTTTTCAAATACATGCTGAACAAACACACCATCCCTAACTAAATAACTGTCCAGATGACTACAGAACTGTCTCTTTGACTTCCACCTGTAAGAGAAAGCAAATCTCCCAATATTCTGTTCTCATCTCCCTCCCTCAGGCATCCCTCAAAAAGGAAGGAGAAAATAAAGTTAACCTGAACTCATACAGAAGACACAATTGTTCCCGAAAGAAAGGAAGTACTTTTCTAAATGAGCTAATCTTTGGATTGGCTTTTTATCTTCTGAGATTAGGAAAGGAGAGAGCTGCAAACAGTTGTTTATGTCAATGCCTTTTAAATTGCCTGGTCATAAAGTATTCTCTTTGAGAGAAGGATCATCCTTTTGTGTCCCATAGATCAATTGCTTAATTCTGAAAGTTAGAGAATGCATATTAAGTACCCAGGTTCCACTGGCACTTGCATTTGTATTAAATATTAGCTCCATACAATTTAAATTCATTGGGGTATGAAATGCATTTCACCAAATTCCATTCTGTGGGCAGTGCTCTGGTGAAGTAGTTCATTTTGATTAAATGGTTTTACTGCATTCTTCATCTGAGGAGCTTTTGAGGGGCAGGAAGAAGAGAAGAGGGTCATGTTCTGAGTAATGAAAGAAAAGCTGTGTTTCCTTATTAAAACACAAATTGAGTATCAGCAGCGTAAGCCGTTGTCTTTTGCACAGGTAACCCCTTGTTCCGTGCAGTACATCATGCTGACATGTGGCAAGGAGGTGCAGAAGGCCAGACTGTCTGGCTTATAATGCTTTCTCAGCCATCACTTGCTCATGCCAAATTCTGCCTCTAAAAGAGAGGAAAAGAGAAAACCTCGAGGAAATACCAAGAAAGGAGAAACTGTGAATATGCTTGATCTATTACGGTGGTCAGGAGATGAGATGAGATAAGATGAGGCGAATTGGGGAAATATAGCATGATTTTTCAATACAACTGTACACTCCCCGTAATGGCTACAGAGAAAAAATAGTATTAGCAAGATTCTTGGGAACAAGTATTGGATGATCAAAGGATGTTTTTGGAAACTCCCACCCAAGTGTGGCTGCTTACAGCAATTTGTCTTCGCTGTGGAAATTCAAGAAATGGAAACGCTTCCTCTCCTCACCCAGATTCCAAAGGGAAGCTTTTATATCTATGGTCTCAAACATACATACATACACACACAGTGACCAGAACAGCTGGGGATCCTGGGTGCAGGGATGGTTGTCAGTCACAGTGAGCCTTCATTAATTATTACCTGGATTATTTATGGGCCTTCAGAGTTGTGTATTAAAATAGACATGGCTCCATGAGGCACAGAGACAGTAGAGATGCATGCTATTTGTTTCATAGCATCATAGGCTTTTAGAACTGAGAGAAGAGACCTTGGAAATCATTTTCTAGTCCAGCCTCCCTCATTTTATAAATAAAGAAAATGAGTTCCAGAGAAGGAAAGCAACTTTTACAAAGACATTCAGTTCATTAGTGTCAGAGACAAGCCTAAAGCCTCATATCTCCTGATTCCTGGTCTGGTGTCCTATCAACTACACCACAGTCTCTACTAGGTAAAGACAGTGCATTTAATATCACTCATTATTATCTACTGTAGTGGAAAGGAAAAGCAGATAACTGGAAAGGCATTCCTTTGCAGCTTACCCTCCTCAATTATGTTTTGCTGAGGTTAAGCTCTTTATTATAAATATAGAGCTGTAAGCTGTCACTGGATTTTGCTCCACGAGCAGCATAATGTCCAATGATGTACTGATTAACAAGGAGATAATAAATGGAACCGGGAAGACTAACATCCCCTTGTTGAAACTGGCAGACAGAGTGTGGCATCAAGCCCCAGACCAAAATAAATAGTTATGAAAAGACCAAGCTTGCCTAAATCCTTCCCAGCTTGGAGACCTGCACAGTTTTTACTTCATAGGACATGATTTCATTTCCCCTAAATATATTGTAAACTCCCCAAGGGCAGGACCCTTGCCTTATTCTTCTTTGTACCCTTGTAGCACCCCTAAGATATTAACAGCTCACATTTCTATAGCTCTCTACAGTTTACAAAGCATTTTCCACACATCGAACCTATTAAACAGCTCATGCATGTAAATCTTATGACCCCTCTGAGGAGCTGCTTAGATTTGCCTTATTCCTGCAAGGCTTTGGAATCAGGGAGATTATCTTCGAGGAGGAAATAATAAGTGTGCAGTGTAGGGATATTTCTTGGAGTGGGTGGGTAGATAGATAGACGGACAGACAGATGGATAGATCATTAAGTGCTTACTATATGCCAGACATTATGCTCAGCTCTGGGAATACAAATAAAACAATCTGTGCCCTGAACAAGTTTGTATTTTAATGGAGAGAAGATGATACATAAAAGGGAGTTTGTTGAGGAGGAAGGCTCCATGGGTGCTGTAGAGGTCTAAAAACAAGCCAGATAAGGTCAAAGCTGGTTTATCAAAGCCCAAAGTCATCCTATGATGGTTCTTAGGCACAGTGGATAGAGTACTGGGCCTTGAGTCAGGAAGACTTGTGTTCAAGTACAGTCTCAGACATTTACTAACTGATTGACCCTGGAAAAGTCACTTAACCTCTATCTGCCTCAGTTTTCTCAACTGTAAAATGGGGATAATTTAGTACCCACTTCCCTGGGCTGTTGTGAGGATCAAATGAATTAATATTTATAAAGCACAGTGGCTGGCACATATTAAGAGGTTAATAAATACTTAATCCCTTTTATTCCCTTCTACCTTCCAAGACCCTAGCAAAATTTTCTAGTGAGGAAAGAGAGGGGTAAATTTTGAAAAGACGCACGGGGGATTATGGTAGGAGGGAAGACAAAGAGTGAGGGTGTCATGCTGCATCCTATCAGGCTTGTTTTGGATATAGAATATTAATGTAGCTCCAGGAGGTTCTATCACTCCTATTGATGCCTGGCTTGGGACTCAATGCAGATACACTTGACCAGGCCCTGGAGACTGTACCCATTCCTGACTGGAGTAACAAAGGCAGATTCCTGACCTCTCATCAATCCCTGAAAGGAATTACAAGGTGATCCAGATATCAAGAGATAGTATCTTTCATATCAACCAATAGACAAATTACTATATCCTCCTCCCTTGGAACCTTGGGCCTAAAGGACGAGGAATGGGCTAGGCTCACAAGTTTCTAGCCCTTTGGAGAAGGGGAGGGAATAGTTTGGTGGTTTGGTCTGGGCCCCAGGCATTCTAAGTGTTTGCTATTAAAGTGTTTTACTGATTTTACCCTGCTTTTCTTTTTGGAAGGAAGTTATTCATTTTTTATCACTGCCATGTTATGTAATTCATAGTAAAACAGTTTGATCTTTTGAGAAAGAAGTTCAGGGGAATTGGGAGCTTGTGAGCATTAATTTGAGTCGATTTAACCAGAGTCTAATTTTAGAGGCACAGAAGTAGTAGCAGAAGAGTATCAATGAGTCCCATTTTGTAAACAAGGAACCTAGGGCTCAGAAAAGTACAATGACTTGCCCAAGGTCACACATCTAGTTAACAGAATTCAAACCTAGGTCTTCTGAGTCCTAGTCTGGGGTTTTTTCTCTCCACCCCCTCATACAATATTGAACACATAGTAGGTGCTAGGAAATGTTGGCTTTTTACTAAGACAACAGATAGTCAGGAAACTGCTGACAGATCAGCCTGACATATAGCTATAGGGAACAAAACAAACCATTTCTTTTTTAAATAAACCATTTAAGCCGACATCACAGATAGCAACAGGCGCTCCAGATAATGGCTGTAGATGCTAATCAAAGGGTAATCTTCATGTGTACACAGTGTGGAAAATAGCGTTGGTCCCACAAACTGGCCTTTTCAGTTACGCCCACATATACAAATCATAATCACCATCAGAATCATCATTTTTGGAAAACAAAGGACAACCATAATCTATGTATATGTGAAAATGAGTGAGCAAACACCCACCCAGTAACAGCAGAGAAATAGTATGATGTGCTAGAAGGATTCCTGAATTGGAGAGGGATGGGGGAGGAAGAGGGAGGCAGGGCAGGGAGATAAGGGTTCTAATCCCTTCGGTAAGTCACTTGGCTAAGAGCCTCAATCCCTTCCAGTGATCTCTGCTGCACTCTGTCATCCTCTGGCAAGTCCCAATGCCACTAGGTGGCACACATACCTGCCTCATTAGATTTGTTGTATCACATACACCAAAAAGGATTATTATCCACATTCAGATAAATGCTAGAGGAGATCGCCCAAAAGGATCAGGCCTAAAAGTTATCTAATACAGTGGCTCTTTCTTGCCTCGAAGATTAAAAAAACAAACTTCTCCATTTGATATTTAGAGCCCTTCATAATCTGACCTCAGCCGGTGATTACATATTATTCCCCTGCCCCACATATGCTTTATGCTTCACCTACTCGATCTTCCTTTAAAGATCATCTTTTTTATTGCACTCTTATGGAAATGCTTATTTTGTTCCATAAATTAAAAATAAAAATTTAAAAAAATTCCACTTCCATCCCTTTGCACTGGTTGTCCCCCATGCCTGGAATGTTCTCCACCTCTGCTCCTCAGAGTTCTTGTCTCTTTTCAAAGCTCAAGCACCACCTCTTGCATCACACCTTTCCTATTTCCCCTGAAATGTTTATGTATTCCCAAATTACATATATATATAATGTATTTTATATTTCCTTATTTGTGTGTAAATTGTTTCTTCCCAATAGAATGTAAGCTCTTTGGGGGCATTGTTGCTGTTCAGTCATGTCCCATTTGGGGTTTTATTGGCAAAGATACTAGACTGCTTTTCCTTCTCCAGCTCATTTTACAGATGAGGAAACTGAGGCAAACAGGGTTTAGTGACTTGCCCACTGTCACCCAGCTTGTAAGTGTCTGAGGTCAAATTTGAACTTGGGAAGATGAGGCTTCCTGACTCCAGACCCAGTTCTTTACCCTCTGTGCCACCTAGCCGCCCTCTTTGAAAGGAGGAGCAGGATTTTGTCTTTGTTTCCCCAATGGCTTAGCACACAGTGCCTGGCACATCACTGAAGCTTCATAAATGCTTGTTGAATTTCTAAATTTCTATCTGAAAAGCTAAATTTCTCTATATTAAGACCATCCTTCACCTACCCCATGGCTCTGATCCCATATGCATTCTCTTTGCCACTTGTAATTCCAAACTCTCCTTAAAATGGTAGCCCATAAAATCTCTACATGTGAAGCTCACTTCAAGCTCCATCATTTAGATGCCCTTCTCTCCCTATAGTGTTATACTTCTATTTTACAACCCAGTTTCGTAAAGGGACATAACCATTTTTCTTCTGAACAGATTTTGACCAACATGTTCTAAACAAGGTTATAGCGTTCTCGTCACAGTATTTAAAAAGATGACTATCCCTACTGAGAATGGAAGAACATGGGCTCTTTGCTATAGCATGAGGAACATGGGCAGAATGTAAGAATCTCCTGACAGTGACACTCATATCGATTAATGGCAATTTATCCTCCATTGTAGATCTTTGTATACATTATAAATTCTCTCATTTTACTGGCATAGGTGTGATTCTACCAAAAGGCAAAGAAACAAACTTATCAGTGGACACCAAATTCATATGACTATATTTTAAATTTATATCGCCAATCTACCTGCTCTACTTAATTCCAATTTTTTGTTCTTTTTCACAAGGATTACTAATCTGATTACATATTAATATGGAGAAAGGAGTGAAGAAAGAGTTGCACAATATGAATTGTGAAGTGAGGTACAAAAGTGAAAAGGGTAAGTGAAAACCCCAGACTTTTTTACTTTTTCAGGTCTCCTATAACCCTCAAATTCTAATGGCCTAATTTCTCTTTTATGCTTTCCTTCCTTCCTTTCTTCCTTCCTTCCATCTGGTGCTCACCATCTATCCACTGACTTTCATTTTCCATTCTTTGGTACTCACCCTCCTCACTGACTTTCAATTGTAAGATTTTATAAGTATTTATTTATTATAAAAAACCCTTTCTCTCATATTCAAGGTAACATATATTGACCAATTAATGCAATATAAAGAATTCAAAAAAAGACTATGGGAAAAAAAATCTAACCAATTGAAAAAATAGATAAAATTCTGCCTCTTTGCCTTGTTCTTTCTCTCTGAGGAAAAAAAAGATGAAGACAGTAAAGATTTTATTATCAAAAGGGTTTGAGCTCTTAGGCTGAAAGGTGTTCTATGAGGGCAGAATAGCACAAGGTCATAGGATAACAGCTCTGTCAAGCTTTTTTTTATTGATTTTCCTCTGCTGGGGGTGGTGTTCTCAGGTAACCTCAGCAAATAATTATTTATCAGGGTTAAAATACATTTAAAGCCAGTTCCACTGCTGAATAAATAGTATGTATGTCCAGAAAAGGGGGAAGCAGGGAGAGTAATAGTGGCAGAAGGTGGCTTCTTTCTGCTTAATGTCAGAATTACAGAGTATCTGAGCTCCAGAGTTTAGGAATCCAAACCTGCCTTTTAGCTTCTAAAGAACTATTAAGGAGGATTTAAGCTTCAGGAGGTAAGCTTTGAACCTATCACAAACTCCTTAAGGCAACGTCGGATGCTCAAGGCACACAAATGCTGCAAAGAGATGGATTCTGCAGAGTATTTCTAGTGATGCCCACAGCTGTCTTACAGGATTAGACTGGAGGTGGGCTTTCATCTTTTTCCAACTTTCAGGACACTGCTGAACCTGCATGATTTATAGCCTCTCTGCTGACTGCTTCTCCCAGGATTCTTTCCTCTTGGCTCTCTTAATGGTCCTGTGCATGCAAGGAGATGCCATCATTCTACCTTTACAATGTAGGCCTCTAATGAAGGAAAGCCCTGATTTGAGAGGAAAATAATCAACAGACTAGGTCACACAGAGCAATCAAACCCTATCTCCCATGATGGTGCCCAAAAAACTCTCTTAGAGCATCTGTCCCAACCTAGGGATACTATTTCTCTCAACTTGCAGATGGTCAAGTCAAGCAACCTTGCCAGCAGAGGAGTGTGCATGCATGCATGTGTGTGTGTGTGTGTGTGTGTGGGTGGGTGGGTGGGTGGGTGTGGGGGGGGAGGGGTGTGTGGGTGTGTGTTTGCTGTCCTAGCTGTAGCAGGCAGGACTGAAAGCTGCTCCTAGGGACAATGCCTAACAAAAGAGCATGTGCCCACTGACCAGCATTTGCATTTATCAGTGCCAACCATGCCCCATTAGCAACCCCAAAACTGACACCACCACCATCTACCTTTTCATTTACTCATAAGCAGCAAAACCTGAACCTTCTCCATGTACCAGGAACATGAAAGTGGGAAGAGAACTTCAGGCTTCACCTGTTGGTATCTGACCTGGTTATTTTTACACAGCAGCTGGAAAATGATCTGGCTCAGATACAATTTTTTATTGTCTGGAGGTAGTACATGCTATGCAGCATGTAGTACCTGTTGTCAACGCTTTGTGGATTTCAGTTCAGCAATCAGTCTCTTTGGTATTTTGCCTGTAATGGCTAGCACTATCAGGTGGACAGTCTTGCTTTGACCATAACGTTGGAATTCAAATAGCCCAGTTTCTCACAGGTATATTTACCTGAAAGGGAGATTGGCACATGTTCTATTCAATTATCTTTTTTTTAAATATGGCATACTTTTTATTTAAAATAGCTAAGCATAAATGTCAAAATATGAAATAGTCCAAAAGAGCAAATTATTAAAGGAAACAAAAATACAGGTATGGTTTGTTGCATTCTCACTGTTCTGTAACAGTTACCAGTCAAGGTTTCATCCAAAACAAGATCATCATTATAATCTAAAATAAGATATTTGTAAAGTGTTTTGCAAACCTTAAATGGCCATGTAAATGCTAACTATTATTATAAATGTTTTCTGATTGATTAACCTAGACTTTACTCCTCAGGTTTGACTACAATGCCCCTTTTACTTCAGCCTGAATCCATTGCATAGAGTCAAAAGCCCTTTCTGGGCACATTCATGGCTTTGATTCTTCAAGGATTTAGGCCATTACAGAATCTCCAAGTTAGAAGCCATCTAATACAACTTATACCTTAACCCTCACTCCACACACAAATCTGATGAATGGTCTTCCATTCTTTGCTTACAGCTCTCTAGAAAGGGAAAACTCACCACTTCTAAAGGCAGGCCATTCAACTATTAAATAGTTTTAAAAGTTAGAGAGGTCTTCCTTCATCAAATCTACCTCTACCCATTGTTCCTACTTCTACCTTCTGGAGCCAATAGGAATACAGTTATCCCTTCTACATGGCAACTTTCCCCATTGCTGTTTCGATATATCAAGAGTGAGCATAAAAAATTAGATGGGAATTTTTGCGGTGGCTGCAGACAACATGCAAAGGCCAGGAAACAACACAGAAAAAGTTCAGAAACTCAGAAATGCATAAAAAATATGGATAGTACTATATGTTATCAACCTAAATATTACAATAAGGTATTGAAATATCCCATAAAATAAAATTTAAATAATCAGACTTCTTCTCTGGTATGAAAGGAAGGCCAAAAAAATTTTCGTGAATTTTCCAGTTTTCCATGCCTAACCCCGATGCTGTGGAAGAGATAACTGTAAATCTTTTTCTGTCTTCTACATGACAGACCTTCAAATAGTCTAAGGCAGCTATCATGCTTCACACAAGTCAAGTTCTCTTCTCCAGTTTAAACATACTCTATTTCTTTAACAGATTTTCCTGTGGCAAAATCCTAAAGTTCTATACCATTCTGGTTGCCCTCCTCTGGAAACTCCCAAACTTATCAGTGTTCTTTCTAAAGTATGGCACCCCAAAGCCCTTGCTTAGATTACTTTCTTTAGCAAGAAATCAATCTTCTCATAACTAATCAAAACATAAGTATTTGCATGATTTAGAAAAAAACAAATCAACATGAGGAAAAAAAATTCCAGAGAAGTTTTTAATCCATCTATGAAGCTATGAAAAGATATGACTTCAGTAATTATAAAAAAAATCTCATATTTTAGGAAAGATGATAAGTTTGAGAGTCTCTCGGGGAGGGCAACCAGAATGGTGGAAGATCATGAGATAACTGGATATGAGAAGAAACTGGAGATGATTTAGAAGTTGTAGGAAGAGCATGCTAGCTGTCTTTAAGTATGACATATTTTTTAAACTTGAGAGAATTTCTCTGTTATAACCTACTAACTTGCTTCAAACGTCTCCATCCTAAAAGGATTATGACCTGCTGGGCACTGCTTGAAATTGCATATTAATTTAAATGCAACGGTTTCCTTAGCAAACATTCTTTTACAACTTGCTTCCTAATAAAGACTGTTTTCTTTTATAGATTCGTGATTTACAAAAATCTCAGCTCAGACCAGGAACAGTTCTAAATGAAATATGTTCCCACCTTCTTAAAGTAACTATTCAAATAGAAAACTCATGCTTTTGAAACAAAGATATAAAGAGGTTTCTCCACATAGGACTATATGTGGTAAAAATATAGTAGGAAAATATAATCCACAAATAATTTTCTGCTTCACATATACCTCACAACTCTTTAAGGTAAATCTTTTCTGCCATGCATTTAAATGAAATGTTGTGTTTTAAGTGCAAATTGAACCATGTAACCCCACCCCACCCCACCCCACTCAGTAAACTCCAGCTGATCCCAATCACTCAGAGGGTCAACTATAAAATCCCATGTTTGCTGTTGGCAGCTCTTTATAGCCTGTTCTGTGCCCCCACCTTTCTAGCCTTCTTACACCTTGTCCTCCCCACATATACTCTTCAATCCAGGTACATTAGCCTCTTAGCTCTACTTTGAACAAGACCCTCCATCTTTCAACTCCTGGCATTTTCACTGGCTGTTCCCCATGTCTGGAATGCTCTCCCTTCCCATCTCTGCCTTCTGGCTTCCCTGGCTTCCTTCAAGTCCAAGCTAAAATCCCACCTTCTACAGGAAGCCTTTCCCAAACACCTCTTAATTTTAGTGCCTTCCTTCTGTCGATTATTTCTTATTCATCTTGAATATGGCTTATTTGTACATAGTTATTTGCTAGGTGGTGCAGTGGATAGAGTGTTGTACCTAGAGTCAGAACGACTCTTCTTCTTGAGTTCAAATCTGGCTTCAGACACTTACTGGCTGTATGACCCTAGGCAAGTCACTTGACCTTGTTTACCTCAGTTTCCTCATCTGTAAAATAAGCTGGAGAAGGAAATAGTAAACCATCCAATATCTTTGCCAAGGAAACTACAAAATGGGATCACAGAGAATTGGATATAACTGAAAAGACTGAACAACATTTGTACATCATCTTCCCCATTAGATTGTGAACTTCTTCAGGGCAAGGACTGTCTTTCTTTGTGTATAGCTTAGCACAGTTCCTGGCACCTAGTAGGCACTTAATAAATGTTTACTGACTGACTGCAATACTGAAAGTATTCTGAGTTCCTGGGCATAGAGACCTTCCCTGGGGAAACAAGGAAACACAGATGCAGATACACAGGGAAAACCGTCCAAAAACAATATGCCCCTCCCACTACTTTGCTCTGCCAGGAGGAAATTGTACCCGGGTCTCTTCAAATACAAGATAATGAACCAACACAAACCACCAGCTCAGAAGCCATTGCTCTTCCTACTTTTATATGCTAGACCAGAGGAAGAAAAAGTCTGGTGCTCTCATCAGGATTACAGAAAGCTCTTGCTTCCTTCCTGCCCCACACTTCAATAACTCCCACCTCCTTGGCTACAATAACAAACTTTAGGGAGTTCATAGGGAGTTTTAGTTTTTAGGGGGTAGTCTGAGAAATTGGAAAGGTCTAAGACATTCTCACAGTGTTTCTTCTCCTACGCATCAGTAGCAAGTAGAGTGATATTTTTCTTCACCTCTTAGGACCTAGGAGAGGGTAAGAGAGAGGGAGAATGAAGAAAAGACAGGGGGTGGGAGGAGAGAGAGACAGAGACCAAGTCAGAGAGACAGAGACAGAGACAGAGACAGAGAGAGAGAAAGGGAGAGAGAGAGAGAGAGAGAGAGGGAGAAAGAGAGAGAGAAGGAATGAGATGAAGAGAGGCAGAGAGCAATTAATTTAAACGCTCAAATAGCTAGCCAATTCTGTGAAAGTATTTTATTTATTAGGGGAGTTTGATTTTTTTTTTCCAATTATTTGACTGCAGAAACAAGTTTGCTAAAGTTTCTTGTTATGTTGACGTCACATAAGCATAAGCATAGCTATTGTCTCTCCACAGTATAAAGGAATAAAACATGACGGTATGGAAAGCTTACTGAAATATAATTCTAATCATGGCCTTTGTTACTTAGTAGCTGAGCAACTTCATGTGAGTCACTGCTCCTCTCTAGGCCTCAATTTCTTCATCTATAAAATATCCTGTCTCTTATCTTCCTATCTTTGAATCCCTGTCTTGTTTCCCTGACCATTACCCCAATTGCTTTGAAATGAACCTGTGTTTTTCCCTCAAATTCTCCCAGAGACTACAGTCTTGACCCTGGACTTCATGTCCCATGGCTGGCTCTTCTAGATCTCTGCCTAGTGCTTGCTGCCAGATTCCAGTGTTGTAAGACATCCATTTGTTGTCTCATGTTTACCTCAATAATTCCCCTTACACCCTTTATGGATGCCCTCTCATCATTCCTGGCAAATGTGACTTTCCCTGCTTCGCCCTGAAGGGCGAAGGTCCTGGTCTTTCTGGATCTGCACCTTCCCACCAAGAATGAAGCCTGGCTCCTGAGAATGGAGCAAGGGAAGCAAGGATTTCAGAACAGGTCTCCCTCCTGGACCCCCCCCCAAAAAAGGGATCCATTTCTCTTTTGTGGAAATCTCCCCTGTCCTTCCAAAAACACGAGGCCCTTTCAGGAAAACTACAAAGTATAGACTGTCAAACTAGCTCATCTGAAACAGGTGGGTAAATCAAGCTCAGGGTACTTATACAAGAGTCATAGAAGCTTTGTGGCTGTGAGAATAGCAGATTCAGATGACATGTTTGCCAGTATTGATTCCTCAGTAATATAGGGCTTTTTGTTTAAAGTAAAATTCTGTGTGTGTGTGTGTGTGTGTGTGTGTGTGTGCGTGCAGATAGACATGCCCATCCAGAGTAAGTGCAGGGAGCCACAGGAGAGGACCAAGTTGTTGCATGTATACAACTTTAATCCAGACTCACAAGTTCTTAATTGTCTTAAAGTTTGGGAGAGGGAGATAATTTTCAACTCAATTTGCATTTAAATAGTCTTGATGTTTGGGTTTTTGTGGATGGGTCTCCAAGTTAATACATGGAGTGCCAAGAGCAAGGGTAGTAGTAGTCCTGATATTTTATAATATTTCAGAAGTGATACAAAGATCAATGGGCTCCTCCAGTGGCATGATCCCTCCCCTCTCCTCCTTCCTCCCTCCTCCCTCAATCATCAAGGTAGAAAACAGTATCCCTTCCTTGTTTCTCCAATGGAATATCAGTTGGTTCCCTACCCAAAGGCCCACAGAACATAACCCTATTTCTGTTGGGGTATGCATGTATGTGCATGTAGATATATGTGTGTGTGTATACACATACATATCCACATATAGATGAGTACACATGTACACACATATGTAGATACACATAAATATGTAGATGTACATATACATACAAATATGTGTATTTATGTAGATGTGGGTTCCAGGGAACCCATACCAGTTTCATGGGGCTCTGGAATCAGGTGAGAGAGACAGTCCCTTCTACACATATTAGCTTTTTTTCATCCTGGATTCTGTTTAGACTCTTAAGAAAGCAAATGAGGTCTTTATTAGGCACATAGTCATCATAATAGATAAACTTAGTCCTTCCTCAGTGAGGTTAGGAAAGACAGAATTGTATTCCAAGAACAATAAGAAAAATACAGTATATTTGTGTGGCACTATTAACTTTATAAAGAGTTATTACATACATTTGATCTCAAAAGGAATTTCTTTATTCCTTAAAGTTGGAATTCTTCTGCTGAGACCTTGGAGGTTGGTGTCAATAGCTTAAGAAAAGAAGAGAAGAAAAAAAAAAGAAGAGAAGGTTTGGAACAGTGCAAAGTGGGGGGGGAGGGAAATATATAATAAAGAATCAATACAGAAGATTAAAAATTTAAGGTGGTGGGGCTTGGATCCAGGGAGTCACTTATCAAATCAGGGAGCTTCCCAGTTATTAGGTGTGGGCCATTATTTGAAGATCTATATAAGCAAGCCAGTCACAATTTCTTTTGCTCCAGAATTCCTTCTTCTTTGTACTTTGGGGGAAGGGAGGTACAGAGAAGGCGGAGTTGGGAATTGCCCTCCCAAAAAGCAATAATGCATATTTATAGCAAAGACATGTGCATTCCTTGAGAATGAAGTTCAAAGACTCTGAATACCAATCTCCCTCAAAAGAGGAAGAAGGATGAATTTCCAAGATGCCTTGAAACCATGATTTCCTGAGCAATATTAGGTTAGGGAGTTTCCTTCTGAGTAATCCCAAGTCTAAGGAACTCTAGAAAGAGTTCCTGATACAGCGTGATTCTGAGAGAAAGCAGGGAGCAGTCCAAATGGTTCCTGTACAGTGTCCTACTTGGAGAACCAAGTCAGTGACTTAATGGGACAGACAGTCTGTCTGATAGGTGTCGCTTAACTTCTTGGGCAAGGCTAAACCACTGGGTGGTGCTATCAGTCTTGAAGAGTTGTATAGGACTATAAGGGGAGAGATGAACTCACCAGAATGACAAGAGAACTGTCCAAAGAGCAACCCCAAGTTCATTTCCTTTGCTGAGAATACTGATTAGCTCTTTGAGAATTTTATGTTTCTGTATTTGTTCATGGGTTCATGAGTTCTCAGTATCTTTTGCATTCTTTTTAAGGTGAAAGAAAGGTTGCCCCATATCCAATGTTACATTGTACATTTAGTGCCTGTAAGGGAATTAGGAACCTTGTTACCTACAGTTAGGGAAAACTAGATGAGAGTTATACCTAAATTTAATTTGGAGATTTTCCTAAAGTAACTCAGGATTTGAACTATGACTTGAGATCCAGAGTTCTCCCCACTATGCCATGGCATAGTTCTTCCTTTCCCACACAAAAGAGGAGGCAAGTCTTCTTATAGCCCTATTCCCCACATATTCTTCCAGATCAGAGCCAAGACTATGCCTGCATCTTGGCACCAATAATTAGCCTGCATGTGTGATTGCTTCTTAGGAAGGATAACCTGGCAGTGGAAGAAATTTCTCTGGCCACACTCTTCACTCGTCTTCTGTCCCAATGCCTACTTTTCTGTGTGTTGTATTGCAGTGAAGGGGTAATGTTTCTCCTCCTTTGCAGACAGAACAGTCTAGTCTAATCAGTTTAGTCTCCTCACTGTTCCAAACACATTTACTCCCCTCACTGAAATGTTCTTCCCCTTCCACCTATCTATCCAAATTGTAACCGTCATTTAAGGCATTCCTTCAACTCCTACTTCCTCTATGATCCCTTTCTCCACCATTTTATCCCTCATCAATCTCCCTCACATCTACATTCCTAACAGCATGTGTAAATCATAGGATTTGGGGATAGAAAAAGACCTTGGGGACCATCTAGTCCAACTCCTTCATTTTGTTGAGAAGAAAACTCTGAGGTCCAGAGAGGGAAAATTTCTTGCCCAAGTCACATAGCTAATAAGTAGCAGGATAAGAATTTAAACTCAAATTTCTTGACTCCAAGTTCAGAACTCCTTCCAATGCTCTACGCAACTTAGCACTGTATATTGCTTTGTATTCTTACTTCATTTTGCATGTATGTCATGTTGTCTCCCCATCTAGAATGTAAGCTCCTTGAGGGCAGTGCCATGGCTGATACTATATCTCCCATACTACCAAGAAAAGTACATAGACACACAGAAGATGCTTAATCAACTTTTTTTAATTGATTAGTCTCTCTGAGCCTCCATTTTCCCATAAGTAAATTATTCTTACGATCATTTAACAATCACGGAGGGTTGTTGTAAGATAGGATCAGATGACCTAAGGTATACTAAGTGTTTTATAAGCCATGAAGCACTATTTGGATGAGTGTTGCTATCACTCAAACTTTCACAAACAATATTCTACAGTACTCTATATATTTAGAGTCATAGCTGACATGTAAATCCAGGGAATATAAAATCTCCTTGTGCTCCTTCTTTGTTGACTGGAGCCTCTGACTCAATACTATAGAAATTTCTTTAAAAGGCTTTCCTCCAACAATGTACACAATAACCTTTGAAAAGTGCAAAAACAGAAATAGCTTCATTCAATGTTTCTCTGATTCTTAATGTCAAATAAGACATAGAACAAGATGTGCTCACCAAAGATGTTTGCCTCTGCTATGAAGTATATTTAGTTCAGAGTTCAAATTCAAAAGGCATTCCATTCTCCAGCTGTCCTCTTTGTAGATGATACCTTGTTGATTCCATAAACCCCCAGAACATTACAAAGCCTCTAACCACCCACATAGGAAACACTAAGTGGATAAAGAATACCTATCATCCAGATTATGATCTGTAGTTGGGTGGACAACCCACATAGCTGGTATATTGAATACAGATATAAATATACATGTAAATATATAAATATATGATATATATGCGAGAGAGAATGAGAGAGAGAGACAAAGAGAGACAGAGATTGAGAGAGAGAGGTGTCATGTAGTATGGAAAAGGGATAGCCAATTAAAAGCCTATGAACTCCACAATGTCAGGAGATCCAGAAGAGGACCCCTAAGAAACCACTCCTCTGCTCCCCACCCTCCATGGAGGTCCTGGATAGGAGTTGCATAGAATAAAAAGGTGGAAAGGTTGTAAACTGCACTGTTAAAGAGGCATATTCACATAAAACAGATTATAGATCCATCATCATAGAGATAGCATGTTGCAATGGAAAAAACCCTAGACATTGAGTCCAAGGACCTATGTCCGAATCTTGACTCTATTCTTCATTAGTGATAAGACATTGAGCAAGTTCCTTCCTTTCTGTGAAACTCCATTTCCACAGCCAAAAGGAAAGAATGAGAGCAGATGACCCTTTCCAAGTCTAAATTCATGATTATTTTATTGACAATGACTATCACCAACATTATAGGTGTTGACCAAGATATAACGGCACCTTTTCTTGAACTTGATATGTTCTATTTCAGGGCTCCTATTGTGCCCAGATCTTTCCAGATTTGGGTTCTGAGCACTTTAAGCTAAACCCTGGAGTTATGCAGAGGGCATTGTTGCAATCTGTGAAGGGTAAAATGTTCAGATGCCTGCCTTCTGACAACTTTCAGAGTGGAGAAAACAGCAGCTGCTACCCTAGCACCAGCAGTCTGGACTGACTCAGCGGATGGGTCTGAGCATGACATTGGGTCAAGTTCATGGGAAAGTAAATACTGCAGAGTTTTATTGAGCTGATGCTTTAGTCTCCAAATCCTAAACTGCCTAACCTCTTTAGTGCTAATTCAGCACTACATAAATGTTAGATGTTTCCTCTGCTCAATCCCACAAATCAGTATGGTAACAATGATAATTGATAAAGCTTCTACAGAACTTTACAAAGTGTTTTCCTTGCCATAATTCTGTGAGATGGATAATACAAGTATTATTGTTCCCATTTTTCACACGAAGAAACTAAGGCCCTATGCAAGTGTAATGATTTGCACAAGGTCACAAATGGTCAGGCTGGGATTAACACTAAGTGGCAAAGTAGTAGAGTGCTGGATTTGGGGTCAGGAAGACTTGAGTTAAAATCTAGCCTCAGACACTTAATTAGCTATTTAACCCTGAGCAAATTACTTAACTGATGCTTGCCTCAGTTTCCTCATCTGTAAAATGGGGATAGCAATGACTTTCTGGAGTTGTTGTGAAGATCAAATGAGACAATGCTTGTAAAATGCCTTGCAAAACTTAAAGTTATACAAATGCTAGTTATTACTATTACAATTGTTATTATTCTCACCCCTACTCAGTTCTCATTCTATGTTAGTGAACACTCTCAGTAATAATCCATATTTATATAGTGCATTAGAATTTGCAAGGCAATCCTTGACAACAATGTTGGGCAGTAGGTAGTATAAGAATTATTTATCACCATTTTATAGGTAAGGAAACTGAGGCTTAGCACCATTTACCCAAGGTCACTCATCTAAAGAGTGGCAGAGCCAAAAATGGAGCCCAAGATTTTCTGACTCTAATTCCAACAATTTTCTCCCATGCCAAAATGCTCTTGAATGAGTGCCATTCTCTATTAGAACAGACTCTCAACTTCCTCAATAACCAAATCCAGTCCAATCTGGCAAACTAACACCTCCTATGTGCAAAACACTGTATCAAGTGCTGAGGTAGGTAACAAATATTTTAAGAGCACATACTATGTCCTAGGACCTAGGCACTGTGCTAAGCATTGGGGTTGGAAATACAAGCAAAAAGATAGTTCCAACCCTCAAGGAGCTTACATTTGAATGCTCTTCCCCTCCTTAGAATGCTGGGGATACAAGAACAAAATGAAAAATGATTACCACCCTCAAGAGTGTACATTCCATTAGAGAGATACAACATATAAGTCAATAAGTACAGACATGGTAATGTGAGGAGGAAAAAGCAAACACTAACAAGTTGTTAGACAAGGAGAGGCTTCTAGTAGGAGACTGCACGTAAGCTTAGCTTTGAGGAAAGCCAGGGACTCTAAGAGATGGAAATAAGGAGGAAGCACAATCCAGACATGGTGGACAGCTTGGGCAAATGCCTAGAAGGCAGGAGATACTGTATCAGGTCTAGGGAACAGCAAGTAGGAGAGCTTGGATGTTACACACAGTGAATGAAGGGCAATGTTATACAACAATCCTAAAATGGTAGACTGGAGTCAAACTGTGAAAGGTATTAAAATATCAAGATGTGGATATTTTATTCTAGAGGCAACAGGGAGCTATTGAGATTTCTGGAGTATGGGAGTGACTTATTCAGACTTAACTTTAGAGTGGTGATTTTGGCAACTGCATGGGGGTCATCTTGGAGAGGAAAGAAACTAGAAGCTGGGAGCCCATGCAAGAGGTGATGAAGGACTGAAAGAGGGTGGTGGGTGTGTGAGCAGAAAAAGAGGCAAAAGCATGAAATGTTTTAGAGGAAAAGTCAACAGGACTAGGCAGTGGGTTAGGGGGAAGGAAGGGTTAGAAAAATAATCCCTTCTTCATTGGAACTGTACTGTCCTAGTGACTCACTGGCTTTGTTTTCCAAGTAGGATGCCATTTAGAAACCAGATAGATGGTACTCTTCTTTCTCCAAGGAGCACATTGCAAGAGGAAATCCTCTTCTCTCAATAGAAAATCAAATCCCTAAACACTTGTTGATTTCACTCCCAAGGCAATCCCCAAGGCTTGGATTCTCCTTTCAGGCTGAATAAACCTTTTTACATCTGTTTCTGCAGGAAATGTCTCAGTATTCTGGCTGATATCATCTCGGACTGAGAAAACCCACTCCCAAGATCTCTCCTCTCAAACCATGTGCAAGCACCTACAATGCATATGTACTCCTGCCCCAAGGCAGCCATTTCCTGTCACTGGGGAGAGGAGACTGTATATAGCACAGCCTTCTCCTCCCAGTATCAGAATGCAGGCCCACTGGGTGGCTTGCAGGTCCATCTTCTGAACAGGCTAAAATGAAAATAACAGCAGAGGGAAAGACTGAGCTGATCTATCAGCTCTCTTATATAGACCATGGGGAGGGACACTTCTCTGACAAGCATCTGTCCTGAGTCCCAGGCACCTAATCACCAGGCATTCTCTGCGACTTCTCACCAAGGCATCCTTGCACATGCCCCACACTGTCAAAAGGAAGTGCCCATCAGATGCCTCCAAACAATGGCTCTCCTTAGCTTAATCTCATTATTTGAGGGGGAGGGAACTAGCCAAATAGATCAGGGACTCGCAACTTAACCTCCAACTTAATGCAGGGGTTCTTAACCTTTTTTATGTCAAGGATTCCTTTGGCAGTCTGGGGAAGCTTATGGACCCTTTCTCAGAATAATGCTTTAAATAATTGAAGGAAAACTTCAGTTGGAGGTTAGTAAAAATAAGGATGCAATTTTCTTCTCATTTAAATTCATGAACTCCCTGAAATTTATCCACAGTCCCCTTGAGGACCCCAGACTAAGAACCCCTGCTAATGTAACCATATTGCCAAAAGGTATGCAGGCTACTCTCTTCCCCCATCCCCTAGACACACAGAAAAACATGTGTGTGTGTGTGTGTGTGTGTGTGTGTGTGTGTTTTAATTTTCATCCCACAGGAAATCAATCTAAGTAAGAAAAGCCCAGAACCCTAGCTATTCCAGGTTGTCGCATGGGTTAGATGGAAACGTTTTGCGTTGTATTGTCTGGACAGAGAAAGGGAGGCCAGAGTAACGCTATGTGACAGCTGACCTCGAAGGACCCTCAGGGTAATGAGATGTCTGTCTCTACAGCCTATAGCTACAGACAGCAATATTTCACAAGGAAAGAAAAATAAGATATGTGTATGTGTGTGTGTATGTGTGTGTGTGTATGTGTGTGCATGACAATAACCTATGCTAAAGCCAAAATCACCTTACATTCAAGGAAGCTCCCCAGTCTAGCAACTTTATGGTAGCTGCAAGGAACATATGTGAAAGATGACACCAAAACAAACATACACATGCTTCCCACCTCTGCCTTGAATCAAACTCTAGACTGAATTAGATGCAAACATGATGAAGAGAAAAACCAGCTGAACTTTCATTATGAGTGTGTATTAAAGAATCCTAGAATCTCTGAGAAGGAAGAGACCCCAAAGGTCATCTTATCTAACCCTTTCTTAAAGAAGAATTACTTCTACATACTCTCCAGTAAGTGATTAACTTCTGCTTACAGACCTTAAATGACAGGGAACTCATTACCTCCTGGGAAAGCCCATTCCCTTTTTGGAAAGAATTCTTTCCTTATATCAAGTCAAAATCTTCCTCTTTGTACTTATTTCTGATCCTGCCCTCTGGAGCCAAGGCTTACATGTAATATAGAGATAGAGATAGAAATAGAAGCAGAGATATTCTCTTTTCTACAGAATAGTTCTTCACATAGTTGGTGGCTGCTATCATGTTCTTCATTCTTAGTTCCTCCAAATGATGTTCATGTGATATGGTCTATGAACAGGGACATGCTGGTTAAATGGTTAACAACAGATTCTCCTCCCCCCCAAAAAATCTATTATGACACATTTTTAGTTTAATTTACTTTACTAACCTTTTCTCCATCATTTTCTTAAGTCTAGACTATGGGTCAGCAAACTATGGACCTTGGACCAAATCTGGCTATAGCCAGTTTTTGTATGGTCAATGAGCTTAGAATGTATTTTTTTACATTTTAAAATACAACAAAACTTATTTAAAATGTAAAAACCATTCTTATCTCAAGGGAGATACAAAAACCAGCTACAGGCAGATTTGGTCCCCTGGCCATAGCTTGCTGTCTGCCTGGTCTAGAGACAATCAACAAAGCCATAAATCAAGCCCTGTTATAGTAGCCATTTATTAATTTCCATGGTGTAAATGCTCACATTGAAAATTTAACAATCAGCTCCCCAGAGACAGTTCAAGCTGGCTCCACTATAAAATCCTGGAATCCTCTTACCTTTTGGCTGTCCTCCTCTGGACATTCTCCGGCTTGTCAATGTTGCTTTTCAAATCTGACCTCCACAACTAAATACAGTGACTCCATTGTAAGTTTGACCAGGTTACAGTGGGGCCATCACGTCTCAATTCCTGGACACTGTAACTCTTAATAAAATCTCACTTGGTTTTTAGCTACCTAGTCACATGTTTGACTTTGAGTGAACATGCAGGTACCATCACACAAAATACCCCAGATCATAGGGACACATGATGGAATTTCAAGATCGTAAAGAGAGCATTGGTATCCATACCTACCAAAGTAGTGGAAGGGGCAATCCTGAATCTCTGAAGCTCCCACACACCTTCCTGACTACCAGTCATTGACTGTTCTTCCTTTCTTATGTACCAGGGCAGGTAATTTGCTCAGCACTCTCTGTTCCTTCTGCTGAGACCCCCCAAGAGCTCCTGACCTATTGAATAATTGAATTCCTATCCAAAAGAAGGTTAGTTCTGCTCTCACAAAGGCATTAGTGCTTCTAAATATTTTAGGTTTCTTCTGCCTTTATGAGGTCACACCAGTTTGCCCTTCAGATAATACTTTGTTACTGCTTAACCCAGAGCTGGACCTGGAAAAATTGGAAATTAGGAGGGAACTTGGCTTTGGTGCCCTCCTACCTCTCCTATCAGGTCCCTTTTCTTCCTACTTCACAGTAATGAATGCAATCAACAAACATCAAGCTCGTCACTGTTCATGTGCCAGTCACTGTTCTAGGTGGTGAAGATTAAAAAAAAAAGATTAAAGAAGATATTCTGGTCTCTCTAGGATCTTACAACCAACATAGAGGTTAACATGTGTACAAAAATGAAAATAAAAGAAATTAGAAAGTGATTAAGTTAATGGTAGAGATGAGAGAAGCCAGAGAAAATAAAGGAAGGTGTTATGGAGAAAGTGCTGAGCTGGGCCTTGAAAGAAAGGAACGATTTCAACAGGTAGGGATATGGGAGCTGTCCATTCCAAGTGTGCAAATGTGCAGAGGTGGGAGAAGGCAGGCACTGTGGCATATGTAAAGATGGATGGGACAGTTTCTAGTTTTTGACTGACTGTTAATGAATTTTTGGGCCGCTAGGTGGCGCCATAGTGCATAGAGTGTCAGGCCTGGAGTCGGGAAAACTCATCTTCCTGAGTTCAAACCTGGTCTCAGATACTTACTAGCTGGGTGAGCTTGGGCAAGTCACTTTGCCCTGTTTGCCTTGGTTCCTCAACTGTAAAACGAGTTGGAAAAGGAAATGCCAAAGCACTGTAGTATGTTTGCCAAGAAAACCCCAAAATGGGGTCACGATGAGTCAGACATGATGGAAGAACAACTAAACAACAATGAATCCTTGCCAAGGTACCAGTCCCCTTGACACCAAGCCCAACACATTATCCACTATACTATATGACACTTCTTCTATATATTGCTAGCTTAAATAGAGCTTTGAGCTTAACAAAGTGGTTTGTACATATAAACAGGCATTCCAGAGCAAGTAGCACACATACAAAGTTCCAGAGCTGAGGTGATGATTAAAAAAATATGAAAATGAGGTTCTAGGCTGAATGTGATGGGGAGATATCTGAGTCACGGCCCTCAGATAAGAATGCCTATGTTTCCTCCCCTCTGGATGAAGATTGAGGGGCCTGGGCTTTGTGAAGGGCTCTTCCTCTCATACTCGCTGGTGTGTGGGAAGAAGGGCACCAGCACTCCTCAGGTTTGCCTGTGTGAAAGGGAAAAGAGAATATTTTATACAGAGAGCTCATACATGAAAGTAGAGATGGAGATAGGACCTGCTTAAGTGGTATCACTCTAGACAAAGAGATTGATACCAGCCAGGGCACCCCAAATCAAAAGGCTGTGTGGGACAGTGAAAATGATACTGGCTATGCTATGGACAGAGTGTCAGGCCTGGAGTCAGGAAGACCTGAGTTCCAACCTGGCCTCAGACACTTACTAGCTATATAACCCTAGGCAAGTCACTGAACTGTTTGCCTCAGTTTCCTCTTCTGTAAAATGAGCTGGAGAAGGAAATGGCAAAGCACTCTAGTAACTTTGCCAAGAAAACACCAAATGGGGTCTGAAGAGTCAGACACAATTCAAAATGACTATACATGTTGCTAGAGAATGTGGGTTCAAATCTTAGATCTGCTACTTTCTACCCATGTGACCCTAGGGAAGTCATTTCACCTCAAAGGGCCTCCATTTCCTGATCTATATAGTGTCCTTTTAGCTCTAAGTTCATGATCCTATAGTCTTAAATTCTTGAGAAATATCCACCAGCTAGACACTGACCTTCAGGAGGTTTTGCCATATGTGGGAATGCCCAGGACAGATGCTTTCACTTCATGCTCCTCATGGGAATACCTAGTAGAGAAGATTGGGCTCAGAGGCTTTAAGCTTTGCTTGTAAACAAGGGAAGTATAGACAAGAACTCAGGCTAATATCAGAGCAGCCACCAAACGTGTTTGCTTCCAGATCTGACACTACCTCTCCCTAATTTTGAAAACTTAATAAAATATATTTCAACTCCCAGTCAAAGCAAAACCATTATGTGCTACGTTACTCACTTTGCAACATTGCCAGGGCATGCCATCTCTACCTCTTGTTTGTATTCTTTCAAATGAGCAAATTACAATTAAACAAAACTATCCCAAAACTACAAGCTTGTGTTCCAGCCAAACTGGACTTCTCTCTACTTGCTCTGCCCACTCCCCTAATACACACCTTTGCTTGCTCTCTTTTCTCTAAGACTTTATTCAGGCTCTTGCCTATTCCAAGAATATCTCCCCTCCCCAAACCTATACCCACCATTTTTCTCCTCTGCAACATCACTTGCAAGTAGTCATCCTTCCTCTACTTAGAAACTTCTGGGGATGAAGAATGAATAGCAACTCATTTCATTTTGGACAGCTCTATCTGCTAGGCAGTTTTTCCTTCCCTCAGGAGTAAATGTGCCTCTGCAGCTGTCACCCAGCGATCTTCATTCTGCCCTCTATAGGTAATCGTTCTTCTTACAATACATCTTCAAATATTTAAAGACATCTATGAGATCCTTCTATCTTTTCTTCTCCAGGCTAAATAACCCCAGTTTCTTCACCAGATCTTAATATAGCATAGTTTCCATTCCCCTCACTCTTCTGATACCTTTTCCTGGTCATATGCTATGAAATTTTGTTTTCTTAGGCTATGTCTATCATTCCAGTTTATCGAGATCTTTTAAGATTTTAACTCTGTTATTCTACATGTTAGCGTTCTCTCAAAGTTTGGTGTTATAAACAAACTTTATAAGCATGTCATCTATGCCTGTGTCCAAGTCATTAATAAAATTCTTCAGCAGTGAGTGGACAAGGAGAGATATTGGGGCATGCCACTAGAGATTTCCTTCCAAAATGCTGCCTCCCCACTTCGTGCCTTGTCATTCAATTTGTTCCAACTCCAACAAGAAGTATACTCTTCTCTAATCAGGTGCTACAGTTATTAGAGGGCTGGACTTTGAATCAGGAAGAACTGCTTTCATATTCTACCCACCCCTTATACTTTCTAACTGAATAAGTCTGGGTCAAGTATTTGGATCTCTTTTAATCAAGAAACTAAGAGGGTTGCTCTATATGACCTTAAAGGTCTCTTGCATCTCTAATTGTACATTCCCATAATCTTTTCCTCTTATCCACAAGGATAGCATTAGTGACATTGTCAAGGCCTTGCTGAAATCTAAATCTACTACATTTATGGTTTCTAAAGTCCTTTATAACCTGATCCCATCTGACTTTTCTAATCTTCTTACACCTTACTCCCCACCACCACCATGTATTTTGAGCTCCACTGACACTGGCTTCCTTGATATCCCTCAAACAAGACACTCCATCTCTTGACTCTGGATACTTTCACTGATTGTGTCTCATGTCTAGAATGCTCTCCCTTTGTCTCTGCCTCCTGGCTTCCCTAGCTCCCTTCAAGTCTCAGCTAAAGTCCCATCTTCTGCAAAAAGCCTTTCCTGTTTCTCCTTAACATTAGTGCCTTCCTTCTGAGATCATTTCGAACTTTTTCTATATAAATCTTGTTTGTCCATAATTGCTTGCATATTGTCTTCCCAAACAGGACGTGAGCACCTTCAGAATGGGTGAGATTTTTTGCCTTTCTTTGACTCTCCTGTGCTTAACACAGCACCTAGAACATAATAAGAGCTTAATAATGCTTGCTGATTCGATTTTCACATTACTCTTATCTACAGATTTAGTACAGTCCTCTGATATTTAATCACTGTAATATTTAATCATTGAGCCTCAGTTTCCTCATCTGTAAAATAGGAATAATATTACCTGTAATACCTGCCTCAGAGATAATGGATGAAAGCACTTTGAAAACTTCAAAGCACTCTATAAATGTCACTTATTTTTGAAAAAGAAATGAGATGTCTGCCATGACTTGTTTTTGACTAAGCTATACTGATTCTTTGTTCTCATTGCTTCCTTCTCTAAATACTCTGAATATTTAACATTAATAATATGTCCTAGAATTTGCCAGGAATTGACATCAAGCTCATGTGTCTATAGTCTGTAGGTTCTTTCATGTAAATCCTTGTTCTCTTTTCTCTCTATTATCCGTTATCCTCACACCAACCACTAAAAGTGATCTAGGCTTTCTTTGATCCTTCTTGTCCTCAACAAAAATCCCCTTGTTGTTCTTTGTGTTCATTGACAGGATTTACTCATTTTGAAATTTATTGTTCCTGACATTCTTTTTAAAGGAGCGTGGTGTCCTTGTATTTGTTCTCCTTTTACCATCTCTTCGTTCTGTCTTCATATGCCGTTTTAAAATCTAAATTATGTAAGAGTCCTTGGTCCACCCACATCTATCACTTTAAACAATTGCCCTCTCTCATGCTGATTAAGATCTATTTTTTATGTGTTTAAAGTATTTCATCCTTGAAATATTTGTATCACTTGTGGGCCAACTTCTCCTCCAGAATTTTGTGCCATAAGATACTACTATTCCTTTTCTGATTTCTTTGAAATATAGTCCCCCAAAATCTATGCTCCATAACAAACTTCCCAATCTACTTCTTCTCTGGCATGAATTCCAAGATGAAGTGATCACTTCCTCCCAAGGTTCCCATCATTTCTATTTGAGTAACCGATTCCTTCTTGTTGGATAGAATTAGGTACAGGCTTATGGTTTCTTTTGTTGCTTCCTCTACATTTTGAAAAGTTAAATAGTTGTCAAAGCAAATAGTGAAAATATCAATGCATCTTCTTTTGGTAGAGTTCCAGCAGATCTTTAAATTGGTAAAGTTCCCAATACACCAAGCACCTCCTTGCCAGTTTTTACTCTTTCCTATACTTCTGGTCTATTTCCTTCTGTTCAGGTAGTCTGGTATACTCTTTTAATACCACTCCTGTTTCTTCCTCCATTGATATTCTTCTAAATGCTCTCCATCATGCTTCCCTCTCAGGTTTATGAATTTTGGATTTTAGAATTTTGCTTGCTAGCGGTGGCTTGGGAGCTAATAGGGAAACTGTTTGTTGATTATTTGTGTATAAGCTTTGGGTCTTTCTTTTAATATTATAAAAATACTACCATTGCCCTTGAAGATGATTGCTACCTAGGACTAATACCACAGAGCTGGAGGAATATAGATTTTTAGAACTGAAAGGAAGGAGGAATAGAAGAAGAAAGAAACAGAGAGAGAAAGGGGTGGGGCAGTATGGAATAGGACAATTATTGAATGTTTGCTACATGCCAAGTACTGTCCTAAGTATGTGATAAAGCACGTGCTGAGGATATACAAGTAAAAGCAAGCAAGACAGTCCCTGCTCTCAAGGAGCTTACATTCTGATAGAGAAAGACAACACATGAAGTGAGGTTAGAAAAGAGAGGGGAGGAGTAAGGGAGCAAAGGTGTTAAACTCCTGGCCAGTTGGTCACAAGCTCTTTGCAAAAGTCCAGAGTTCTGTCAAAGCAGATTAAAATGTAATTGGGAAATACTTAATAAAATAAGTAAAAATACAATGCAACACAGATAATGCTAATTTGCCATTTTCTAAGACCCCAGGGATCCATTTCTATCTGAATTTGACACCACTGAAGTAAAGCCAAAACTGAAGATATCTGGGAAGTTCAGGTGGTGGCCTGGAACCAAACAAAAAGAAAGCCAAAGTTGTTCTATCAAAACCAGAAATTATCTTATCTCCACTCCTTGTTTTATGGCTAAGGAATTTGAGGCCCAAGAGGAAAACTGACTTGCCCAAGGTTACACAGTTAGTTCCAGAGGTTGGACTAGTATGTTTCCTCACTTTCAGCCCCATATCCTTTGCTCTACATTAAACCACAAGACCCAGGTGGGTTGGGTCAGTTCACTGAATCCCAGAAGGTAGCTCTTCAGGTCCCCACCTAATTAACTATGTGAAATTTTAAAGAAGAATATATTTCCAACCTGAATTGTCATCAGGGGCCTTAACCCACTGATTTTCTGAGCCAGAGGTACAGAAGTTCAAGCACCATTGTGGGATGTTGATAAAATTAGCCTTCTAAGTAGGCAGAGTAATCAGATCCCTATAATAAGAGACACCAAACTTCCCCACTGAGAAATGTGTCCCTCATGTACTTTCAAAATGCCTAAAATCTCATCATCAAAGGGTACTTCCTTTAAGTCTTTAGGACTCTTCATAGAATCTCAGAATTGCAAGCAAACTTGGAACATCATATTCAATTCATATTCCAAACAGAAAATCTCTCTACAACATTCTGGGTTTTTTTCTACACCAACTCCTGTATAGCCATGCCTCCTGAGTCCTCCATCTGTGTAGCTGAGTCCTGGCTTAAGTGAGGTAGGGCTGTGCAAAGTCATCAGCCTCACTCACTCCTCCAGAGTCATCAGAGTCCAGTGTCAAGACATATAGGTCAGGAGGATTGCTTATGGCCCAGGATACAGTGGAGGACTTTGGCCTTTTAAGATAATGTCTTTCCCAGGTCTCAGTTTGTCTGAGGCAACACCCATTCAGTGATTAAAGGCTAGGTAAGAACTGAGGCAAAAGATGACCTAGTTTGCTCTCATAAAAGAATCAATCTGGTACTTGCAAGTCAAGACATTACCCTCCTGATGTCATTGGTCCTCTTCAAGAACCAAGGACAAATAACAACAATGATCTGAGTTCTGAACTCAAGCTTAGGACAATGAATTCATCCACATTAAGCTCCACCCTGATCAGATTCAATTCATTTTTCCAGCCTGTTGCTATCCTCCTGAATCCTCATTCTATCATCCAAGGTTCATTTATAAGCCTTCATCTGAATAAGTGATAAAAATACTGACTAAAACAAGAACAAAATGCAACAATCCCCAATTGGGAGCAGGGAGGGTGCCTGGGGTAAGGGCACAAGAGGTAGCAGAAAGAGGTAGTGTGGAGTAGTTCAAAGAACATTGAGTTTATTGAATTGAATTGTCATTGAATTGAATTATCAAGAGAAATGGGATGATATTTGAGGTCTGAAACTTACTAAGTATGTGACCATAGGTGGGTCACTTAATTTCTTTGAGAAGAGAGAGAAAATCCAAATCAGGGAATAGTGAGTGACTACTCACTGGTCAAAGCCTGAAATACTTGGAGGCAGGTAATGGAAGACAAGTCTGGAAAGGTGGGTGGAGAGCCTTGAATGCCTGGACTTTTATTCAGTAGAAAATGGAGAGTCATTGAAAGATTTCAATTAAAGTAGCAGAAATCCTTCAGGTTATCCTGCATCAAGCCTTTGTTCACACAAAAGAAAATGACAGATCCAATATAAAGGTCAAATTGTATTTCTCCCTACCACCACCAGACTATCTCCCTATCCCAGTAATAACTATCAGCTTCCAGAAGGGATCAGGAACCTCACTTGTATATCAGAAATCAAACCACGATTTACTGAACACCCATGTATTGTGCTTGGTGCATAAGGAGATATCACATAAACATGACAAATGGTTCCTGCCCTCATGGAACTTCCAGTTTAGTAGATGATAATAAACTTCAATACAGGCTGTATCCTGGTTTGGGTAGATTGCTAGTTCCCAGGACCACACATGAGAGCATATGATTGATGGAAGGAAAGCCATCATCCCCTTTAAAAAGTTTTTAAAACCCTAAACCACAGATTATATTAAAGTCAGCAAAGGAAATTAAATTGTAAATTATGTGAACTCCAAGCACACAGCCCTATGATTTTAAGCCAGACATGAATCAAAAGCCTCTTCCCTTTTTTAATGTTGACTTGCTGAAGTTGGATGATGGAAATTTTTGATTAATGGCTTAGAATCACAGAATGCAAAAGCTCGGAGGGCTCTCGGAAACTAAGCTCTTCATTCAAGGAATATTGACGCCCAAAGAGGAAAAGTGACTCCCCCAAGGTCACCTGGTAAATCGAAAGGTCCTAGGTGTACACAGCTGACTAGCAGCAGAACTTAGATTGGAACAAATGTCTCCTCCTCTTACAGAATTTCTTCAAACAGTTACCTCTCTGGAGGTAAGCTGGGAAGGAGGTGGAGAGGGATTTGATGGTTCTCTCAGGAGCTCCAAAGGACATCAGAAGCCATCTAATCCAGATAAAGAAACTGAAAGCGAAGACGGTCATTCACAGTGGTGCTAAACGTCAGAGGTGGGCTTCGAACCCAGATTGTCTGATTTCAGAGCTGCTGTTCTTCCCATGCAATGGGAAGAGTGGAGTACCTGTACTTTTCAAAATCCCAAGGCCCGCATCCTCACCCCAATATTTTGGGGGAGCAAATGTCTGCCAAAAGCCTCGGTGAGACGCGAGCCATCGAGAGATGCGAGCAGGTGCGGAGAGGGGGAGGAAAGGCTCCAGTTATCTGGGCTTTTGTTTGCACCACTGCAACGTGCCTAGGCTGCCTCTTATAATTACTCAGCCTGTCATGCCGGCAGCCGAGTCACCGATTCCACGGCAACTCGAGAGAAAAACAGGGGAGTCCTTAGCACTCCAAGCCTCCTCCTAGCCCCCAATTATGCCCCCTGCCTGCTAGGCTAGGGCCCCTAGGTTCGATGCCGCCTGGGGCTGGCTCCCTGGGAGCCCAGGCTGATACATTTCTTTGGAGAAGAGGGAGACAGAATTGTTTTCCCTTTCTCTCTTCTCCACCTGATTCCTTGTGACAGAGAGCTCTTTTCGGATTTGCATTTCAGCAGGATCCTCTCTGCCTAAGCACCAGGACCCTAGGGCTCCGTTCCAGGAAGCCCCACTCCAAATCGGGGCCAACAGCAGCACCGTGGACAAAGGCAGGCTGGGGCTCAATCCGGATTCTCCCTCCAAATGCGCAAGGCTTTTGCGCTGGGCCAGGGCTGCCCAGGCAGGGGACAGGCTGACCGCCTGACAGAGCCGGGTTACGCACCCTTATCCCTCCCTTGGAGCTGAGGGAAAGGCCCGGGCTGGGAAGGTCAGGTACACAGCCGCCAGCCCACAGGAGAGTAAGCCGCAAGCCAAGTCAGCGGGGCTCCCCGCGGACCAGCCGCGGTATTTTCCCCAGCTCTCCCCGCCCCAGCAGCGCCGCTGCTGACATGCTCTGCATACTCAGAAGCAGGTAGCAGCCGCAGCGGCCCAGAGCGCAAGCTGCTCCCAGCCTGCTCCCCCTGCCAGGCCCTTCCCGATGCCACGAGGATCAGTCTAGCGCTCTGTACTCCGACAGCCTTCCTGAGCCCATCACCAAGTCCTCGGACAGGGCTGGAGGCTTTCTCGCCCTGCGACTGCCTGGGGCGGCTGCTTCCCCAAGGCGCCCGCCTGTTTCCTCCACTCTTTTGATCTGAGACGTGCCCTGCCTTTGAATGCTTCCAGAAGAGGGCTGGGTTTTTGCCGTTTTCTTTTTCTTTTTCTTTTTCCCAATTAGTCCCAGCTGATCAAGGTGGGCTGCATAATGAAAAGCCAGCGATGGACTTGAGCTTTCAATCGTGACTCTGCTTCTTACAAGCAAGTCACTTCAGCCTCTGAGGCCTCAGTTTCCTCATCTGTAAAATGAGAGGGTTAGACTCGCTGGTATCTAAGGTCCAGCTTTAAATCCTGTGATCCTAAACCATTTCTTTTCTCTGTCTCTTCCTTTGTAAAATCAGGGAATTGGAATAGATGATCTCTTAGCAAACTTCTAGCTCTAATAATAATTGATATTTATATAGACCTTCACGTGTTTCCAAAGTGGTTTTTACATACATTATTGCCTTTGAGACTCACAAAATCTCTGTGAGGCAAGGGCTATGGATGCTCTTATTTAGCATTTTACAGATGGAGAAACTCGGGCTGAGAAAGGTTTAATGATTGTCCATGGCTACAGAGCAGGTGACTAGTATAAGTGGCATTATTCAAACACTGGGCTTCCTGCCTCCAAGTTCACCTTATACTACACCTCTAATATTCTGTGGTTCTGTGAGCCGTTGTTAGGGGTAGGGTAAGGTTGGGAGGAGTGAGAGAAGGAGAAGAGGCATGGAGGAGAGGAAGAAAAGAGGACGGAGGCAAGAATGTGGCATCTATGTCTTTGGAAGTCAGAGAATCAGATTGTTAGAGCTGGAAGGGACCTTGGAGGTCATCCACCACCAACCCCCTCATTGTATAGAGGAGGACATTGAGGCACCAAAGGACTAAGTGACTTACCAGAGTTCTGTGGCAGTCAGAGGGAGACCCGATCTTCGTTCCTTTCACACATATCTTAGATGCAGAGTTTGCAGACAGGTTAGCAGCCTGCTTCCCTGACACCACTGCTGTTGTTATCATAGTGTTTCCTCAGTTTTCACATGCAGTCTTCATCCCTCCCGCCTCCCCTCTAGCCCAGCCGCCTACAGACTCTCCACAACTGGTTTAGACTCACCACTGGGGCTGGCTGAACCTGTAGGCAGCACAGAGGCTGCCCATGCTGCAAAAATAGGGAAGGGCTGGAGAGCCCACTTTCACAGAGGCAGGAAATACAGCCATTTACCAAGGCTGCTCACTGCCCACTGCTCCCGTAAGTTCTGTGATGGGAATCAGGAGGACAGAAGGAGGGTGATATAGGCAAGGCCCAGATGATAGGGTAGGCATCTGGACAGGAAATGGGAGCACCACAGGGAGGAGTGAGATAGGAAATCAAAGATTGTATTCTCATCTCCGGCTCCCTCCATCTTAGCCACTTTAAAGTGTGGCAAAGGCTAATCAGTTGAAGAGAGAGAGGGCCAGGCACAGGGAGCTGTTGCCCTGGCTTTAATATTTATAAACAATCTGCATGTATAATAACACAGGGCTTAGGGGAAGCTGGGGCATTGGCCCCTTCCTTCTCAGGGGACCCCTAGTTCTGGACCTGTGCTCTGATCCCTAAAGAAAAAGAGGTCAGGCTCTTTCTCAAACTCTCTGACCCTTTATATCTGCACCCCAAGACCCCAAGGAATATCCTTAAAGCTTAGGTTTGGCTCAAATCTAGGGTCTTCCCAGAAGGCAGCATAGAAAAGTACTCAATGTACTGTGTATGCTGAGTATTTATTTCTCCCGAACAAAAGAAGTACTTAAAACACAAAAGACTCACCAGTACACCTTGACAAAAACTGGAAACAGGAGCAGTAACTTACAGTGACTATCATATTCTCCTAAGTAGTTACTTAAAACATTAAACACTTGGTGGAACTGTTGATTAGGCATTTTATTCTCACCTTGGCTCTTCATTGTCAAAGCAGTTCCCTCAAAGTCTATGACTTTTGACAAGCCAGGTCAGGGGTTGCACCCAATCTTGGGTTGGTGCTTGTCTTTTCCAATAATAATAATAATAATAACATAAAAGCCAGCATTTGTATAGAACATTAAGGTTTGCAAAGGATTTCACAAATATTTTCTTATTTTATCCTCACACTTACCCTGAAAGGCAGATACTATTATTATCCTCATTTTTCACATGAATAAACTGAGGCAGACAGTTTAAATAACTTGCCCATGTTCATACTAGTATCATGCTAGTATCTGAGGTCAGATTTGAATTCAGGGTTTCCTAACTCCAGTTCTGGCTCTCTTATCCACTGTGACACCTAGCTGTCTTTAGAAATTCTATAATAACTGTTGGGAGGATATTTCCAGTAGTGGAGCCATATCCAACTGAGGGACCCAAGGGATCCTGATCTCTTAAACTCACAAGGTTGCCTCTAAGGTTAGAAACATCCATTTCATGATTGCTGTTTGGTCACTTATGCTCAGTCAAAGAAATTCAAAGCAGAAGAGGCAGCCAGAGCCTTGAGATTTTCACTGGGGCTCACCTGGATATGCCTCTGCTGTAGTGATCAAGTTGTCAGCATCTCAGAGAGTCACCATATCACCACATGTTCAGGTAAGTGGGAGAATGAGATGAAGATACAGATAGATAGAGGAACAAAGGCAGAGAGTCTTTCCTTTTAAGCTTACACATCACCACTGTGTTATGAAAAAGCACCAAGTCATTCAGTACTGAGCTAGAATTCCATTGGAAGTGGCCCAGGATCTTGCAGACTACAGGGGGCAGGAAGGAGGCTCTAGAGAGTCAGGTCACCAGTTGGCCCCCAATACATATACATTATCTCTTTTGATCCTCATAATAACCCTAAAAGGTAGATATTACAGACCTTATTAGCTTATTATCTCCACAGGTGAAAAAACTGAGGGATCAGAGAGGCTTAATGATGTATTCAAGGCAAAAAAACCAGGAAGTAGCAGATGCTGGATTCAGACTAGGGTCTTTCTCCACTCCAGGTCCAGTTGTCTTTTCCACTATCCTCCACAGTAGGCTGGTCTGAAGGCCACCCACCATTTTACAAAGGACACAAGAGGCGGAAGTTGTTCTGTTCCTTCCAGAAGAGAAACACACTTGGGAATTTGAACAGTGTTCTGCATCACCCACTAGTAAATGTCAAAAGGGTAGAAATAGTTTGCTTAGTCATTCAGTGAGCTATAGTGGAGATGATGTGTGACTTTAGGCAAGTCATTTTACCCACTTTGCTCCTCAGTCTCCTCATCTGTAAAATGAGAAGTTTGGATTAGATGATTTCTAAGTAAGGCCTCTTTCATTACTAGATCTTATAATTCTGTGGAGTTAAACTCTTTCAATGAATATGACTTGATTATCAGTTTATCTGAATCTATGTAGCCATGTGACACTGGGACATGGTTTGAAGTATCTTCTTTATCCCCAAAGGTGAGTATGCACCTCTATCTTACACACCAAATGTGAGGGAAAATGAAATAGCAATTAGTAAGGCTTTGATTTTCCCTTTCTGTCCTCTGGATTGGTGCTTCAAAAAAAAAAGTTGTTTCTAAAAGCTCTGTCACCCTGGGAAAATGTGTGAATTAAGTCAGTTTTTACCTTCAAGTTCCCTATTCTATATTGTCTCCTGGCTTTACCACCTTCCCCTATCAAAATCCTTCTCACTGGGGTATAAGTGACTGATAATAGTTTAAAATATTATTCTTTCCAAGGCATTCACTGGAAATATTTTAAGTAAGCTGGCTACTAACTAACCAATTCTTTGCCTGTGATAACCTAGAATCCTAGCATTTATTGAGTGCCTTCTATATGCTAGCATTGTGCTAGGCACTGGAAAGTGAGAAGAGTGTAAATTAAGTATAATATCCTCCTTGCTTTCAAAAAGCTTACAGTATTTTTAAGTGATAAGGCCCACACATTAACAATATGCTATGTGATAAATGAGAAAATAAATTGCATTAGACACTAAGTATTATTTCAGTCATCCTTAGTCCTGTCCGACTCTTTGTGACCCCATTTGGGGTTTTCTTGGCAAAGACACTGGAGTGGTTTGCTATTTCCTTCTCCAGCTCATTTTCCATATGAGGAAACCAAGACAAACAGAGTTAAGTCACTTGCCCAGGGTCACACAGTTAGTAAATGCCTGAGGCCAGATTTGAACTCAGGAAGAATGAGTCTTCCTGACTCCAGGCCTGGCACTCTATCCACTGTACCACCTAAATTCCCCACTAAGTATCACAGGCACCTGGAAAGGAGAATGATCAATATGAGCTGAATTACACTTCATGGAGAAGCTGAGAATAGAATCATTAGATTCTTTCCCTAGATAGAATGACTAAAACTGAATTGATGAGTTCAGGGGAGAGATTCCCAGGCTTGGGAAGAGCATGAGTAAAGACACAGAGACAATACAGAAAGACCAGGGATAGTTAGATTGGAAGGTTTGTGGTGGCAGGAAATAGGAGAAAAGATCTATTACATAAAGTAGGACCAAATGGTTATGGATCAACATGAAGCTTTAGGCTATGAAGAATTACTACTGAAATAAGATACCGTAGTTACTTGGACCTGATGAAGACCTGTTGGCTGAGCTGTATTTTAGGGGAGAGGTTTGTGGCTAGGGTAACCTCAATAGTGTCCTGGAATCTTTAGGGCTTCTACCTGGTAAATGTTGAGTATCATCAAAATGTACCTAGTTTACTTGTGGGAGGGGAGTTAGCCCAACTGGTTCAGACTGGAGCCCTCTTCTGTATTACTAATCAATCAATGGAGCAATCAATAAACATTTCGTAATACCTATTATGTGACAGACACTATTCTCTCAAATCGTATCAGGAGAAGCAAGAGGAGGGCTGGAGGCTGATCTAGGCACAGCCCTCTGCATAGGAGGCTGCCCTCTGACTTCCTTATGGAGTTATAGAAGGCATTGACATGGTATCTGGCCTTAAATGGAGCTATTTTACCCTCCCCTTCTGTTAGTTTCCATATTAGTCTTTCAGGCACTGGCTTTTCTGATGCAGAGCATCTAAGTTTATTCTCTTTTTTGCCATTGGATATGCTACATATTCCCATGTTGAATGGTGGATGTACTAACTCTCCTTTGCGATTTCAGAGGCACAGCCCTTACCTTTCCAGCTACTCAGCAGAGTGGAAATTAAAGCTGACAGAAGCAATTTTTCCATAGCAGATCAAGAAAAGGTAGTTGAAAGTGTGATACAATTTCACATTTAGATATCTGGGCATCCCTGCATCTTCAGTCCCTGAACTTAATCATTTTAAAGGGCAGGAATGAGAGCCCAACCAGAAACTTCTCTTATCTTCCTCTGGTTCCTTATTGGCACAGAAAGTTCCTTAAATAGTGAATGTTATAGTTGAGATGGTTAGAGGTTAACTTGAAGCTGTTATCCTGAGTGCCTCAGGAGAAGACTCAATGGGATTCCAGAATGAGGATTTCTAGGACACAAACTATATGTATAGGCCAGCAAATAACAGGAAAATAAGCATACTAATCTAGTACTCATCTCATGGATTTAAGATCTCATGGATGGGAGGAGGGCATTCTCTCCAAGGTTACCCATCTCACCCTACCCAGTGCCGATCTTGTCTGAGTCCTTTGAGAAATTTACCACAAAGAGTCCACCCAATGTGCTGGGGACTTTCCTCAAACTCTCTTAACATAATGAGGATACCAATGGAGCAAACAAACTATCCATTAGTTATCTATCAACCAATCCTCTTTTTTCTGTCACACATTTATAATACACCTTTCAAGGCACAGCAATTCCAAGACGCACAGTAATGAGTATTTGGGGAAAACTCCAGGGGCTATGCATACGTGTATGTGACTAGAATTCATTCATGGAGAACTGGATAATTCTGGGAAGGAGGAGGAGGAGGAGGAGAGGTACAGAAAGACAGAGAGGGGAGAGAAGGGGAAAGAGGAGAGAGGGGAAATGAGAAGAGGGAGGAGAGAGAGAACAGAAGAGAAAGGATAGGAGAAAGAGGAGAGAGGAAGAAAGAGGGGAGGGAGGAAGAGAGAAAAAAGAAAGTGAAACAGAGGGGAGGAGGAGAAAGACAGAGAGAGAGAAAGGGAGAGAGGAGGAGGAGGAGGAGAAGGAGGAGAAGAAGAAGAAGAAGAAGAAGAAGGGGAGGGAGGAAGAGGAGGAGGAGAAGAGGAAGAAGAAGGAGGAGGAGGAGGAGGAAGAGAAAATGTATGCTTGTTAATTGAAAAAATAAGAGGGGAGGGACAAAAAAGAGACATGGAGTTTGAGAACATTCCCCACCTTGAGAGAGAAACATGTAAAGCAACTTGTTTCCTCCCAAGCGCCTCCATCCTGAGGGAATATGAGAACTGGTACGTGCGCTGTGAATGTGCTATTGTGAATATTCTGTTGAAAAAGACACTTCCTTGCAGACACTGTTCCATTTTCCCTCAGTGGCTACACAAAGTGCAAGGCATTAATTAACTGCCCCTTTCCAGTATCCCAAGAAGGAAGCAGTTCTTGCTCCCTGCAGTCAGATGAATCTCTGACGTTATTTCGCTGTAGGAATTAGTTCCTATTTCCCATTGAGTGTTCCTTCCATTTATCTTCTTTGATGTAGAGAAAACTATTTTTAGCATGCTAGCCTTGGCTACATGGTCATTTGGGGAGCACAAGAGGTGAGGAGAGGTCTAGAATGAACATAGTATATTCAGCAGCCAATTGGAAGGTTTCATATACTTAACCAGTAGGAAACAGTCACAGAATACCTAGGCATGTTCAGAATTAGAGAACAGTCACCTTTAATATGCATCATCACACAATTCCAGAAGACTCCCACGGATGTGCAACAGGCAGAGATTAGTTCACATGTTCCTAAGTGCTGTATCCTTATTGGCCAGCCCCACCCCCCCAACCTCCTCTTACTCTTTCCTTTTGACATCCTTCACACAGCACTCCCAGCTTACTGCTTTGTTATGAACATGTTACAGGTGGCTCACACCCACCATGCACAACTCAATGATTCCTTTTGGGTGATCTTCCACCTCAGTTCCTAGTTTTCCATGACTTCTAGTCATACATCACTGGAAGAATAATAGCATTAAAAACATGAACCTTTGATTCAGGGAGAAACTCGGAGTCCTTAAAAACAAGTTTGCAATCCAATCTACTTTCTTCCTAGTACTAATTTTGGGCCCAGCTCATTTTCCATTTGTAATATCTGTCTAAGATATATAATATGTATGAGTATACATATATACAGATAACATATAGATCTTATATATCAGCAGATATGTACTGATATATATTTATACAATTATGCAATATATTGTATATCAGCAATGTGTTTGCTGATATGTATAGATATTTTTATACAATATATGCTATATACATCAGGATATATCTGCTGATATATGAGGTATATGTGTTGTCTATCCAGTCGTATATTACAGTGTTATTAATAGGTACTCCTTTTTTTTTTGGTGAGGCAATGGGGTGAAGTGACTTGCCCAGGATCACACAGCTAGTAAGTGTCAAGTATTCGAGGCCAGATTTGAACTCAGGTCTTCCTGAATCCAGGGTTGGTGCTCTATCTACTGTGCCATCTAGCTTCCCCATGAATAGGTACTCTTAACCACTTTTTTCCCCATGTGGATAGACCAAATTCTGTCAAGTAATTATGGATCCCATTTAGAGGACTCTGCAATGTGATGCTCTAGCAACACAGGTGTGCTTTCAGAGAAAACACAAACGGCAATAAGGAAAACAACAGTGAAAAAAGGGACTTTGGCTAGAACACGTACATATACTGAGAAACAGACTGTGATGGAGATGACACTGTTTTGAGGATGTTGAGGAATCAATTCTCCCAGTAACTGAAGGAATAACTTTATGGGTTGTCCCATCAACTGCACAACATGATCTGGATAACACGTTCTTTATCACTTGGTTCTTCCCACGAGAATAGGTAGACCAAATTCTTAAGTGAACATTGTTCCCATTAAGGAGAATCTACAATGTTCAAGGGCTTGATGCAGTTGAGTTATCCTCATGAACATCTGGAGGATCTCTTCATCCATGACAATGGGAAACACTTTTCGTGAACATCTGTCTCCCTCTTCATGCCTCAATGGATAATAACAGAGGGTTGTTTAACAAAGTTATCCATCTCATTGCATCTTTCCAGGACTCTGATATGTATCTAACATATGCTTGGGAGACACCTTGTGGAAAAATATCTATCCTTTTGCTCCATTGAATAAGATGATCTTTTATGGTCTAGAAACCATAAGCAAAGTGAAATCTTGTGTCTCTGCACCTGAGAAACAATTATATAAAATCACTATAAAATATTTATTTTTACGTTCGAGCTTGGACAATTTTAAAGTTTGAGCAAAGACTGGAGCTTGCCCCTGCTAGTGAACAAGAAGAAGGGCCCTCCTTCATACATGCAGCTGCAGCCATAAGCAGACATCATTAACAAATTCACAGACCAACATTAAAATGAAGGAAAATAAAGAAGAGACCAAATGTGCCATTTGAAAAATCCAGACTTCTTATTGTGGTAGGTGAGAAATAAGGTAGGGAAAAAAGTAAATCAGCGTGATTATAGAAACTATGGTTTAGAAGAAAGTGGTAGACTTGAAGTCAAGAAGACCTGAGTTCAAATCCTGCCTCGGATACTTATTAACTGTGTGACTGTAATGCAGAGCTTTTGGACAGCAGTGGAAACATAATAAGGGGCTAATTTGCTTTATTCTTCTCAATCGCTCTTTTCACAGGGGCTGGCGAGAATGGGAACTCCAGCTCCTGCAGGGGCTGGAGAGAATATAGTAGGAGCTCCAACTGCTACACCATCCCCTAAGCTTTGATGGTGGTAGGTCAAGGCGTGAACAGCTGTTCAGCTAGCACATTCCACAAATCCACAGGTCCACACTCACTGACCAGTGCTCCCTTGATTTATAGAGGAGCCCACAAAGAAGGCATTTTGCCAACAGTAGGCTCGTAAGTTTATGTTAACTTCAGCAATATCATGGTAACTTAGCATAGAGCAGGCACTGTATGCTGTTTACAAGTTAAATGTTTATATTATCTTAAGGTCATATAAGGAGGCACAAGTGCAGTTAAATTGTTTACAAGCCATAATCCTGGGAACCAGTAGATTGTTTATGGACTTGGATCCTGGTAACTAGTATCTAAAAAAGAAAACAAATCCACCTTACCTACAGTGACTCTGGGCAAATTACTTAACCTCTCTAGGTCTCAGGTTCCTCCTCTGTAAAAAGAGGGGAGGAGGTATTCTTATTGACCTCTAAGGTGGCCCCAGTAATAGGCAACACGTAAGTTTTACACAAGTCAGACTTGAAGGGAATGTGGGGCCTCTTTGCTTCAGATCAATAAGGTTGTAGAACCCAGGGGCACTCTCTTTTGCAGGTTCAAAGTATTTGGTGGCCCATATCTATTCCAAACCATAGCTTACAAGCCTCCACCAGCGTTTTCACTTTTGCGAATTAATAAGAGGACCAAATTAGTTCAAAGCAAAAGCATTTACCAAAATGGTATAGTTAAAAAAAAACCAGACCATATCCATCTACAACCCCCAATAAACTTTCCCACCAATCCAAGCATCAGTGGGCAGAGAGATCACATGTGAAGCACATACTCACAGGGAATGTACATATACTACACTCTCTCTATATATACTTGTTCTAGATAGTATTGATATTATCACCATTTTACAGATCAGGATACTGAGGGTCAGAAAATTTAAACAATATATGAGCAATGTGTACACATGATGTGGTAACTCATACCTTTTATGCTGCAAGTTCTTTAACTATTCTGGTGGTGGCATCCTACTGCTCTCTCTAGGTTTTCTTCTACTTTTTAATGGGTCCTCCACCCAGATGTTGCTGCTTCCTATCTCTCTATCCTGTTCTGTTCTTGGTGTTGCTACCTAATGAGCTTTAGCTGAGGCTAAGCTGCTGGTCTTTTAGAAAAGATAGCAAGCTCTTTGCAACTCAGTCATCAAACTAGGGGAAAATGGCTTTTCTCTCCACAAGGGGAAGGATCTGTCACTTTCCATAATCTTAGCTTTCAACAGCAAACCTCTTTCAGAAAAATGAACAGCTAGTCACTTAATCAAAGCCCTCAGGCATTTAATCCGTCTTTTGAACTTCCTGCCAGGGACTGAGCTCCAGTCTGTTCTCCCACAGGTGTCTCCCAGACACCTGACTTAGAGTTAGAAATTCCTTGTCATTTCTGTTTAACCACTTATGGGAATTCTATGCCCTCAAAACCGCTTTTTGGAGAAGGGGCAGGAATCTGCCAAAGAAACTCTATTCAGAAGAGTTGTATAGGTTTAGGGGACATAGTTTTTATTCAACCCTAAAGATTTTCTGGCTCTCTCATGCAAATGAATATATATAGAAAAACAAGCATAAAAAAGTTAGGTAGGTTTTTTCTTCAACAATCCATTGAGGTAGATGGTGAGTTGCTCTTACCATTTCACAGATCAGGATATTGAGGGTCAAAGAATTTAAACATCTTGGCTGAGGTTATATAGCTAATAAGGGACCCATATCCTTCTCTTCTGACTCTGAGCCAAAACTCTTTCTACTGCATCACATTGAATATACAAGGAATTGGCTCTAGTCCAAAGCCCAAATGGGGTGCCATTAACAAACACAATGAGAAGGGGGTGTCATTCATTCTAATTCTAGGTGAGGGGGACAGAGGTAGAAGGATTGTAGGAGGAAGAGTCTCCATAATCCCATCAGTGTTGAAGCATTTTCAAACCAACCCTTAAGGGTTGAAGTTGTAGAAAGAGGCAAACAGGCAGACCCCTAACACTTGATCCCAAAGTCTCCATCCTCCCACCTAAAAGACCCTCCCTTTGGTTCACAAACATTCTCAGAAAAGATCCAAGGGCATCGACACAAGACCCTAATCAGAGACCTCTCAGGAAAGTTCTATCACTATGATGTCCTAAAGCAGGGTCTCCCAGCCCAAACTATGTTGCAGGATGGATCAGCCATCTCAATTATCTACCAAAGACTGTTCTGCTTTCTGCATCATCTTTACTCCAAGAGGGGAAGGATGAGGCTTTCTATTGGAGGAGCAGGACATGGAGAAGGAATGAGAAGACAGAAGAGTTCATTGTTGTTTGAATGTTTCTTTATTAAGAAGTTAGAGGGGGGCAACTAGGTGGCACAGTGGATAGAACACCGGCCCTGAAGTCAGGAGGACCTGAGTTCAAATCCAGCCTCAGACCAAACACTTGACACTTACTAGCTGTGTGATCCTGGGCAAGTCACTTAACCTTAATTGCCTAAAATAAATAAATAAAATTCTTTTTTAAAAAAAAAAGAAGAAGAAGAAGAAGTTAGAGGCCAGAGACTAAGGGCTAGAGCAGCTAGGTGGTGCAGTGGATAGAGCCTAGAGTCTGAAAGATTCCTCTTCCTGAGTTCAAATCTAGCCTCAGACCCTTACTAGCTATGTGACCCCGTACAAATCACTTAATCCTGTTTGCCTCAGTTTCCTCACCCATCAAATGAGCTGGAGAAGTAAATGACAAAGCACTCCAGTGTCTTTGCCAACCAAATGGGGTCATGAAGAGTCAGACATGACTGAAAGATGACTGAACTGAACATTAAGAAACAAGGGCCTTTGGTGCCTTAATGTAAAGGAAAAACTTCCTAATGATTTGAAGTGCTCCAAAGTAGAAATGGGATGCCTCAGGAAAATAGTGAGTTCTTCCTCATTAGAGGCCTTGAAGCAAAGGCACAATAACTCTTTGTCAGGAGGCTAGAGAGGGTATCCTTGTTCAGAGACTGGCTGGATAAGAACATCTCTGAGGTTCCTTCCAACTCTGACATTCTATGATTCCATAGTAAACATTTTTTTTTCAGACTGGTTAAAATTCTAGGGTTGGAAAATATGGTGCTAAAGGATATGAAAACTACATTCCCATAGATTCATGAACATGGACGACTGGTTTAGCGGACATCTCTTTGAGCAGAAGTGATGATTTCATTGAAGTCAAAGCTACAGTTCCATTTTCAGGGAACAATAAAATCCCCAGTGTGGCAGGCCTGAAGCAGATTTGGAAACTAAGCATTGCCCATTGAGAGCTGTGTAGGCAATTTTAATCTTGACAAATCTTGGGTCAGCAGCCATATTTTGAAGGAGCCTGGAATCACCAAATGTTCCAAGTTACATAGCCTAGCTACTGATCAGTGTTGGCCCCTCTCTCTCCCAGCTCCAGCTGCATTTCTCCTGCAACATTTGGTTTTGGCTCAAACTTCATCCTTAAGTATGTTTGGTAGATTTCTTCTTACAGTATGTATGACCCACATCAATTTTTTATTCCTCCCATCACTGTACTTCTTAGGCTACATTTGAAACTGCTCACTCTCTTTCCCAATTTTGAGCTCTGATTTTCATTAAGGTAGCCTAAAGTAGGGCAGAAAGGGGGCATCTTCTGCATGACTTTCTTTGGGTGATTCTCACTCAAAAACCTAGAATGACTCCCTATTACATATTGCATCAAGTCACATCAGTAAGCATTTGTTAGGCATTTTACTATATGCCAGGAATTGGGCTAAGTGCTGGGAATTCAAATGCAAGCAAAAAAGAAAGACAACTCTTGCCCTTGAGGAGCTTACATTTTAATGACTGAAGACAACAAATAAAAGGAAGCTAAAGGGGAGAAGAACCTTCTCCGTTTTTGCACACACACACACACACACACACACACACCCCACAAGTCAGAGATGCAGGGTTCTAGTTTATATAGTCTTTAAAATATAAGTAACCTTCACAGTACCCCATGCACAAGACCAGCCCTAGCTGGGCTATCAAGGACAGAGAGTTTTGGGCCTGGAGTCAGGAAGACCTAATTTCAATTCCAGCCTCAGACACTTAACATTGTTTGCCTCAGTTTTCTCATCTGTAAAATGACCTGGAGAAGGAAATGACAAATCACTCCAGTATCTCTGGGATTATGTTCCAAGTAATGACATGAATGAAGACAAAAAGAACAAACATTTTTTAAAGTCAAGTTTACAAATTAACATTGGTAGCAAAGAATAAGGAAATAGAAAATGTTGGGAGTGGGGTTCAGATATTTATAAATAAACCATGAGGAAAAGGGAGGAGAAAGTGAGACAGGGAGAGAATACCATACCTGCCACTTGCACTCAGTGGTTGGGAAACATTCACCACACTTGGAGTTCACCTCCCAAAACAGTCACTGCTCAGTTTTCTCTAATGGGTGAAGCTTGTGGTCAAGCTTCACTGCCCCTCATGAGTCACACTCTCTGGGCAACTTCTCCCTCATGTCTTCTGCTCTGCTGTCCTGACTCCATGAGGGTGCAGCACCTCCCCATCTAAAGCTTCAGGAGCTATAAACTCTCCTATCACTGGGTCTCAAAGCTCATAGGATATTTCTGCCATCTTCTCCCAAGGTAAGAAAAGAGGAGGGAGGAAAGAATGCATCTTCCAGGCAACTCTGCAATTAGTCCTTAAACACTTTTTCATGAGACCTTCAGACTCTCTTTCTTGGCCTACAGGTAGAAGGGGACATATTTATATATTTTTCCATTTACTTATGAGCATAGATGTATCTTCACTTGAGGACAAACACTATTTTTTTTTGGTTTTGTATTCTCAATGCATAGCATAGTACCTAAAAAATCAGAGGCACTTAATAAATGCTAACTGAGTTAGGATATGACTCCACATATAGCCTAATTGGAGAGCTAAGACCAGAACAGTAACTATTATTTAGGGTACAACACTTTGAGCCTGGTATCCCTACCACAGCCTCCTAGATAATGATATAGAAAGTCAACTTCTGGGGAGAAAGAAAAGAATCTCCTTATAATGTTAAAAATATATAGCTGAGGCTCAGAGTCATATAGTCAGCCATCATAGAGTATACCATTGCCAAAACAAAATATATCCAGTATACTTCTTATCTTCCATCCCACCTAAGGCCCCACCCACACTGAGAGTGAGGAATTGAGGGCATACTGAATTGTATACTGAATTTACAAACCTGGATGATTGGAAGGATGGTGGAGAGAAATATGGAAGTTTAAGAACAAGGTTGGGTTTTCAGGCAAAGATATGTTTTCTGTGTTTTGGGCAGTTTTGTTGTGCTTGGAATGCCTCTAGGATACCCATTTGAAAATGTTCAAGAGTAAGTTAGTGATATGGAACTAAAGCTTGGGAGAGCAGCTGGGTTTGGAAATTGTAGACTTGGAAGTCATCAGCAGAGAAATGACAATTAAATCACTGAAAGCTGATAAGATCATCAAAAGAGAGCCTTGGAATGGCCCCACAGTTAAGGGGTATAACATGGATGATGATCCAACAAAGAGGGATGAGAGGAAACCATCATTTAGGTAACAAGAGAATGAAGAGAGAGCAGTGTCACACAGGAGAGAGTATCTAGAAGAGGATAGTCAATAGTGTTATGCTTATATTCTTTACATAGTTGTTGAAAGGAAAGCACTTGATAAACTTTATGTTGAAGTCATTGATAAATATGTTAAGTGGCACAGGAGTAAAGGTCAGGTCCTTCCACTAGAGACTTTTCTCCAGGTAAACATTTATCCATTAATCACTACTCATTGGATTCAGTATCTCATCGAACATGTTTTGAGCGCTTAGAATGTGCCAATAATTGTACTGGGTACTGGAGACATATTTTAAAAAAATATATCTAGACCCTTCCCTCAAGAATTATAGTCAAAACGGAAGTATACTACATGAAACCAAATAAGTGTGATACAAGGTGATACATGATAAGGGCAAAGAAGGGATACAGACAAATTTTCTTCTCAAAGAAAGTTTTCTCAAAAAAATTGAGAAAATTTGTCTGTATCCTTTTCTGTCTGTTCCTGCTTGGAACAAGCAGCAGGCCAGGTCTGTCCTAGTGAGGAGAACTTAGTTTTCCAGAGCTGAGGCTGGATATTTTGCCTCTCTACCCCTACCCCTCAATCATAAAGGCTCTAGCCAAGACTGGAGGAACTGGGGCCATTTATATTGTCCATTTTTGCACAAGGAACTTCATAGAGCCACTCTTCAGGCATGAGCCAGAGTGCAAGCACATCCAGAGATCAGACCTTTGGGAGAAGGTTGTTAAGAAAAAGAAAGAGGTTAATGAAGCAGAAGCCTATACAGCTCCTGCGATTTGCAAGAAAGATCTAGGTTCCAATGCAATCCAATTCAATACACACTTATTAAGTACCTACTATGTGTCAGGCATTGCACTAAGCACTGGGGATATAATTAATAAAAAGAGAGGCAATCCCTGACCTCAAAGAGCTTACAATCTAAAGGGAGGAGACAACATATAAAAGGAGGTAGGAAAGCAAGATGAGGGGAAAACAGGGAATTTCCAATGTGGGATTATCTTGTTCCATGGAGTTGAAACCTGGCAGGGCAGCAGATGAAAAGTGGAATGAGCTGAGAATCTTGTTTCTGCCCTCAATAAAGGAAGGCATTGGAAGGAGTTTGGTACTCAGCTCTCTGGCCTTCCAGTCAGAGGAGAGAGGAGGCTGAGGGAGGTGGTGTCAGTCAAGGTTTGAGTTAGTGGCATGATGATGAGATTAGAAGTGATGAATTTATGCCAGAAGGGGCATCTTGTTCCATGGAGTAGAAACCATGCAGAACAATAGATGCAAAGGAGAGATCCAGGATGTAAACCCTTAGAGTTGACTTGCTTGGCTCCTCTCAGCTCTGCCACAGGCTCCAAATGCAGGAAGAAGTTGGGGAGAAGAGTGGTGCCCATTGTGCTGACAGGCCAGGGGGGCTGTCACTCTAGGTGAGTGTTATACTTGAATGAACCTACATTAAATGTGTGTATGAGGAGATAGCACTACAGAAGTGAGAAATATTAGGTCACATTGAAAGGAACAGCCAGCAGTCCGGTTTGATTGGAATCTAGAGTGTGTGAAGGTAAGTAATATGATATAAAGCAGAAAATGAAGGTTAGACCCAGATTGTGGAGGCTTAAATGCCAGTCTAAGGAATCTTCATTTTATTTGCAGACAATTAGGAGTTTTGAAGGTTCATGAACAGGGAAATTCCATGATCTGACCTTTGAATCAGAAAGTTTATTTTGCCATCTATGTGAAGGATGGATTGTAAAAGGGAGAAACTCAAGGTGAAGAGGCCATTTAAGAGGCCATTACAATAGCCCAAATGATAGTAAAGGGTAATGTGAAAGGAAATGGTAATGATAGTGAAAGATAATTTCAAGATTTTCTGGAGATAGAATTTGTCAACTTGCATAGGACTTGTCAACTAATTACACATGTGGGTTGAAGGAGAGGGAAGAATAAAAAAATGAAACTGATGTTTTTAGCCTGAGTGACTAGAAGACTGGTAGTACCATCAGAAAAAAAGGGCAGTTATAAGGAAAGGTGGATTTGAGAAAAAGATCATGCAATCTGTTTTAGACAGGTTGCATTTGAGCTTCCAGCAAGATATCTAGAGAGTAATATCCATCAAGTCAGTTAGAGATACAAGAAGGCAGTTCAGGAGAAATTGGGACCAAATAGATAGACGTGGGAATCATTTGCAAAGAAATGATCATTTGAACCTTCAGAACAGATGACATCAACAGTGGATAAAAGGTAGGTAGAGAATTGAAGAGGGCCAAGGATAGAGTAGTAGAGGAGACTTACCCCTAGGGAGGAGAAGCAGAATAGGTGTAGCAAAGGAGACTGAGAAGAAATGGTCAGGAATGATTTCCCAAGGAGGAGCACCAAAGGAGGATAGCCAAAAGGTCAGGGCAGTAAATGAGTTCCCTGTGCATCCATATCTGTCCCTTTGTATAGCCCCCCCCCTATCTTTTTGGAAATATTTGTATGTCTATCATAAGAATTTCATACTTGAAACTATCCCATCTCCTTCTGGACTGACTTTCCCTACAAAAGTGTAAACCATGCTTTCTTTGAACTCTGAAATCTTTTCTCCCAAAGTCTATAACTCAATGACTGACAAATTCTAATCTGAAGTGGTCACTTCCTCCCAAGGTTCTCATCCTTTCCACTTTAACTCTACTTCTTCACTATTGCTCAGAATCAAGTCCAGACTAGAAACTCTTGGTTCAAGTCCCATCTCTGACATACAGGCTGGGGAAATCATCTTTCTGCACCCTCAGACAACTTTCTAAGATTAAACATTGCAGAGGAGGTGCTAATTTGCATTGACAGAGGGAGTTCCTTACTGATGATGCCTATATCAATAAAATCATAGATTTCTTCAGAAAAAATAAATGATCACCTCCATAAAAATGGATATCTGTATAAAATGGAAGCAGGGAGCAAAGAATAGTATGCTTTTTCCTGAACCTCAGCACTAAACCATCTAAGATGAACCTTAACCACACTCATCATCTTTTCACTGAGCCCCAGTTTTTTTCTTTAAACTCCCAGTTGAGGAGTCAAAGGGACTGATCGAGATCATTGACTACCACTGAATGTAACCACAGCTTCCTTCAATCCCATGAAATGTGAGTCCCCAGCAGCAAGATAAAATTGAGGAGGCAGTTCCCACTATAAAATTGAGGAAAGCAATCCCCCAGGATAGTGATATGCTATAGAGCTAAGTACTTCTTATTTCGAGGATTTGAAACTGAATAAGAAGGTAATAGAATGCCTTCATTCAATTCAATTCAATAAACATCTATTAAGTTCCCATTATGCACAAAGCTCTGGGGATACAAGGGGAGAGAGAGGGAAACAGTCCTTGTCATCTCAGAATGTTTATCCCTATCAAGCTGTGAAACATATACACAAATAACTGTGATATAAGGCAACATAACTGTGACCAAAGGGAGCAACAAAGTACCCAATGATCTTTGAGGAAGGAGAGAGCATTAACACTTGGCAGGATGAGGGCAGACTTCATACCTAAAAGGGGCTTTGAAGGAAAAAAGTATCTGAAAGACAGAAATGAGAAAAGAATACATACATGCCAAGCATGGAGGGGGAAGATTGTGTGAATTATGGAGTCTGAAAATGGATTGTAGAGTTGTAGAAACAATTAGAGGTCTAGTCTGGCAACAACATAGAGGACTATGGGGGGAGGCAGCAAATTAAGCTGGAAGAGTATGCTAGAGGCAGACTGTGAAGGGCTAGGAGGAAGTATCTGGATTTTATTCTAGAAGTAACAGAGAGCCATTGAAAGATTTTTTTAAGGGGGAGAGGGTAGTGGGGAGGTAAGTGGCATGGTCAGATCTGTGTCTTAGGAAGATTATTTTGACAGCCATAGGTAAGGAGGCTAGAAAAACAGTCCAGATCCTATCACATTGATAGACAAGTGGTCAAAGTATATGAATAATTTTATTTTTTTCAGAAGAATTTGAGTTTTTTTTTTTAGTCATGTCCACCTCTTTGTGACCCTATTTGGAGTTTTAATGACAAAGATACTGTAGTGGTTTGCCATTTCCCTCTCCAGCTCATTATACAGGTGAGAAAACTGAAACAAATGGGGTTAAGTGACTTGCCTAGGGTCACACAGCCTGTATGTGTCTGAGGCCAGATTTGAACTCACAAAGTTGAATCTTTCTGACTACAAGCCTGGCACTCTATCCACCATGCCACCTAGCTGCTCCCTTTCAGAAGAAAAAATATAAACTATTTACAATCACCTGAGAAAACATTCAAAATGAATAGTAATCAGAGAAATGAAAAAAACAACCCTGAGGTATTGGCTCATAATCACCCAGATGGTAACAGATGGAAAAAACTTTATTGCAGGGAATGTGAGCAGACAGGTACTGTAATTTACTACTGGTGGAACTTTACATTAATCCTCCTTTCTAGAAAAAAATTTAGAATTATGCAAGAAATGTTACTAAACTGTTCATATTCTTTGACTCAGAGATTCTAATAATGGGACTATTTCTTAGAAAGGTTATTGATAGCAAGAAAAGACCTACATATACAAAAAAGTTCACAAAAACATTCTTTTTAATGACAAAAGCTGGAAGCAAAATATATGCTCAATTTATATTGAATAAACACATATTGAACAAATTATCACATGTGATTGAAATGGAATACTACCACATCATAAGAAATGGCACAATTCAGAGAAATGGGGAAGACCTAGATGAAGTGACACAGAGTAAAGAAAACAAAGCCAGTAGAATTCACAAAGGTTGTAATCATGTAAAGAAAGTCAACTTGGAGGGAAAATATAATCTGGCCAATTATAAAAGTCAGTAGTTGTAGTAATAGTAGTAGTAGTATATGCCATCAAAGTTAAAGGACACCATTCCCCTTCTACTAGTAATAGATAAACTGTGTTCAAGGAAAGTACCTTTCAAGGACACTTATTTACATGTTTGTGGAGAAGAGTTTGTTATTTCAAAACAAAACGATCATTTTAAAAAGAGGTTATTATGATGGTCCAAGTTGGAGGTAAGAAGAGTCTGAACAAAGATGGTGACTATTTGAATAGATGGAACGTGACGCATAGCAATGATTCTGTGGAGATAGAATCAAGAAAACTTTGCATTTAATTAGATGTGAGAGGTGAGGGAGAGAAAAGAACCAGAGATGATTCTGAGGTCACAACACTGGATGACTGGGAGGATGATAGTGCCCTCAGCAGAAAAGGGGAAAATTAAAGACAAGTCAGGTTAAGGGAGGAAGATGATAAGTTCATTCAGTTTTAAACATACTGAATTGGAGGTACCAATGGACTATCCAGGTGGAACTGTCCAGCATGTGGTAATGATGCAGAAAGGGAATTCAGGAAACAGAGGAGGACTAGATATATAGGTTTGGTAGTCCTCTGCATAAAAGAACCCAAAGAACAGATGAGAGCACAAAGAGAAAAAGTGTAGAGAGAAAAAAGAAGAGGACCTCCTTCTGTGCTAAAGGAATGAAAAATGGATACTTATGGAGCAAAAGAGGAAGGAAAAGTGAGATAGATAGGAGAGACAGTTAAGAATAGTTTCACAGGAGCCAAAAGAAGAGAGATGACCCAGGAGGAAAGAGTGGTAAATAGTCTGGAAAGCTGCAGGCAAGCTAGAAAAAGCCAGTTGATCTGGCATTTAATAGATCATTGGCAACTTTTAAGACAGAGGGAATTTTCAGTACATAGGTGGGGTCAGAAACCAGATTGCAAGTGGGTGATGAGGAAATAGAGGCCATGAGTATGTACAGTTCTTTCTAAGAATTTCGTAGAGAAAAAGGGTCAAAGAAACAGGGCAATAGTTTGTGGATATGCAAGGTCAAGTGAAGTTGGTTTTTTTTAAAGATATGGCAATACCTGAGAATATTCCCAGACACCTGGAAAAAAGCAGCACATAGTAGGTAGGGGAGATTGAAGATGAGGAGAAAGAGAGAAACTCCATAGTGAGTTTACAGCAAACCAGCAAATTCAAAAGAGCAAATAAGCTCTATTGGGGAAAAAAAATCACCAAGTTCAAAACTCTTTCCTAGTTTAGTCATTACTTTTCATATCTCAGTCTCCTGATCTGCAATATAAGTACCTTTTCCCTTTTGATTAGTCTTGTCATAAGGTTATTTAGACCACACTTCAAATCTTTCTCATTTTCCTTTCTCCAGATTGATATGGTAAAATTTTAAGAGTATATTAATATGATGGACAATACTAGACATTACTAGAAGAGTTCAAACAATAGTCTAGATGATAATTCAGCAGCATTTCAGATGACATTTCTGATCAGTAAAAGATCAAATTTGATGATCTATAAGATGCCATCTTTTCTGTAGAAAAATATTTGTAGCAGCTCATTTTGTACTGGCAAAGAACTATAAACTGAAGGAGTGTCCATCAGTTGAAAACTGGAAGTACCAGTTATGGCATATGAATGATAGAATACTATTGTGCTGTAAGAAATGATCAAGGGAATGGTTTCAGAAAAATCTGGGAAGACTTGTATGAACCCGATACAGAGTGAAGTGAACAGAACCAGGAAAGCAATAAATACAATAACAACAATATAGGAAAGACAAACAATTTTGAAAGGTATAGGAACTCTGATCAATATAATGACCAACTCCAAATCCAAGAGACTCAAAATGAAGCATGCTACCCACCTCCTGACAGGAAGGTGTGGACTGAGTTCAGACTGAGACTTTTTTTTAATATGACCAATGTAGCAATTTATTTTGTTTTGCTACAGATGGTTGTAACAAGAAGTATGCTTTTCTTTCTCAGTATGGGAAGGGAAAAAGCAAATTCTTGTCAATTGAAAAAAAATAAAATTTAATATTTAAAAAGATTATATTAGCCTAGCAGAAAAGTATGGTATAATGGTATAAGTGAGATAATATTCATAAAAAAAACACTTTTCAAACCTTAAAGAGGTATTAAATACTAGCCATTAGCTAGCATTGTGGCAGCTAAGTGCTGTAGTAGATAGAGTGCTGGGCCTGGAGTCGGGAAGATCTGACTTCAAATCTGGCCTCTGACACTTACTAGCTGTGTGACCCTGGGCAAGTCACTTAACCCTGTTTGCCTCAGTGTCCTCATTCATAAAATGAGAAAGAAATGACAAACTACTTCAATATCTTTGCCAAGAAAATCCCAAATGGGGTCACAAAGAGTTGGACACTACTAAATAACAACAACAAATTAGCTGATATTATTAAAGGAAAAAACATGACACCAAATACCCAAAGAATCTGTGGTTTTGACATTGTGTTCAACTCCTCAGTTTAGATCACAATCCCTCTGTAAAAGGAAAATCATAGGGAGTCTTTTAAAGCGAATAGAATTCAAATAGCTTAGCCAAGGTCACACAGCTAGAAAAACAAAGGTGTGGAGAGAGTTTCCTCTGGGTCTTTCTCTTTTCCCTTCACCTCCACAGAAGAGTATTCATTCAACATGTATTTCCTAACTAGTCAGTCAATAAATGTTTATTATTTGCCTAGGATGTGTCAGGCACTGTGCTAAGTGCTGAAGGAGAATGAACGTTTGCTCCATCCATCACTTTCTTAAATCTAGATAATCCACAAAACAACCAAAAAAGCCCTTATTTATAGCATTCACTGATTTCAGAGGTAGAAATGCTCAAATTTAACAACTAGATCTTGTGAGTCAGTGTAAGTTGACTTTAGAACACCCCTAGTAGCTATCAACATTTATTGTATTAGAAATTAAAACATAAATTTCATACTTTTTATTTATTAATTTTAAATAACAATAATAAACCTATTACATGTTAACATAAATAACATATTTTATGAAAAATAATTATATTTTCCAAAGCAAAAATAATTTAATGAGAAGAATGGCACTATTTTACTTTTTTGTATCTCTTTATTGTCTGGCTTCATAAAAGACAGATGGATTTTCATGCCTGCTTTTGCATTTAATCTGTTACAAAATGTTATTTTGGTAAAAGTATATGAAGAAAACCTAGCCTCACACAGATACATAGTAGGAAAAGGAAAGAGAATTTTACTAGACAAATAATGTATTAATATTATTATGAAAACAGCTTTGACCTCCCAGGTCCTTGGAAATGGTCTCAGGGACTCCTAGGGGTCCACTTGAATAACCGAATCAGGTCTCAAGTAACCACACTTGAATAACTATTGAGTCAGAGCATAGAGTAGATGAAATGAAGCAATGTGGAACAAGCCTGGAAGGGCAATTGGAGTCAGCTTTGGAGGATTGTAAATGCCAAACAGTGGAGTTTATATTTGATCCTAGAAATAACAAGAAGCTACTGAATGTTTTGTACATGAGAGTGCCATGGTCAGAACATTGCTTTGGGAATATCAGTTTAGTGGCTGTGTGGAAGTTGAATTAGAGAAGAGAGAGACTAGAGCAGTGGTGGAGAACCTGCAGCCTTGAGGCCACAGGTTGCCCCTCCCTGGACTAGAGGAAGGAAGGCCAATTAGAAGGCTGTTGCCATGGTCCAGGCAAGAGGTGATGAAGATTTGAATTATGGTAGTGACTGTGTAAGGAGAGAGTTGGGGATAAATGGAGAAATATTACAGTGCTAGAACTAAGACTTGATAACTGAGAGATTATGTGGTATGTGAAAGAGGAGAGAATGAATCCAAAGTTGGAAACCTGGGCAACCAAAAGGATAGCAGTGCCCTCAATATAAATAGAGAAGTTAGGAAGACAGGTGGATTTGTCAGGGAGGTTAATGAGTTCTGTTCTGGACATGCTGAGTTTGAGATGCCTATGGAATATCCATTCAGAAATGTCCAAGCAGAATTTGGTGAAGAGGGGCTGAAACTCAGAACAAAAAGTAGGCTTTAATATATAGATCTGAGCCATCTGCACAGAGATAATAATTGAACCCCCTGAGAACTGATGAGATCAGCAAGAGAGCAGGTGTAACTAGAGAAAATAGGAAAATGCAGAGCAGACCTTTGGGAGATATCCATAGTTAGAGGAAAGGACACAGATGATTATCCAGAAAAGGGTGTGAGTCATTGGGTACATGCCCCTGAGACCTATTTGTTTAGAGTTGAAAGAGCTTCTTTAAGATTTTTATAATGATAATAATAATAACAACAATAACAGCATTTCTATAGTGCTTTAATGTTTACAAAGTGCTTTACAAACGTTATCTCATTTTATCTTCACAACCTACTTGGGAGGTAGGTGCTAAGGAAGCTGAGTCTGACAGAAGTCAAGTGATTTGCCTAGGGTCACACAGTCCATAAATGTCTGAGGCTGGTTTTGAATTCAGGTCTTCCTGACTCCAGGTCTTCCTGACTCCAGGTCTTCCTGACTCCAGGTCCAGTGCTCTATCTACTGTGCCAATGTATCAGGTCAACAACTTATAAGTATGAAGTGTAACTGCAGACATTTTTTGCTTGATTTGAAGATATTTTTGCTTAGAAGACAAATCTTGGGGACCTCCCATAATCTATATTCTATCATTTCAGTCCCCTGGATTTGGTCCTTACCAGGCTAAGTCTTTCTCACACTCTGCTTCCCAAGTAATCTTGTTTCTTCTCCCAGTTTCAATTCTTCTGCTACTACGTCAAGCTTGAGCTGCATGCTAGTTGGTTCTCTCTGTCCTTGCTTATCTGTCTGTCTCTCCCCCTTTGTCTGCCTCCCTTCCTCCCTGTTTTTCTCCCTCCCTCCCTCCCTCCTTCCCTTTCCACTTCCTCCTTCTTTTTTCCTTCTCTCCCTGCCCCTCCTTCTTCCTTTCTCTCTTCTCCTCTCTATTCCCAGAGAAACCAAAAACATCAGTTCTGATTATTGTTCATATGATCATAGGATCTAAAAAACTGTATGATATAATCTAGCCCAACCCCCTCTTTCTACAAATAAGCAAACTGAGGCCCAGGGAAGTTATATGACTGGCCTGAAGTCACAAAGGTAGTAAGCAACAGAGCCAAATCAAACTCTGGTCCTTTGGTTCCAAATTCAGTGCACATTCCACAACACTATACTCTCCTCCCAGTTATTTGGGTAGCATGACCTTCTCTAGCCATAATTCTACCAAGATTCTGAGTCCAACAACCCCATTGGTTTCCTATTCTTAGATCAATTTTCCTTTCAAGATTCTGCTAAGTCCCTGCTCCAGTTACTTGCTGGCTCCTCCTCCATTTTCACAGTGAGCTGGCTTTGACCAACTCAGTTCTATTTCCTCTTTGCTTCCTGATTTATCCCCCAACCTCCATACTTGGGGAAACTTTCTCTCATTCACTACTTTTTTCCTCCTTAATCTCTTATCCACCTATAAACACAGAATCATAGACTTTGAAGGGACCCAAAGGTCACTTTGTCCAATCAGTACCTGTAGCAAGAATCTCTCCTACAATATCCCCAACAAAATCAGGAAACTCCACTTAAAAATGTTCAGAGATGGAGAGCTCATTAACTACCTAGGCTTTTACATTAGGTATACATAACTATGCTGGCTGCCACCTACAGCAAAGAAGAATAAATGTGATATATGAGCCTTAATGGGTAAGGGGTCCTCCTCATAATTACATCCAAGATAAGGAAGAGACTATCTACATGACCAAAAGAAACCAGGAGAAAGTCACATTGTATGTCATCGTTCTTAAGTCATCTGATTGTTTGAAAGAATGTTATGTGGATTTCTCTTATCTCTGATATGTTCTGCCTTAAGAACACTGTGTACCTGGTTTTTTGGCATATTAGTGGTAAGGAAGTCAGCTTTACAGCATCATAAAATCCCAAGGCTGAAATAGACCCAAAGGAGTCATTCTTTACCTTACCCTGCCTCTAGACAGAAACTCCAAAGAGCACGTAGAGCTAAAGATTCCACCATCTCCCTTGGTTGCCTCATCCCAGTTTCTTGTGTATTCTACATCTTAACAACCAGAATCCCTTCTTGTATTACTGATGGTGATGAGGCTGTTCCTGCCTGGATGCACCCAATAAAAATAGTTAACAACAACAGAATCCAGACTGATCTGAGTCACTTTCTTGTCAGTTGTGTTCGACCATCTAGGGCCACTGCGTCTGTCTGAGAGCAGCAAGAATTCTATAGCCCCAAATTAAATTAAATTTATAGTAATGCTGATCAGGTATTAATGGCTTTCCTAATTGGGGTGCTATCTCTTGGCATCCACCACCACATTGGTGGGCCCTGCCAGATCCTTGGCATCAGCCAAATTGCTAAGCGTTGGGTATATTAACAGGAGTTCCCCTGGCAAGTACAAGGATCTTAAAAACTGCAAGTAGATTAAGACAAAAATGTTCCTATCAGCACATCACAGTGACACTTCCTGGAGTTCCATTTTATTTTACTTAAAAGAAATCCAAAGACACCCTCTTAAGTCTAACCAGTCCCTGTGGGAGCCCCCAGCCATGACTGATATTAAATCATGTTGGATCAGTGCTCAGCTGGAAAGACCAAGAGAGGTCTTTCCCTATTATCTTAGAAATAATAAATTAGTTCTTTGGGAGATCTATCAGCCCTCATGGATTGCTTTTTCAAGGTAGAAGGAAGCTGAGAGGCCATCTAGTCAAACTCTATCTTGCAGTAGAATGTAAGCTCTTTGAAGTCAAGACTATCTTTTTCTTACCAAAAAAAAAAAGATGAGAACTTTGCCTACCAAGAGTCTGGCATAGTAGCTTGGAGTGTTTAATAAATACTTTTTGAAAAATAACTTGCTCAAGGTCACACAGGTACTACTTTTAGCAGAGCTAAAACTAGGTAGAGCCCAGTTCCTAGAACCTATTTTCCTGATTTCTACTCCAGGGCTGAAGTCACCAATTTCAGTTTGCCAAGACTTTCAATTTGGATTTATCTGCAGTGCATTGACAATGATCAATGTATGATTCCCAGCCCTCTATGCCCTAGCCTCCTGTCTTCCAACAGCTTGCGGGGATCCTTCCACTCACATAAGTTGTAAAAACCTAATTGTTCTTAATCAAATGTCTATATTACTTTTCCATGTGACTTGTTAATAGTGCACAGAAAAATTTCAACAGTGTAACTTTAATTTTAAAAACGCTATTAGCAGGGATGTAACATTCACGACATTTGGTGCTGATAACTCTCTGGCTGCCGTTTGCATTTTAAGTTTTGCTATTTCTGACAGGCACCGATAAGATTCTGCTTCAGAGGGGAGTCAAGTACAGTTCTCTGGTGCCAGAATCAGTCTCTGTCCCTTGAATGGCCTATGGCTATGATGGTAAATGTTTTGTATCGAGAAGATTATGGCAGCTGCATAATTGGCCAGAGAAACTCTGCTGTGAAATTTAATACAATGGAGAAGGGATATTTTGGGCTCATTGATGTTGAGTCATTGGCACAGGCTGAAGCCTAAAGCTCATGCAGGTGCCATTCAAGATAGATGTGCCCTCGAGATGCCCACTTTATGACAGGAACAGATGAACATATGCAGTTCTAAGAACCAATAGAATTAGCTTTGTATGGCTTCTTTTAATAAGGCTTCACATCAAAAATATAATGAGTAGATTTTGGACTGTGGAGTTATAGTAGAATTCCTAGACTTGGATTATCTTCAAACAACCAATCATCCCAGCATTTATTAGGTATCTGCTGTGCTCCAGGTATTTTACTGGGTGCTGGAGCTACAAAGAAAGAAGAAACACAGTCCCCTGCCTCAAGGAGTTTAATTCTAGCAAGAAAAAAAAAAATATATATATATATATACACACATATATATATATACACATATATATATATATACACACACACACACACACATACATAGAGAGATGTATATACAGACATATTTGTATATACACTCAAACACCAAGAAACACACACATATATGTGTATATATATGTATATATATACCAAGATATATACATATGTGTGTATGTATGTATGATGTATGTATGTATGTATGTAAATAGACACAAAGGTCAGAAAGGTGGCACAGTGGATAGACCATGAGCCTGGAGTCAGGAGGACTCATTTTCATGAGTTCAAATCCAGCCTCAGACACTTTCTTGCTGTGTGACCCTGGGCAAGCAACTGTTTGCTTCAGTTTCATCATTTGTAAAATGAGATGGAAAAGCAAATGACATGGGGTCACAAAGAGTCAGATACAATTAAAAAATGACCATGCATAGAAACAAAAAAAAATAGAGAAAGACAGATAGACAGAGACAGAGAGACATAGACAGAGCCTCAAAAGTCTTCATGCTTATCAAAGCTTAAACCCTGTATATGAGAGATATGATGTGCACATAAAAAATTAAACCACAAGAAAGGGTATGATGGGGACAAGGAGAGATCTAGACAAAGTATTCTAGGAAAATGACAGGAGGGAAAGAACACTTTCAGTTTGGGTTCGATACCAGAAGACTTGATGGAGGAAGTGGCACTTGGAATGCATGTAAGTGATAGAAGCAGATTTCAGATTAATAGAAGGAAAAATGTCTTCCCAGGAAGAAAGACGCAAAAAGTAAAACAGATTGCCTCAGTAAGTGGTGAGTTCCATGTCACTGGAGGTGTCTAAGTGTTATCTGGATGACCTCATGTCAGGGAAATTGCAAATTTATGCTTATGAGAAGACTTAGACTAAGTGCATTCTGAGATCCTTTCCAGTTCTAGAATTCTATAGCTCTTTATCCTAAGAGGCATCAAATAAATATATAGTATCCCAAAATTCTTTGTTCAGTTTTTAGCTTTAACATCTTTCATACCTGCACTAAGACTTTCAGGACACCCTGTACTCATGACAAGTATAATAGATACAGCAAGCATAGTGGAAAGCACCCTGGCATTGGCATCAGAGTACCTGGGTTCAAATCCCAGCAGTGTAGAATATGTAGCACATAACTGGGATAGAATATAAACACCTTAAAGGTAGGGAACTTTTCTGTGTTTGTATGATCAGTACATGTATAAAATATATACTGAACATTTGTTTTCACTGTGATATTGTGTATTTCCTCCTCCTGAATCTCAGTTGCTTCATCTCCATTATTCAAGGATTCTTAGCCTTTTTTGTGTCATAGTACCCTCTAACAGTCTGGTGGAGCCTATGGTCCTTTCTCAGAATATTTTTAAATGCATAAAATAAAATACATAGGATTACAAAGGAAATCAATTATATTGAAATACAGTTACCAAAATATTGTTTTTTTATTTTAATTTTAGGAGGTTCACAGACCCCAAATTGAGAACCCCTATAAATGAATGTGGAAGACTAGAAATTCTCTAAGCTCCTTTTCAGCTATAAATCCTATGTTCCAATGCATGAGTGAATAAATGAAGAAAAGATCTCAAGGGGACATAACTAAGAATCAGGTCTTCTATTAAAGCACCTCAGTTATTAGTCAAATTACCCAGGTCCAGAGGGAGATTTTTGGATTTATGTTAACCCCCATATCCCCTTTGTGTGCTCTCTTTCCCCCCCCCTTTCTCTAACTCACATACACACCCCAAATCCTGGAGAATCTTAATGGTCAAAGGAAATTCATTACCTTCCCAAGATCACACATTCCATCCACAATGAGGACTGGAGAGGCAGACTGATAATTTAAACTACCATTAAACCCTGCTGCAGGGCCCTAAAGTAACTTAATGAATATGAGTGTGATAACCTGTTCTTCACAAAGGGAGGAATTAAGAACTCATTTATATCAGTGACAGGTTGGAAAGAAAACAGCAATCCTACCTCGGCCAGATAATAGAAATACCAGCCCAAGCAGAGACCTTGTGTTATGGAAACTTAATTAGATCTACTCAATCCTGTCATTTTTTAGGTCATGTTTGGCAGAGAATGGGGAGGGTCAGGGAAGGAGAAGGCTCACATAATGTCTGGTGAATGTGTCTTATGACAGAAAAGACAGATTGCTGAGGTTTTGTGTGTCCTATTCGGTCACAAAGGGTGGGAGGTACTCAATTCATCTGGAGGAGAAGTGGGTGAAAAGAAGATTGTGTCATGCCTAAGGCTGGAGCCACAGAAATTAAGTGACTGCAGCCACCACTAACTGAGTGACCATAGGTGAACCATTTAATTTCTCTGAACCTTGGTTTCCTCAATGGTCAAATGAGGTGATTGGGCAAAATGACCTCTGAGGTTCCTTCCAGCCTCAGATCTATGATTTTTTTTGGAAATGTGGTTGAGCCATACAAGAAGAGTGCTGTTTTCATTAAAAATAGCACAGTGGCATGTAAAGAGCTTTGAACTTAGAACCAGAGATACCTGGCATTCAAATCCCACCTCTGATATTTGCTAGCTGTGTGACCGTAGATATGTCACTCAATCTCTCAAAGTTCCCTAGATATGTCACTTAACCTCTTACAAGACCCTCAGTATATCACTTAACCACAAGAGGACCCTAAATATGTCACAACCTCTCAAAGGAGCCTGGGTTTGTCATTTCAAAATGATAATCATAGTTACATTTATATAGTGTTTTAAGGTTGCAAAGAGCTCTACAAATAACTCATTTGATTGTTGCAACAACTGTGAGAGGTAGGTGGTATTGTTATCCCCACTCTATAGATGAGGAAACTGAGACAGATAGAAGTTAAGTGACTTGGTCAGGATTCCCTAGCTAGTTAAGAGACTAAGGGCAAGATTCACCCTCAGGTCTTCCTAACTCCAGGCCTAGCCATCTAACCACTGTACCACCTAATTGCCTCTAAGAGGCACTTATCTTCTCAGGACCTCAATTTTCTCATCTAGGAAACAAGAGTGATGATGATAATACCTGTAGTTCCTACTTCATAGAGTTGTTGTGAGAATCAACTGACATAATGATGTTAAGGTGCTTAACTTTAAAGTGCTTTGTAATTGCCAGACTTCCTTACTTCAGTCTAAAGTAACTGGGAGAGTGGGAGATAAGTCTAGGACCTCAGGCACCATAAGTAGTGAGTGTTTTTAAGTCTATTCCTTTCATCTGCATATTTCCTTACACGTGATGGTGGAGTAACTAATAGAGCACAATATAGAGCAGGGATTCTCAACATTTTTGTGCCCTGGATCCCTTTGACAAGCTAGTGAAGCCTATGGACCCCTTCTCAAAATAATGTTTCTAAAAGCGTGAAATAAAATACATAAGATTCCTCCAATGGAAGCCAATTATATTGAAATGTAATTATGAAAATATTTTTTAAGTTCATGGAGTTCCAGGTTAAGAAGCCATGCTCTACAGAAAGAGACAAAGAGACACCCAGTCCAAAACAGAGTGAAAAAGATAGAACCAATGAGGGGCATGGTGACTACACAAATATAGAATATGGGACCATGGACAGAGAACAGACTACACAAATATAGAATATGGGACCATGGACAGAGAACAGACTACACAAATATAGAATATGGGACCATGGACAGAGAAGGGTACATATAAAAATAATTGAGGGATTCAGAAAAGGACCTGTCAAGCCTCATAAGGATAAGGGATGAGATATTTTCTTTCTAAAAATAAATACATTTTATTTTTCCCTTTTGTTTTTATGCCATCTAAATTTCCTTCTGTATCTCTCTCCTTTCCCCCTCCCAGGAAGCCATATCATATAACAAAGAACATTTTAAATGAAAGTAAAAAGAGGAACAAGAGAAAAAGGAATCAAAAACTCAGGAAAAAAAATCAGCAGATTCCTCAAAATTTGAAAATGTATGCAATGATTCACATCCCTGGAACTTCCATATCTTCATAGTAGTGGTGGAAAGTGTCTTTTGGATGACAGACTTTCCATTTCTCTTCTAGCCTTTAGGGTGATGGGAGAGCAAGGATAGAATTCTTAGGGGCAGATCATAGAGAGAGAGAGGTGGAATGTGGGTGTCCTCAACAGAAAGATGTCGACATCCCTAAGAAATCCTAAAGAGAATGGAAGGGGCTGAGAAAAGGATCTCACAACCAGCTCTGCTATGAAAAGGTAGGGTGGTATTGGACTTCAAGAGATCAGCTTCTCCAAGACAGGGTTGTGGTGTTCAGAACTACTCAGGTGGGAAGAAGTGATTAGTATAGGGGTCTTACTTGGAGAGAGTTGAATAGAGGGTCATAGATGCAAGGGGGTGGGGCATGGAATCAAAAAGGACAAGAAAAGAATGGTAAGACAAAGAAGGAGATGGGATCCTTGAGATTAAGTTTATAAAGCACTTCTAACTATCCCTTACTGCATCCATTGAGAATTAACATCCCTATTTTAGAATATCCTTGAAGGGTAAAGGAATAACAAAAGTGATGCAATGAAAACACTTCTTGAAAGGGATGTGACATATTAATGTCACTAATATGAAAGAATTAATGATGTGCAAGAGGTGGTTAGATGCTAAGACTCTTAAGGGAAAGGGAAAGCAAAGGATAAAGTGAACAAAAGAGAATACTGATGGTGATGGCGATGATGATGACGATGATGATGATAGCTAACATTAATATAGCACCTTAAGATTTGCAAATCACTTTATGTGTATATCTTATCTGATCCTTAAAACAATTCTGGGAGATAAAGTGATATTATTATCATTATTTTACAAGTGTGGAAATTGAAGTGGGAAAAGATTAAGTGACTTGCCTAAGGTGACACAGCTAGCATCTAAAGTAGATTTTGAACTGAGGTCTTCCCGATTCCAAACCCAGTGCTCCATCCTTTATATCACATAGCAACAATAAATATGAACTCAAGGAACATGGGAATTAGTCAAGGTAAGGAGAAGGGAGATGATTGGGATCTAATCAGTATAAACAAAACAAATTTCAGAGACTAAATTTTGACTTTAGAGAGGAGGAAGAAAGTAAATTAGGAATAGAGAATGGATAAGGGATTCCACTGGTATAAGTAACTTCTAAGTGGAGAAATTCCCTCTTCCTATAAAGGTCGCACTATCTGTGCAACTTATAGTCATAAAGAGTTGCCTAGAATATGAGAGATTAAGTGATATGCCCAGGATCACACATCTCTTATATGTTACAGGCAGGACTTAAATCTCTGTTTTTTTATTTTTGTTTTTTGGTGAGGAAATTGAGGTTAAGTGACTTGCTCAGAGTCACACAGTTAGTGAGTATTATGTGTCTGAGGCCAATTTTGAACTCAGGTCCTCCTGACTCCAGGACCGGTGTTCTATCCACTGCACCACCTAGCTGCCTCACTAAATATCCCCTTTTGAAGCCATCTCATTATGCGCTATGCCAAAAAATAATTAAGAGGGATGGTGATACACATCCAGATTGTACAAATAAAAGTGAAATTCTTGGACTAGCACAAGACAGATAAGAATTAAAGATTATTTTCATTAATCAAGAAAAACAATTAGAAGTTTGAAGATAATCATAAGCATATACTTTTTCACACACTTGTATTTAATGGGAAAAAACAAATTTAATAATTATAACTCTAAATGTACATAAGCTAATATTCCTAATAAAAAGAATGAAAATGGACTAATGTATTTTAAGATTCCCAACAATTTTCTGCATACAAGAAGCATATAGAAAACAAATTCTTAACTTGGGATCAATAAATGTGTTTGTGTTGAAAATATTTGGATAACCACATTTCAATATAATTGGTTTCCTTTATAATGCCTTGGAATTTTATTTTATGTATTAAAAATAATCATTTTGCTAGGAAGGTGTCTATAGCCTTCATTAGATCGCCAGAAGGTCCATGATATGCAAAAGAGCTTAAAAACCCTGAATAGATGCACATTGGTTGAAAACAAGGGAATTAAACAAAATTCATTGTGCATCAGATTACTAGAAAAATCAGAAGTTTTAATTATGATTTATAGTCAGGCAATAATAAAATTTTCTAGTGTAGAGAGAGATGAACAAAGAAACTTCATTTGCTTAAAGGCAACACAATCAGTGAAAAACATATTATGTGTGTGTGCACATGCGCACATGTGTGTATATGTGTCTATGCAACATTTGACAGCATCAAGGTTCACAAAAGAACAACTAGGTGAAATCCAAGAAAACATCCAAACTAATACTATAATAATGGGAGACTTGAATATTCCACATTCAGAGCTAGAGATATCCACTAGAAAAATAAACAAGAAAGAAAATATAAATCTGAATAGATTGTTGGAAATAATTAGATTTGACCAACTTACGAAGGGGAACATTAAAGGATGCACATATTCTTAGTGTTCCACAGTGCACTTATAATAGCATGCACTAGAGAACAAAGGAATTAATATTTTTAAAGTTAAAGGGCAGAAATAATAAACACATCTTTTATATACCATAATGAAATAAAAATAGTAGTGAATAAAAAACATAGACCCAAATGGATACTAAATAAAGACATTCTGAATAATAAGTGACTCAATGAACAAATCAAAGAAACAATATATTTATGATAATAATAATAATGAGACAAAATGTGAAAACTCATGGGACACATGATTAAAGTGGTCCTTAGAGGAAAATTTATACCACTGAAAACTTATATTAACAAACTGGAAAAAGACAGGATAAACTGAATATGCAATTAAAGAAACTAGAAAATAAATACATTACCAACTCTAAAATAGGTGTAAGAGAAGAATTTTTAGAAATTAAATAAGAAATAGAGAGACTTGAAAAGAAAAACTATGGAATGAATTTCTAAGAGCTGTTTTTAAAAGATTAACAAAATTCATAAACTATTAGAAAACTAGATCAAAAGGAAATAAATCAAATCACCAAAATAAAAAAAAAATGAACAAGGTAAATGCAAAACAAATAGAGAAATAAAGAGAACTAACATAAATTCTTGTCTATAATTTGGTCAAAGAAGACTTAGAAATCAAAGAAAGCATATGAATAACTAAAAAAAATTATAAAATATCCAATCTACAAAACAAGAATATCTTGAATCTACAAATAAATATCTATAAAGAATATCTGCAAAACAAGATATCTTAAACAACTAATTCTTAAGAAAAGAAAGCAAATCATCCATAAATGAATAGCCAAAGGAAAAAAAATAATAAAAGCTTTCCAGATGGGTTTATGGACAGCTAGGTGGTCAAGTGGATAGAATACCAAGCCTGGAGTCAAGGAGATTCCTCTTCCTGAGTTCAAATCTGGTCTCAGACACTTACTAGCTGTGTGACCCTGGGCAAGTCACTTAACCCTGTTGCCTCCAGTTTCCTTATCTGCAAAAATGATCTGGAGAAGGAAATGGTAAACCACTCCAATATTTTTGCCAAGAAAACCTCAAAAAGGGTCATGAAGAGTCAGATACTACTGAAACAACCTAACAATAACAACAAGAGATGGATTTGTAAGTCATTGTATGCAATATTTAAAGCATAATTAATATTTATATTAAAGAATTTTTTGTTAAATAAAACAGAAGGCATTCTATCAACCTCCTTTTATGAAACAAATATATTCTTGAAAACTAAATCAGGTAGATACAGAAAAAGACATCTATTAACCCATCTTACTCATGAATATTAACACAAAATTTTTACATAAAATCCTCATATAGCAATATACCCAGAAAATAATTCACTAAGATCAAGTTGGAATCATACCAGAGACAAAGGGATGGTTTGACATCAGAAAAACAATTATTATAATAATAATATCAACAAAAGAGATAACTAAAAATGCATTATTATTGCAATAGATGCAGAAGCATCTTTTGACAAAATACACTTCCAACCCTCCTTTTTCAGTGTTCCAATAAAGGCACTGGAACATCTTGCTTAAACATTTCCAGCTTTCTTATGTGTTGAAATTATTGATAAACTATTTAAAGTAAAAACAAGATTAGCCCCCAAACACCCACCCACATCTATTTTCTCTCCATTCATTACTTGCCAGTTGGCTTTGCTAAAGAGTAGAGCTTGTGGGAGGGTAATTGCCACTGTTTTCCACTCTTCAGTCCCTACACCCCCAGATCAGCTGGAGCAGGAAGTGTCTGGTGGTGGCAGAAGGCCATCTCAAATGTCAATATCCATTTTGGTTACTACCTATTTACTGAATTTATGGGGAAAACCTAATAATTGTAGATATAGAAACCCCTTTCTTTAATATGGTCAAAAGCATATATCTTTTAGGCAAATGAACTGCATTATTTATAATGATGAAAAATTAGAAACATTCCTGTTACTGATAGGGTAAAATAAGGATGCTCTTTCTCTCCAATGTTATTTAACACAGGAGTAGACATATAAGCTATAGCAATAAGACAAGATAATAAAAATAAAGTAAAGTAAATTGATGTATAAAGACGAGAAAAAATATTCCTATTTGCAAATGGCACAATTTTTTTTCTGGAAAACTCAGAGAATAGTACAGAAAATAATTGAGATGATTAATAGATTCTGTAAAGTATAAAAAATGAACCCACAGAAATCATCAACATTTACATACAATATTAACAATTACCAGGAAGAAACCATAGTAAGAAAATTTCCATTCAAAATAAATATAAAGTGCCTAAAATACCTAAGTTAACCTACCAAAATACATGAAAGATTTATATGAATACAATTACAAATTTTTTTTTATAAAAATAAAGGAAGACAAGTAACTGGAGAACTATTCATTGCTCATGACTAAGTTTTGTCAACATATTAAAAAAGTGATGATGCTACCCAAATTACAGATTTAGTACTATACCAAGTAAATTGCCAAGTAAACACTTCATAAAACTAGACAAAACAAAAAAAATTCATCTGGCGCAATAAAAGTTGAAAATCTCAAGTGAAACAATAAAGAAAAATTCAAATTAAAGGTACTTAGTATTACCAGTCTCAAACTACACATTAAAGTATTAGTTACCAAAATGATTTGGCATTCACTTTTTTTTTAGTATTCACTTTTGAACCACACAAAAGTAGAACAATGAAACAAACTCAATATGCAAGAAACAGAAACAAGCAAAATTGATAGCCTGGTGTTTGATAAACTGGACCATGAATTACTAAAAGACTCCCTTTTTTGACAATAACTACTAGAAAACACAAAAATTAGTCTTAAATCAACTTCTTATGCATGCCACAATAAGATAAAATGATTATATGATTTGAATGTTAAAGGTTATATTACAACAATATTAGAGCGAAGGGAGATAATTTTCACTATTTCTAAGGGAAGAAAACTAAACTAGGAATGGTGATCACAAAAGACAAAACATATTTTCAATAACATGAAATTTAATAAGCTTTTGTACAATAAAATCAATGAAGATAGAATAAGAAATATATCCATTGAAAAAATATTTGCATTAAATATCACTATCATGTATCCAAGAATTAAAGGGAATTGACATAATTACATAACATCAAAATTTATTGCCGAGTAAGTAATCAAAGGATACAATTAGCTTTCAAAGGAATTGAATATTATAAATGCTGATTTGAAAACATTCTCTAAATCATTAACAGTAAGAAAAATCAAAGTGACTTGAGGTTTCACCTAACATCCTGCAAACTGGCCAAAATCACCCCTGCAAAAAAAGAATAGTAAATGTTAGAGGAGCTATACAGCTTGGTGCATAAGTGTTTAATAAATGCTTTTTAATCTACTGACATTGTGAGAAGGAAGGCATACTAAAACATTATTGGTGGAGCTATGAATTGGTCAAAATACTCTGGATATCTATTTGGAATTATGCAAAAAAGTGATTAAGTTGTCCATAGCCTTTGATCCAGTAACTGGGATCAAATGAAGTCAAAGACAGAAACAAAGACCTACAATATATACAAAAATATCCTTATCATCATTTTATCATCATTAGCATATTATGATAATAAATAACTGAAAACAAAATGAGTGCACACGAATTGGGTCCCTTCTTCTCAATGTTCCCATGGTTTCTACTTTGGCCAGCAGTTCTTCCTTACTGCTTAGATCCAGAATCTTCCTGGTCCTTGTCAATCCATAACTGTATACTCTCTTCAGATCACTGATTTAAAGGTGAAAGGGATATTGGAGGTAATTTGGTCTAACACCATCCCATTTTATGATGAGGAAACCAAAGCCCAAGGAAGCTGTCACTTTCTCAATGTCACATTAATAGGATGTGGCAGGGTCAGGATTCAAATCCAGAACCTCTGACTCCAGATCTACCATTCTTTTAGCTACATACTGCAACCTCTCATTCCTTGTATTGAGAGAGACAGGGACAGAGACAGAGACAGAGACAGATAGACAGAGACAGATAGGAAGACAGAGAAAGGAGTTGCAACAAATTTCTGGATCATTTAAATCCTTCTTCACTTTTCTATTATGCCCCTATAATTTTTTTGTGATTTGTTCTCTGAACTTACCCATTTCTCTTTTTAGTCAAGAGAGAGGACTACAGTTTGTCCCTCAAATGATTCTGTGTTTCTTGCTCACTCACTGTCCTCAATCTCACCCCAATGCTATTCGCTATACTTCCACACTCTGATTCATAGATTTTCTCATAATTATATCTTCTTGATATAAAATGACATTTTATCACCCCTTTCATCTAATCTGTTCCTCTCAAATTAGGTAAGCACTTCCATAGTCATAGAATCAGGGAATAAATTCCATTTCATATAGTTTTGTCTGACATTTTAGCATACTAAGATTTTTTCTTTTCGGATTCTGACCTGTCAGCTGACATATTTGGTGTACCTTCTTTTATGTCTTATCTGTAAATTTGATAAGCATGTCATCCATTACTTTATCCAGGTCATTGATAAACAACCCACTTTAATAAGATTAATTTAAATACAGATAAATGTAAAACTTACACTCTGATTTAAAAAAAAATTTTGCAAGTATAACTTTGGATACAGGGTTAGGGTGTAATGGTTAGACAGAAGTTTGTCTGAAAATAATCTAGTGGTTTATTATTGGTTCAGTATGACTAAACAGTGTGATAACACAGCCAGGAAAAACTTGGGTTATGTTAAGGGATGCTTAGCTTCTAGAGTAGGGAATTGAGAGCCTCACTATGATCAGACCACATCCAAAATACTATGTTCAATCCCAGGTGCTACATATGTCTTTTCTATGTCCCAGGGACATAGAAAAGCAGAAGACAATCCAAAGGAAAACAACCAGTATTTGTGAAGGCATTCAAGTTCATGCCACATGAAGATCATTTGAAGGTACTAGTTTATAGAAGAAAAAGCTTTGATGGGGCATATTAGTTGTCTTTAAATCAAGCTAACAAATCAACAAGCATATATTAAGCTCTTACTATGTGCCAGGCACTGAGGATACAAATGCAAGCAGAAAGACATTTCCTGCCCTCAAGGAGCTTACATTTTAATGGAGGAAGATGAGACAAAAGAAAGCTGAAAATCTAGGGGTGGGTGAATAAGAAATGAAGGTACCAACCATGTTAGAAAAAGTTGGAAGAGTCACTAGTACAGCCTGGAGAAGAATGAAGACATGGCTGGCCTGGGCATCCTCCTTAAAATGTAGTTTCTTGAAGTTACCAGCAAAGCAGAGGGAGAGAGTGCAAGGATAGAGGGTTCTTTCAATATGAAAAGTCCAGTGGTAAAGTAGGCTTCTAAGGTGAAGAGGTTTCTGGGACATGATAGAGAAAATCCAGTCAAGTGTGCAGCCCGGAGAGAAATGATGTTTCTTTAAGAATTTGAAAGGTTGTCACATGGAGGAAGAATTGGATTTGGCTCCAGAGGACAGGATCAGAATCTATGGATAGAAGTTATGAGAAAAAAATAGTGATTTGATCAAAGCAAAAATGTCCAGTGTTTGTTGACTTAATGACTTGACTTGAAGATACAGGACAAGAGCTACCTCAAGTGAAACTCAATGAGTTTCAACATCACTGGAGATCTTCACAAAAGACTAAATAGTCACTTGATGCTTATTTTGTTTCCCCTTTTTTTCCAAGGAATGCAATCTTCCTCTCTTCCTAAATCACCCACCTCATTCTTGACAATTCCAGGATAGCCTGCTTTCAATATACAACTGTCTTACCAAATATCTCGTCCTTCTGTTTCATGAGCCTTTTAGTTTTTCATGATCTATACTTTTATTCTACTTTAGCCACACGTAGGGATGATCATACCCTTTATCTCACCTTCACTTATAACTGTTTTACCTTCATATCCAAGACTCTGGAATTTCTCTGTCTGATCACTATACTCCTATCTATCCATTCTTTTCTTTGCCCCACTCCCCCTAGCCTTATTCTTTATTCTAATTATGACTTTTAGTTTTTCTATCCTTCACTGCTCTGGCTTCACTCCTCTCCCTTTACCATCTTAACCACATAATAAGTCAGTTCAATTATATACTCATGGCCTACTATCCTTAAATCCTTTGTTCCCTTTTCCTACCACTGCATATGCCTTGCAAAAACCTTAAGCTTGGCTTACCTCCACTGGTGTTGTTCAGTCATGTCTAACTCTTCATGACCCCATTTGGGGTTTTCTTAGCAAAGATACTGGAATGGTTTGCCATTTCCTTCTCCACCTCATTTTATAGATGAGGAACTGAGACAAAAAGGGTTAAGTGATTTACCCAGAGTCACACAGCCAGTCTGAGGCCAGATTTGAACTCAGGAAGATGAGTCTTCCTGACTCCAAACCTTGCACTCTATCCACTTGACCACTTTGCTGACCTTGTTCCTATTCACAAGAAACTGAATTCTGTAGAAGAAGGTCACACATTTATGCAGACTAATGCCACTACAAAATAATGTTATCTAATTTCAACTGGCCTCTTCACTCTTATACCATTCCTTCCTCAATCCCTCTTAGTCAATCAGTCAATTAACAGCCATCATTAAGTGCTTACTATGTGAGAGGCACCAAGTTAAGAACTGGGTATACAAAGGAAAGTGAAAGTGGAGTCCTTGGCCTCAAGGAGTTCACGTTTTCCTGGGGGAGACAACATTTTTTTTTTGTCTAGGCAATGGGATTAAGTGACTTGCCCAGGGTCGCACAGTAAGTGTTATGCATCTGAGGCTGAATTTGAACTCAGGTCCTCCTGAATCCAGGGCCAGTACTCTATCCACTGCGCCACCTAGCTGCCCCAAGGGAGACAACATTTAAGAAATGGATATATATGAGATACCTACAGAGTAGCTGTAAGATAATAGTAGAGATAAAGGATCTAGCATCTGAAGGGACCAGGAAAGGCCATCTATGTGAGACTCCTTTCCCATACGCTACACCTCAAAATACATTTTTATCATCTCTTATTCTCTTTTGAGAAAGTGTTTTTGAAAAGATAGATCTACTCATTGCCAAGACAAATCCCATCTTATCTGGGTGCTTGCCCCATCCATTGTCTACCTCATATCACTCATTTTCACTCTTTATCGACTCCTTCCCAACTATCCAAAACAAACTGAAGTCTCCATAATTCTTAAAAAATGAAAACAAAAAACTATTTTATCCAAGTAAGGTTATCTATGACTTTAGATCTCCTTTTCAGTCAAACTCTTGGGGAAAATATAGTTGTTGTTGCCTCTACTTCCTCACCTCGATCCTCAATTCCTTTCAGTTTAGCTTCTGACTCTACCGTTTATCTGAAATGTCTCTCTCCAATGTTACTAGTCATCTTTGCCTTGGCAAATTCAATAACCTTTTCTCATTCCTCATCCTTCTTGACCTCTCTTCAGTTTTTGTTGGAACTCACCATTTTCTAATGATTACTCTCTATCCCTTGGCTTTCATGGCACTGCTTTCTCCTGGTTTTCTTCCTACTTGTCTCACTGCTATTTCTCAGTCTTCTTTACTGGATTATCATCTATCCTGCCCTCTAACCACAGACATTTCCCAAGGCTCTGTCATTGGCTCTGTTCTTTCATCTCCCTACCTTCTCTCTCTTGAAGTTCTTTTTAGCTCTTAGTATCTCTATTCACATGCCTCCCAGATCTATAGGTCCTTCTCAAACATCTCTCCTCTCTGCCTACTGACCATCTGAAGTGAGAAAATGGAGAGTGGCAATCCAAGCTAGCACTAACAGTAGAGTTAATTATCTCTCATTAAAGCCCTTATTTATTCTAAATGCACTATTTATTTTGTTATTTGCTTTATAATTGTTGTCATAATCAAGCGTATATGCCATTAAAATCCTTTTCTGTTACTTCATTCTGGGGTGGAGATGAGATGACCTTGGGATCTTGAGGATCTGCCAACACAGGCCAAGCTTGGGCAGGTTCAATCATGCTGGAAAATCTTCAAGGACAGGTCTGGGGATGGACCATTGTTACACAGCTCATTTCTAAGAGGCTCATTGCTAAGTTGGCCTTTGGAGTAATGAGATTTTCAGCTACAGCAATCTACTAGATACAAAAAGCTTATGACCTACACTCATGTACAGAGTGAAATCATAGATAATAATTTCATTTATGTAGTTATTTACAGTTTGAGAAATACTCTCCTCATGACAATTCTATGAGGTATTCACTACAAGTGTTATTACCATTCCCATTTTACAAATGAGAAAACTAAAGCTCTAACAGGTTATATGACTTGCCCAAGGTCATATAATTAGTAAACCACAGAGTGAGGATTCAAACCCAGGTCTTTCCTGACTATAAATCTAGCTCTTATTCCAATATTCCAAGCTGTTTCTCCAGACCTTTTAGGCAGTGAAATATAAGCTTATATCCACAAGTGTCTATAAAGATCAATTTTGCACTTATAAGACCAAAATTTGGGGAACCTTTGCACTGATCTCCCATTTATAATGTTGTTCCTACAGAACTAAGTGCCCCCAGGGACATTTCACTGAACATTATGCTTTTGCAGAATCAATTAATTAAATTATAATTACAATCACTGACATTTGTATAGTGCTGCAAGTTTTGCCAAATACTAGGCATACATTACCTCCTCAGAATCTCACAACAGCCTTGCCAGATACATATTGCATCTGCTATTATCTCCATTTTACAAATGAGGAAACTGAGATTCAGAGAGTGACTTGCTTAGTTTCACATTTCTAATGAGTGCTAGAGATAAGTCTTGAATTCAGGTCTCTCTAAGACTTCAAGTCCAACATTTTTACCATTCTCCACCTCATTGACATCTGGTGAGTTGTACCTTAGAAAGGGAAAATGTTATTCTGTGCTTGGCAAGAGGCTTCTCCCACACTTTAAGAAAAAAGAATATATCTCTCTTCCTCCTTTTCCTTCATTATGCCAGTTATTTCTCAATACTTCATAGAGTACTTGTTCCAGTCTTAAGGACAGGGAGAATAAAATAATATGTTGATATTATTATATTTTCCATGATTTATTGGGGGAAGGGGGTTTGTTTATGGGAATCTATCCAAAGGTGGAGAGTGGTAGAGGTCAAGCCTGAGTTATGCGTCAGAAAACTAAAGTCATTGAAACTAGTAGCTGTGAGCAGAACAGGTGTCCAGTATTTATTGATGCTATAGTGTGACTATCAGTCTGCACAGTAAAAGAAATTCTAGAAGCAGGTCATGAGGGGACAAAGACTTCAGAACTAGAACAGAAATGGGATACAGGAGGAGACCCTTCTTGGGAACAGTATAGGACTGGCAAGGCCTGGGCTGGGAGTAGGGCAGGGTGAGAATTTAGACTCATAGTATCAGTCTATAAAGCTGAATGTCCCTTAAAGCAATAAGTAGAAAGAAAGAAAAAAAAACAATTCCACCACCACAACACTGAATGTGAGAGTTATATCACAGTATTTGTTTCATATTCATTGCATTTTCTTACTCTTAACATGAATTGAGTAGGTAGTATCAGCTGAAGAAGTCATGTGTTATAATGAAAAGACCACAGAATATGAGGTCGTAAGACATGATTTGGAATCTCAGCTAGGTGGTGAAGTAGAGTGCTAAGCCTAGAATCAGGACAACCTGAGTTCAAATCCAGCATTGGACACTTACTAGTTGAGTGATCCTGAGTAAGTCACTTACCCTCACTTTGTCTCAGTTTTCTCAAGTATAAAATGAAGATTTGAACATATACCTCATAAGATTGTTGTGAGGATTAAAAGAGGTAATATTTGTAAATCACTTAAAACAATGCTTTGCACCTAGTAAGAGCATGTTTGTTTCCTTCTTCCCTTTTACTTGTTATTTTTGTAGGTAGTAATCCAATTTAACCATAGGACTTTACATTTATCCCTATTAAATTTCATCTTAGATGCAGTTCCTCAATCGATCTTTTTTTCAGATTGCGACTCTCATATAACATACTAGCTATCACTTCCAGCTAACTGTCATCCAGAAATTGGATAAAGATAAGCACCACTGTCTTTATCCACGTCATTGACAAACATGGTGACTACCACAAAACCAAGGACAGCTCCTTGAGGCATTGCCCCCAGAGAATTTCTTCCAAGTGGACATTAACCCCTTAATGAATATTCTTCGAGTCCAGTAATTTAACCAAGTCTGAATTCACTTAATTAGGTTATCACCTAGCCTACATTTCTCCACCTTGTCTATAAGAATGGTATAAGAGAACAGCAAATGCTTTGCTGAAATTCACCAATGCTGCATCTATAAGAATCTCCTCTTCTATATGTCTAGTAATCCCGTAAAAAAAAAAAAAAAGGAAAGGAGATTGCCTTTTATTGAACCCATGTTGGCTCATGGTAATCATTACTTCCCTTTCTAAATGCTCACAAACCATCACCTTCATAGCATGTTCTATAATTTTGCCTGAAATTCAAGTGAAGTCACTGCTACCCTTTGAAGAATCCTCCCTTTTCCCTTTTATGTTTCCCTTATAACATTCATCTGTTTTTATTTGATGGGATCTTCCTATTTGACATATTTTAAAATGATTACTGACAACAGTTTAACAGTCACTTGTGCCAGGCCTTTCCTAGACATACTTCATCAAGGTCAGGTGAATTAAACTTATTGAGGGGAAACTAGGTATTCTCTTACCATCTGCTCTTTAATCTTCGGGATCAACTACTTGGTAACCCATTTTGGTCTACCCTTACTCATCTGAAGATCATTTTTGTTAGTAGAAAGAGAAGAAGCATAATAAGAGTTCAATAGTTTTTCCTTCTCTCCATCAACATTCATTATTGTCATTATTATCTTCAACAGGGGTCTTGGGGGCAGCTAGGTGGTGCAGTGAATGGAGCACTGGCCCTGGATTCAGGAGGGCCCAAGTTCAAATTCGGCCTCAGACACATAACACTTACTAGCTGTGTGACCCTGGGCAAGTCACTTAACCCCGATTGCCCAACCAAAAACCAAAAAAAACAACAAAAAAAAAACCAAGGATTTTAACCCTTCTTTGATCTTCCTCTGATAACAATATAACCCCAAAAAGTTTTTGCTATCTTTCGCATGCATCAGTAGCCTCAGCTCATTCTGACCTTTAATAAGCCTAATTCAGCTCATACAGGACTATTGTACTCTTTTATAATTCATCTTCAATTACATACCCCCTTTTTTTCTCTTCCACTGTTTAGTTAGCACATGGGCCCAAGATTAACTCATTTAAACCTCTGCAACTTATACCTTTAATTTTTGTATGTTATTATTCCCTACTCTTGTCCTTATATGTTTCACTTATAATGCTTTACAGTAAGTCCCTGCCTAAAATACCTGTGAGAAGAATGCTGTTTTCCAGATGGGGGATAAGGAAGAAAGTAAGAAGAACTTTGCATCTGTAGAGGATGTTGTAGCCCAAATAGTGCTGCATTTATAGTCAGTAGACCTGGGTCCAAATTCCAGATCCTTTTCTTACTAGCTATATGACTTTATATAAGAAAATTCCCTGCTCTCAGTCTTAATTTTTAGTGTCTGTCTTTGTATCCCCTTGACCTAATACAGACCCTGACACATTTTAAGGACTTAATAAAAACTTAACAATTGATTGATAAAAGGATGGTGCTGGACACGTGTGCATAGATGAGACAAAGAAGCTCCTCATATCTTTGAATGTTTCAAAGTTTGCTTGGCAAAACATACAGCCAGGAATCCTTCTTTCAAGCTGTCATAGTGGATAGAGTGTTAGAGTTGAAGTCAGGAAGACCTGGACACAAATCTCCCCCTTCTACTAGCTATGTAGCTTCCAAGTAAGCCACTTAACCTTTATAAGCCTCATTGCGCTTGCTCATCTACAAAATGGAGAGAAAAATGCCTGGAGTTCCTCCCTCATAGGACTCTTTAAAGCATAAAAAGTGATCATGTATATGAAAAACTTAGTAGATTTTACTATATTACAGAAGTGACAGTTACTATTATAAATGATTAGTGATCAGCTAGCCAAACTATTTCTTTTTACAGATGAGAAAACTGAGGCACAGAGAGGGAAAGTGACTTGCCTAAGATCACAGATTTTACTGACAGATCCAAGACTAGACCAAGGTCTCCTAATCCCCACTGCAGTGCTTTCTACACTCAGCCGCTCTTCTTTGTGGGTGTAGTTGGTCTGAACATCCAAAGTTCATATCTACCTCAGGATTCTGGTCAGAGCTAATCTTGGTGATGTTACTAAACAGATACCCAGAGGCTGAAACAGATGGTAGCAACTGCTGCTCACATGTTTAAACGGAGCCAGCTCCATACAAAATGAGTTCTACATACCCTGAAATGCAGTCATTTAACCATGATGCTTTGAAGTGCTTCCAAGAGTTTCTCAACCATAGAATCACAGAATCCTGGAGCTGCAAGGGACCTCAAAGCCACATAATCCAATCCATATTGAAAAATAATCTTCATTACAATAGCCAGTATCAGTCAGTAGACAACAAGCATTTGTTAAGTGCCTACTATATGACAGGCACTCTGCCAAGCACCAAGGGTACAAAGAAAAGGCAAAAACAAACAAGTCAAAAAACCCATTCCCTACTGTCACAGAGCTTACAATTTAAAGGAAGAGATTTTAGGCAAATAACTATACACAAACAAGATATATATAGGATAAATTAGAGATAAGGACAGAGAGAAATTAGTCAAAAGAACACTGGATCTCATCAGAGTGCCTTAGTTCAAACCCTGCCTCTGATACTTCTTAGCCGTGTGACCATGGAAAAGTCACTTAACTGCTATATGCCTTAGTCTCCTCATCTATAAAATGATATGGTTGGACTAGTGCACCTCTGGGTTTCTTTGTAGTTCTGTACCTACAACCCTAAGTGATCATCTAGCTTTTGTTTGAAGACTTCCAGTGAAGGCAGACCCACCCTCTCCTGAGGTTGCCCATTTCACTTTTGGATACCTCATATTGGAAGTTTTTCCTTATGTGAAGCCTAAATTTGCTTCTATTCCACTTCTATTTGTTTCTCCTTGTTTTGCGCACTACAACCAAACAGAATAAAGCCTATGCCTTTGCCTATGTCATAGTCTTTCAATTACGAATTAACAGATTTCATGCTCTAAATCATCTCTTCTACATACTTAACATCTCAAGTTCCTTCTACCAATCTTCATATCGGCTGAACTAAAGACACGTCACGATTTTAGAAAGACATGATCCACATGATCTCTAAGGTCCATCCTCATCCTATGAGATACTTATTTTAGTAGGGTTTATTGGTGGGGGTTTATTGGTAAGGAGATAACTTCACATGTAGTCTAGGTAGTGTAATCATGCCTCTGCTATATGACTTATTGCCTTTTTAATAATCCTAGGTTGTAAAGAAATTCAGGAGTATGTTTTGATATTTCTATGTAAATTAAGAGAAAAGTACAATCTCTATCATGAATTCACCAAATATCTCTAAGCTGCCACCTCAGTTTATTAGATATTAAATAAACCATAGAAACCTCTTTTCCAATGTTTTGTTCCTATTTTTCTCTATGTATGAAGAAACATTAACAGAGAGAGAGAGAGAGAGAGAGACAGAGACAGAGACAGAGAGAGAGATTGCTATCAAACTCCCTACTCTTATAGCTTTAAATATACATCATTGGTAATAATTATACATTTTATTAACAATGAAATAACACAAAGGCATATTTAAATATTTTACCAATGTATCAATCAGTGTGAGAAAGATCACAGTCAAGGTCACTTGTAACTGTCACCTGTAACTGCTGATTTCTCTATAGATCATAGTGCAACAATTTAGCTCTCTCCATTGAGATCTTTTCTCAAGAAATCTCTTCATAAATTTTCTTCATAATTTTATCTTAATAAGATATAACTCATACTCTCAGGAAAGAAGCTCCTTTGGTCCTTTCTCCCTTGCACTTAAACAGTTGTTCTCCATTTATAATAATTAATAGTTCCTCCTTAATGACAGTGAAATTACCAGTCTCTCAAGATTCCATTCCAACTTAAAGATACAGTAGCAATATCTATAGCCTGTGTGGAAGAAGCCATTTATGCTAATGTTGCATTAGCAAAGCCCTAGAAGTTGACCACTGCCTACAATAGTAGTTACAAGTCATCAAGATGTGCAAGGTGGCACGGGTAGTCCCAGACCCAGCAACTCAAATGGGCAACTCGGTAGCCAGGGCATGCACCAATACAGATTAGATAAAGAATCAGAAAATCTTGGTTTAAATCCTTACTCTTCATACAACCTATATGATTTTGAATAAGTAAATAATGCCTTCAAATCATAGTTTCCTCATTTGTAAAAGGGGTAGGGGGATGAGGTGGGAGCCTAGAAGATATCTAAGGTCCCTTTATGCTCTAAATATTGGAGGTAAAGCAGAGATCAAAGCCAAAAGATTAATCAATTAAGATCTTTTTTGTTGTTCATGTATCTCTCTGCTTCTGACCTGTGACTTTATAGATAGACCAGGTTAAACTCTCCTCAGGTAGAGTAAGAGACAAGTTTCCCTAACAGTATTAAAACGTTAGTTTATCTGTGACCAGGTTTGTCCTATGGCTGCCTATTGGCAAGTTTTGTGTGTTTACAGATCAGAAGTGCCAACAAACTCCTGCTTCTCACCCTGAGGCTAACCTTCAGCATGGAAGCTGACAAGATTTACCCCTTGATTAGCCCAGCCTTTAGCTTCAGCATGGGGTTGGGTGGAAGAGAATATTCAAGAATATTATAAAGATGGGGTTCAATGCCTATTCCAAATTATTGCAATCACAAACTATTAAGTGTAAGTAAGGATGATGCACATGATAAAGTTTTAAGGTTGTGATCAAGATGTTTGTGTGCTATGATTTCATTATGAGGACTAAACTCTTTTTTAATTGGGTCAAAAAGGGAGCAGTGTGATTGGCTAACCAAATATGCTAGTGTTATATTAGCAACAAATGGGGTAACCACATCCTTAAGGGCTTTATAAAGTGAATAATTTCAGCAGCTAACTTAGTCCAAGAGCAGAGTAGTAAAGCTACGGAGAATTCTAGGCTCCAGAGCCCATACCAATGGTAGCAAGGTAGAGAGGGAGTGTTTATGAACCCACAGGGGACGTTACACTGTCCTTCCCCATTGACCATTTTTAAGAAACTGGACTGCATGTGCACACAATGCAACCAGAGTCAAGTAGAAGACAAATATTGGCAAACAGGGACATAGACAGATACAGAAGGAAAGCTATTTGATGGGGATGATACAGCTTTAAGGAGTATGACCTCCTTGCAATAGAGAAAAATGCCAGCTTGGGACTCAAGAAAGAATATCCTGTAACCAGGAGTTTTGAGTTTACACTATGACCCCAAATGTTTGCTACATGAGTGCCTCATTATCATTACATTAAGTTTAAGTCTAATTTTTCCCTGGATGCTATATATATATATGTGTATATATATATATATATATCCACACACACATACATATATATTTGTAGGAGCTCATGCCCCAGGATTTGGGAAGAAGGGATGATTTGTACCAACTCCTTTTACTATATCACCTTAATGAATACTTTTACAAAAAAACTAGTTGAGACTACTGGATGATACTTGAAGAAAAACATTAATGAGGGCTCATGAGCAACAGTACTGGAAATCAAGTCCAGCCCATTAATTTGGATTGGGGTTGAGAAATTAGCCCTGCAGGGTGCTGAAGTATGATCAATAAACTAGGATGGGGGAAGAAGTATCAAGAAAAGGTTTACAGGGCAGCTAGGTGGAGCAGTGGATAGAGTACCGACCCTGAAGCTAGAAGGACCTGAGTTCAAATCTGGTCTCAGACCAAACACTTGACACTTACTAGTTGTATGACCCTGGGCAAGTTACTTAACCCAAATTGCCTAAAAAAATAAAAATTATAAAAAAGAAAGGGTTTGTAGCATGGGGCACTATCAAGGAAGGGCTGTTATTTTACTGCAGTAGAAGGCTCTGGGAATTCAGAAGGCAGGACATGCCCTGGTATTCAAAGTCTTCAGACTGTTAGTCTTCTCTGGGGAGTATCTTTATGGTCCAGCAATAAGTGGGAAGAGGTGGAGAGGAAAAACCTCTTTTCTAATATAGACTCATATAAAAATAGAACAGCTGACCCAAGGTGGACACTAATAGCCTAGGTCCTTTGAGGTGGTTTTCTTTTTCAGTAATTTAATTAGCCTCCACTAATTTATCCTGGACTGAATATGATCTCAAACTTTTTAAGTCTGTGCCAACAGAGACCAAGTTCTGTGGGTTTTACTGGGCACCAGGATGTCTGCATGGTGATGCAATTCAGTCATAAAAACCCAGGAAGAACATCTACTGAGGTCATAGGATAACAGATTTAGAGATGAGAAGCCATCTAAACCAACCTACTTTACAAATGATGACATTGGCCCATTAAACTTAGGTAACTTACAGGGGCAACTAGGTGATACAGTAGATAGAGCACTGGGCCTGGAGTCAGGAAGACCTGAGTTCAAATTCAATCTCAGACACTTAATAGTTGTGTGACATTGGGCCAGTCACTTAACCTCTGTTTGCCTCAGTTTCCTCATCTGTAAAGTGGGGATAATAATAGTATCTACCTCCCAAGATTGTTGTGAGGATCAAATGTGGTAATAATTGTGAAGCTCTAACTCAATACCTTGCACATAGTAAGCACTATATGAATATTAGTTATTATCATTGTTAGGATTAGTATTGCCCAAGGTCATGCAGGTACTAAGTGGCAGAGCTGGGATTTGAACCCAAGCCTTCTAACACCAGACTCAGTGTTTTTCCCATTGGAGTGGGTATTTTGTCTGTATTAGTAGAATTACCAATCTTGATTAAATAATAGACCCTTGGTGGACTTAAGTATTGCTATATCTATCAGCAAATTAATGATATTTTGTTATTCTTGTGATGGGTGAAGATTTTAGAATTCTGTCTAGAGAGTAAAGGGAAATTTTCTTACTGAGAAAGATAGTATGGAACATAATTTCCTTAGAGGCCTGTAAGAAGGGGAAAATGGTTTGTTTGACAAGAATGATCTGGGTAAAATACTGCCTTGAAGCAGGAGACAGGGCAAAATGAATTTTGGAAGTCCTTTCCAGCCTAAAACTCTCTGAGTTTCCTAACCAAACAGACTGGGCAGCTGAATCTAGCATGCTGAGGCACTAAGGCAAGCAATCAGGAGGCGTAGGTCCTAGCTCCCACTCCACTCTGTCTCTGCCTGGTTAACCTAGCTAATTTCTGGGATGACAGAATTGGGATCCAAAGAGATCTTGACAGGCTGGAAGGGGCTCATTGAACTAATACGATGAAACTTTATAAGGACAGGCACCACCAAAACCAACTGTGTAGAGATAGGCTGGGAGAGACTCAATTCACTTGAAACAGACCTAGAATGTTGTAGGCAGCTTTTTATTTTAAAGCAAATTTTTATTGTTATCTCTTATTTTTGCATCACCTACAATTTCCTTTTTAGTCTACCCTCTCCACCAATTAATAGAAGTGTAATAGAATGCTCAATGGATGTTAAAGCTACAGGAATATAAGCATAGAGTCTAAAGGGAGGGAAGTGATGACTTCCTGGTTCACTGCCATCATCGGACCACATCTGGAATATTATGTTCAGTTCTAGGCACCTCATTTTAGGAAGCACACTAACAAGTTGGGAGTATATCCAAAAGAAGATGACCAGAATCATGAAGAGACTGGCAACCATGTCTTAATAAGAGCAAACATTTACCTAACAATAATAGCTAAAATTTATACAATAATAATAATTATTATTATTATTACTATATAGTGCTTTAAGTTTTGCAAGGTACTTTACATGTGTTATCTCATTTAATACTCCTAGCAACCCTGGGAGGGTACTGATGATCAGTAATGAAATTGGGCCCAGGACTGGCCTCTTTGCTTCCAGCCTGAGCAAGATAGAGAGACTCAGTTTAAAAAAAAAAAAGTAAAAGCTAAATACTGTTGAGATATTGTTGACAAAAACAAATGATTATCTAAGGAACATTCACACCTTGTCCCTGCTTCCACATTCTGTTTAAAAAGCCCTGACCCTTGCAGTTGATTAAATTAAAGCAGTCACTTCTGATCTTTCAACAGTTCAAGACATCTCACATTATAATAAAAGAGAAGCATTATGGTTTGATGCAGAGATTCTTACCTTTCTGTATGTCTCACAGGCTCCTTTGGCATCTGGTGAGTCCTATGGAGCTCTTCTAAGAATACTGTTTTAAATGCATAAAACAAAATACATAGGATTACAAAAATTATTGAAGTAGTTATCAAAGTGTATTTTTCTGAAAGTTCATGGACTCGAGGTTAAGATAGCCTGGTGTAGTGAATAGTCAGCCATGGAGTCAGGAAAACCTTTGGATCCTGGTTCTAACACTTACAAGTTCTGCAAAATGGGCAATGGGGAAATATTGAGACAGATCTTCTTCTTCAGGTGTCCACTGTGGCCAGGAGCAAGTCACTTACTTTTAGTGATTATTGGCACTAAAAATTGCAGGTCTCCATCAGTGGAAGGAATTTCCACACTGGGACACATTGCTGAAATCATAGGTTCAGATCAAAAATACTTAAATATTCATTCATGACTCTATATCATTTTAAGGTTTACATAGCACATTTTTTGTAGAAAACTTGTGAGGCAGGAAGTACACCATGTATTATCTAATTTTATAAGAAAAATGTTCAAAGAGGTTGTGATTTTCCTAAGGTCATCCAGAGAGTGTCAGAGCCTAGATTCAAAAATGGGTCTCTTAACTAGAAGCTCATTGCTTTAGCATAATGTGTTTCACCCTTTCTCTGATTCAACTTGGTGCTAGAGTTGTGTTCCATGGACTAGAAAATTCCACAGAGGGCAACAAATTTTTCTTAGTAGTCATAATAATAATAATTCACATTTATGTAACAATTTAGAGCTTAGAAAGCAATTTATATACATTAACTCAATTGAATACTTGAAAAAGATGGAGTTTTCTCTTCTGTAAAGAAAAGTTCAAGCATCTCTTCCAGCTCAAAAATTCTATGTTCTCATGTTACACCAAGTCCAGGTAACTTCCACATGCAATAATCATAACTGTCATGTATATATTTATATTTATATTTACAAAGCACTATGTATACATATATATTATCTTACTTAAGACTCACAACAACCCTATGTGGTAGGTACTATGGATTTAATTTTTCCCATTTTATATAGGAAACTAAGACTCAGGGAGGGTGTAATTTGTTCACAGTCACACAGTTAGTAAGTATCAGGTATAGAATTGAGATGGAAGTCTTCCCAACTCCAAGATCAATGCTATCAAATTAATCTCTTTCAACAAGGAAGGATACCAAAAAGTGAATACTTACACCTTAGGATGACCACATCACTGGCAAGTGAAACACCCAGATCCACTTGCTAAGTACAAATAAAAGAGCCTTATTTTTGCCTAAGCATCCACAAACCTGGAGTTGCTCCAAGGCCCACTATGTCTCCCAGAAACTGCCATATGCATTATTCAATCTGTGAGTAATAACATCCTTTTGTGGGTAGGTATATCTACAAATGCCAAAGAAAGGCAGAATAGTTTATCACTTTTGGAGAGGGAGCCTCCAAAGGTGATGCTAGTACTTGGAACAGAGGACAATGGGTTGTAAGTTTGTGACACAGCATACCTCAGAATTAGCTACATAGGGACAATGTGTGGTGGGAGATTTGGGAAAGAGAAGTGGATGCATTGAGAGGCTTCCCTGAAGATTTCCTCCAATGAGACTATTACTGTGTATGTCCTCCAGCATGTCAATCATTGGAAATGTGGCCTCAGGATCCATGTCAGTGTTCCCACCACCAGCTCTAAGCCTAGCCTCTTGTGTGTTATGGCTATACTTGGGACTGCCCCTTGGGCTGGGATCAATCTTTCAATATTGGACAGAGGCTATATAGGATCATGAAATCTTTCTGACATAGAAAAGATCCATGTTTCTAATAGAACATTGTTCTGCAAACCCAATCTACCAGGAGGGTTTGGGAGCTTGGAATGAAATAATTGAATAGATGGCATCATTGTTTGCAAGATAAGTAGACACCATCTCTGCTAAAAGGGGAATGGAAGAGGGAGGAGGGGAGTTTGAGAATAACCTCATAGCAGAGACTGTCTCACATCTTGGTTTTATCTATTCTACTTGTAGGTTCAACCCACATATGTGGGGTCCATCTGTAATCCCTCTGGCCCTACCATAAATCCTAGGAAAGATAAGGACATATGGTGAAATTCACACTCCTATCATAAAGCCCATGGGCTAATGGATACTGATGCAGCATTGGTACATGCTGTACATATTCTGCAGGTTTCTAGGAGATCAGAATGGCATTCACTCAGGCAAAAAAATTTCTGATCTAGTGATTCTGCCAAAATCTTATTAACAGAATGTTGGAAAGTGGCAGTATATGGAACTTTAAATGGCCATACCAGACATGGAACATGGTTTTTCCATTTGTCATTTTGAGGGATTTGTGGCAGATTATAATACTCCTGCCTCCCCAAATGGGTTTAGTGTTGTTTTCAAAGTTTAAGCATCATATATGATTCCCAGAATGTCATTGATAGAGTACCAAGATTACCCATTCCAGAGTATAATTACTTTAAGCCCCTATGATCAATGCAAGACCTTTCATCCCCATCCTTCTTATATACACACAAAAATAAAAGGTATTTTATTTCAATCAGACTTTCTTTAAGGTACTATGCTAAATAATAGATTTAGAGCTGAAAGGGATCATAGAGCTCATTAAGTCCAACCTCTTCTTCTCTCCACTTTGAAAGGGGGAAAATGAGTCCCAGCGAGTTTATGGCTTGTCCAAGTTCACAGTGTTGTTACCATCAGTGTTGTAGCTGGGATTTGAACCTCGGTTTCTGGAATCCACGTCTTGCACTCTGTTGTCACCAGGGGTGGGTGGCAGAGCTCTCCTGTCCCACAAAGGGTCCCAGCTCTTGACTCAAGCATACCCAGATTCAATTCTGGAAGAACCTAACCTCTGAAAGAATAGGTTAGACTTTTTCTTGCATATTCTGACTCACTATACCTCCATTCCTGATACAAAGGGAAAATCTGATACAAAGAGTTTAGTTATAGCTCCTGTCCAAGAGTATACCCCAAGAGGATTCCATATAGAAAATTATCACACACCAAACAGATATCAGGTATAGACAGCTATTTATTTTCTCTACCATGAAAGAGCTGCTTAAAACACAAAATTTATGAACAGTATATGTAGTTATATATAATATAAAAATATGAACTATAACAAATATTTTGAATGTGAAACACTGTACAGGACTGCTAAGCAGGTGTTTCACTCTTGCCTCTGACCTACATTGCCTGTGAACTTCACAAATTCTTTTCTCCTGCCAATCCAGGGTAGAGTTTGGGTTTTAGCTCTTTGGCTCCACAATCCTCCTGGTGGTAATGTTCTTCTCCTCCAAGAAGCACTGCAAGAACTATCTTCTGATGGCAGACAGCTCCTGGAACTCATGAACTCTAGAGGTCACAAGGGAGCTTCCAAGGCTAAAAGTACTCATTTCAGCATCACTATTTGGTCAAAAAAGAAATGCAAAGTAGAGGAGGTCCAGTCTGAGGATCACTTAAGCCAACCATATGAGACCGTGGGACAGCTAGGCACTGCAATGTTAGATGGATAGAGGGTTGGACCTGGAGTCAGGAAAAGTCATCTTCCTGAATTCAAATCTGGCCTCAGACACTTACTAGCTGTGTGACCCTGAGCAAGTCACTTAACCCTGTTTGCCTTAGTTTCCTCAACTGTAAAATGAGCTGGAGAAGGAAATGGCAAATCACTTCTGTACCTTTGCCAAGAAAAACTCAAATAGGATCACGAAGAGTTGGGCATGACTGAAAAAGATGCAACAACAACAAAAATGAATCTATGATCACAATCACATGTACATAGTGACCATAGAAGTTACTGGGGAGGTAAAAAGGAGAGAAATCCCCTTCCCTTCCTGTTGAGCTGGCAGAATGTCAAGTGATACTTTTAGAATAAGAGGAGATAGAGAGAGAAGTGAAGGTTGTCCTCTTCTTTTAAAGATCTTCCTGGCTCAGTAGCCAATTCTTTGAGCATCTTTATTACCCAACCCTACCCCCATCGCAGGAATGAGGGGACCAATCAGGAGCCACCAGTCAAATGTGTTCTTTAACAAGGAGCCAGAGCACACATGACCCCCAGAAAGGCCCAGGACTCTCCCCACACTTGCTCCACAGGATGGTCTGCAGTGCACCGTGATTCCATTCTGCCTCTTGTCTCTCATTCCTTGTCATTAAAAGTATACTTTTATTGAAGTATATGTTACATTACAATGTATTAGAATATATTAAACTATATATTACATTAAAATGTATACTTAAGGGAGCACTGTTTCCAAAAGCAAACCCATAGAGTAGCTATACTGCTGGTTTAAAAGCAGTCAATTAGATCTCTCCTCTACACATACCTTGGTGGGTAGAGGGGAAGGTCTCTAGCTTCACTTATCCTTCACTTTTCTATTTCCTATACTCCTTCTACATTTTACCCCATTCAAGCTCATCACAATTTCAAGCACTTTAATATCGTCATCAAAAGGTACCTGAGAAACTATCTAATCCCACCCATTCTTGAATGGTGGGGGAGAGGGAGGTGGAACGAGCATTGGCTTCAAGCCCTAGCTTGCCTGATGTATGGCATCTACGTGGCACTGGGAATGTTACCTTTCCCCTCTCTCTTGGGATCAATTTTCTCATCTTTAAAGTGAGGGGAGGGGAGAGATGGATTAGATGATTTCTCATCTCTCATGTCCCTTCCACTTCAAGGTTTTATGATTCTTTTTCCATGTGCTGCCCTCCTAAATATTTCATGAAAGACTTTTCCTCTTACCCAAAGGTAGAACATAAGATGATCCATTTCACTGCATTTTGTTGTCTATGAGGATACCTGAACATGCCCACAAACTCTGCCCTAGAGTCCTTGTAAGACTGGTAAGATGTTTTGTTCTTCCTTTGGAAGAGCTGCTCAATTTAATGCCAATGCCCCCAAGGAGGCCAATGCCACTTTTTCACTATCCATGATGAACATCAGAGGTTGTGAGACAAAGGCCATCTCACATTTCCCCTAAAGATGACTTGTTATTATTGCTGTTTGTCCTTTGTTCTCAAAGAGGACCATGACATCAGGAAGATGATGCCATGACTTGCAAGTGAATTGAATTTAAGTGAGGGAGGACTGTGCAAAGTCACCAGTCTCACTTTCTCTTCTGGAGCCATCTGGGTCCAGTGGAAAGATATAGATCAGGACCACTGGAGATGGCCCCCTAAGGCTGCCTAAATCTTTTCCTAATCTCTTGAAAAAGTATTTGGGAGAATTACAGTGTCCTCAGGGATTGTCTGTACTAAGCCTGAATTTCCTAAGATGTGATCCCCAAACTTATAAAACTTGCAGTCCAAAAGGGGAGATTTGATACACATAGATACCAATGATGCAAAATGGAGCAAAACAAATACAGAGAAGTCTAGATGAGCGCAACAGAAGAAAGGAACATTTTTTTTTCTGTTTAGGACATCTTGGAAGGCTTCCTGGTTGAAGTAGCGTTTGAGCTGGTGGTGTAAGGTAGAGGTATCAAACATGTGGCCCCAAAATACTCCCCAATGCAGTTTTAACTAGATTAAACTGTAATTGGGAAATGGTAAACACAAGAAATGAAAATACAATAGAATATAGATAATGCTAATATGTGGTTTCCTAAATCAATATATTTAAGACAGAGATTCTTATTATAGTTTAGTGGCCCCTATTTCTACCTGAAGTTGACACCACTGTTCTAAGAGAATGAGCATTGAATTTGGAGGTTGGAAACCTGATTTAAAGTCTAGACTGCAACTCACTACCACTGTGACCTTGGGAAAGTTTTTTCCTATCCCTGGGTTTCAACTTCTTTTTTTGTAAGAAAAAGGCAGTTGGACTAAAACTATAAAAAAGGCAAGTCTCTGACCAATAATGATTCCAGCAGACAGAAAATGAAGCATGCTAGCCACTTCTTGACATAGAGCTAATGGACTCAGGGTGCAGAATGAGACATGTATTTGGCGGGGGGGAGGGGGTTCATGGCCAATGCGGGAATTTATTTTGCTTTACTACATATATCTGATGCAAAAAAAATTTTTTACTTCCAATGTAGGCAAAAGTGAGAAGGAGAAAAAACAAATTTCTTAATTGAAAATAAATTAAATTAAAGAAAAAAAAAGAAAAAGAAAAGCTCCCCTAGAGCTACAAAGAGGCTGATCAGGCAGTCTCATCACAACATGACTCTGACAAAGCAGTTCAAACTTAGGCTTCCCACAGGCTAAGTTCCAGTGAATTGGGTTAGCAGAAATAATAACCAGTGTGGGATTGGCCTGCCACCAAACGAATGGTCCAGGGCCCTTTCTCTGCACCTGCTGCTAGGCAGGGCAGTGCTACGGAGGGCAGGGGAGCACAGGCCAGCCCAGTCAGCAGGCATACTCACACCTGGCAGCACACCTCCAGGGCTGAGCACTGACAGATGCTGCTGTGTAGGCAATGGGCCAGCACAAAGCAGCCCGTTATCAGTGATGCCCCAAGGCATGAGGTCACCAACCCATATGTGTGATTCACCCTCTGCCAACCCAGCAGCTGCAGCACCGATTCTCTGTGACCTTACATCAATAAGTCACCTACATCAGAAACCTGAGGCTCTGAAACTATAGGACATTGTAAACAGGAAGGAAATGAGAAAGTGATGGGCTGGAAGGGAGTACGTCAGCAAACATATGAATAGACAGGGAAAGATGGAGGCAAGGATGGATCTTAAACAGCTAAGTGGGCAGCGGGGCAAGTGTTAGACTTGGAGACTTGGAGTCAGGAAGATTTTTGTCCACATCCTTCCTGAGACATTTGCTATATGTGTGACTCTGGTCAATTCTCCAACTATCTGAGCTTCATTGTCATTATCTAGCAAATGGGAACAGTAATAACACCTATCTCACAGGGTTGTTGTGAGGCTCCAATGACTATATACATATACACATACACATACACATATATCACTATGTAAATATGTAAAATATATATCACTATGTAAATGCTAGTTTTATTATTAGATATAAGCTTTGCTATTCTCAGAGGAGCTAGAAACCACGCATGGAAATTTCAGAGGCAATTTTAGCTGGATACAAGAAAAATTTCCTTGCAGCAAGAATTGTCCCAAAGTGGAAGGGTTTCTTTGGGAGGTAATAAGTGCTTGTGTCTGTGTCCTGCTAATGCTATAACTACGAGGAGAAGCCCCTAAGGAAAAGGGAAGAGCCGGGGTGCAGAATGTAAAGGTGGCAACAAATTCGAGGTCCTAGCCTTTTCACTTTCACTGGAGAATTGACACTAAACCCTCAGTCTTCTCATTTATTAAATGGCCTTTGCTGACCTTCCTGCACCATTGTGGTTACAAGTTAAAACAAGGAGATGTGAGTTGAACAGAGAATGTTTAGAGAATAGGACCTGGTCAATTAGTCAACAAGCAGTTATTAGGCACTTAATATGTGTCAGATATTATGTTAAGCCTGAGGATATCCAGAAAAATAAAAACAGTCTCTGCCCTAAAGGAGCTCGCATTCTAATAGTGAAGAAGCTTAACATAAATTGGTTCCTTACAAAAATAAATTAGAATAGATGGGCAGTCACCTGGGAGAGGGGGCACTAACAGTAGCGAGACTAGGAGTGGCCTCCTAGGAAGTGGCTTTTGGGCTCAGGCTTAAAGAAAGTCAGGAATTCTCCGAGCTAGATGGAGGCTTGGAGGCAGAGCATTCCAGGAACGGGAGACAACCCACACAAAGGCAAAGTGATGGGGGATGGGAGAGTCTTGTGTATGAGGAATAGCAAGTGGGCTGGTATGGCTGGACCACAGAGTCAGTAGAAAGGATAATGTGTTAAAAGCCTAAAAGGATAATATGGGAGCAAGTTCTGAAGAACTTTAAATGTCAGACGGAGCTTATATTTTATACTAGAGATAATAGGGAGCCACCGAAGTCTTTTTGAATTGGAGTGGAGGGAGGAAGGATTGATGTGGTCAGACCTATGCTTGAGAAAAATCACTTTGGCTGCTTTGTGGAGGATGGAGTGAAATGGAGAGACTTAAAAACAGAGAATCCAATTAGAAGGCTATTGTAATAGCCAAGGAGAGAGGTAATGAGTGCTAAACCAGAATAGTGGCTCTGAGTGGAGATAGATGTGATAGATGTTACAGAGGAAGAAATTTCAAGATATGGCAGTTGATGGGATACGTGGGGCAAATGAGGAAGTCATCCAGGATAACACTGAAGTTATGGGCCTGGATGACTGGAAGGAGAGTGACATCCTCAGCAGCAATTGGGAAGCATGGAAAAGGGGTAGGTTTAGGAGGAAAGATAATGAGCTCAGTTTGGGTTATGTTGAGGTTGAAGTACCCATGGAGTATCCGGCTAGAAAATCCAAGAGGCAGATTGCAAGGCAGGGCTAGAGCTCAGGGAATTAACCAGGGCTGCATCAATTCATTTGGTGGTCAATTGCATAGAAATGATGCCTACATTCATTTGTGTCTCAAAAGTCTATGATCTCAAAGCTCTGAGATCTAGGAAAGCCAAACCTGAAAGAAATGGAAGGAGAGGAAGACAGAGATTGCATTCTAATAATTCTCTGACAAAATGTGATGCCTCCTTCAGGGTTTCTCTGAAAACATTTGGCCAAGACCATTGATTCATAAGTCAAACCCAGTCTCCTGGAATAGACCAGTTAGGAGTCCCATTCACCAGCTAACTTAAACTATGACTTTTCTATTGTCAACCACCGCACCCTCCCTCACCAAGGGCTTTCCACATAAACAATTCCCTCTCAAACCCACCTCCTTCCCTACTTGGGTAATTGACCCCGAGTCATTTAGTTGATCCTCACATTTTTAAGAGAATTCACAGCCTTTGCCATTCCAAGAATAACTTCTGCTGGGATTCCTACTTAGAGAGAGGGGTGTGATAAGTCCCTCCCCAAAAAGGCCCTTCAAATGTTCTGTCAATGTTTTTATTTCCCACCATGAAAAACTCTGGCTGCACTGGCTTTGCTATGAGATCTCAGACCAGGGTGAAGGTTGAGGGAGGCGGAGGAGGAAGGAAGTACCTTCATGAAATTCTATATTAACCCAAAACCCAAAAATAGGTTTGATTTAATAGTTATTCCTCTTTGGCCAGCTTCTCTTAACCATCAGGAAATAAGAAATTGGAGAGTTGATGGAGTAGCTGGCAAGGGTAGAGGATTGCACTCTATCTCTCTGTCTCTGTCTCTCTATCTCTGTCTCTCTATCTCTGTCTGTCTCTGTCTCTCTCTCTCTCTTTTCCAAAATATACCTTTGCCTTTTGTGTTTTTTAATCCTTTCCCCAACAAAATCAGTCCCCAACCATTCAAAGTACAATTTCCCAAATAGTGAATAAAGATGTAAATATCTAGCTATCTGGGCCTTGGTTCCCTTACCAAGTAGGGAGCGTGGAGGGAGCTAGGGGGTAATGAGTGTTTAGTATTCTATGACCTCTGAAGTCCCTTCCAGGTCTAAATATTTGGAAGAAGAAAACCAATCCTGGACCCAGATAAGTGACATCATGGAAAAGCCGGCCCTGGGACTGGAATGGAATGAAGCTTGTAATTAGCATCATTGAATCACTGGAGAGAAGAAGGGTGGGACTTAAGACATCCAGGTTAAGACCAGATCAAACAATGTTCCATAGTTTACCTAAGAGGAAACACCACTTACTGTCCCAGCAGAAAGAAAACACAACTCCCAGTTTTCTTATTCACATTATACAATAGTAAAAGACAAACAAATTCTACAAAAGAAATGATTGGGTGAAAAGCTCTCAGTTTGATAGCCATCTGCATTCTAGATGCTTCAGCTTCTGTTTTCCCTCAAGGGCACCTCCTCCCTCACCAATCTCTCCCTCTTCCTCACCCCCAGACTAACCCCAATTTTGCCAGAACCATCATTATTGTGACCCACAGATAGGGTAACGGTCTTGTTTGTTTTCTGGCTAGAAAAAGCAATAAACATCCCCAAGAATGAAGCCAGTTCAAATGTTTCCTCTGATGCATTAACAAAAGCAATCAATATAAATTACATTTGTCAAGGAACATTATTTTGTGAAAACATCCGCTCTGAGGTAGCAAAGGGCCAATGACAAGTTGAAAATTATTTTCCAGGCAAAATCTGCCACTTTGTGGAGATCTAGGGAATTGCAGTTTTGTTTTCAGAAGAAAAAAAGAGGGTGTATGTGTTTATGTCTCTCTGTGTCTGTATTTTTTTTAAATATAAAAGGATCATACATTTAGATTGAAAAGTACCTCAGTGGTATCAAATTCAACCCCCTTATTTCATATATGAAAAAACTAAGCCCAATTGGCATTATAGAATCACAGATTTAGAGCTTAGAGACCTTAGAATCCACCTAGTTCAGCCTCCTCATTTCACAGATGCGGAAATTGATGCCTAGAGATGTTAAGTGACTTTACTAAGATGATAGGGAGAGTAAATGTCACAGACGGGATTTGAACCCATGTTCTCTGACTCCAGAGTGAACACTCATTCATTCTACCACAAGGTCACAGACTGTAATGTCAGAAATGCACTTCTCCGACTTCCAACCCAATGTTCTTTCTATTATACCACCAGCTCAGTTCAACCAAAAGAATGAATATGTGGAACCAAAATACAATTGATAAAAGGTAGGTGAAAATTTCCATCGAAGATCATTTTTGCCAAGAAGCACATCAGAAGCCACTTTAGACTGACTTCTGAAGCAGGAATCTGTTATTGAGAGTGTGTATATTTTGATTTTAAAATAACTTCCCAGCCACCTCCATGCCATATAAACTACTCTCCAGTCTCCATCTCTGACCCAAACTCCGGCTCCCATCCCTGGTATCCTAAGAGCAGATTGTTGGGCATTCACCTTATCTTGCTCTGTCTCAGGCCCATTGAATTTCTTGACTTTCTCCATGCCATCTCACTACTCATACCTTCCCCACCACTCTCCAATAAAACTCTGAGAAAAGCAATTTAATCAACACCACCATTCCTAGAAAGGATATCTCAAATAAGACAGTATGTGTAAAGCATTTAGCACAGTGTCTTGGCACATAGTAGGTACTTAATCAATATTTGTTCTTTCTTTGCCCCTTCTGCTGGGAGGAGAGGATAGGATATGTGTAATACAAGAGCAACTAGTTTGCTGGATCTGGAGTCAGGAAGACTCATCTTCTTGAGTTCAAATCTGACCTCAGACACTTACTAGTTGTATGACCCTGGGCAAGTCACTTAATCCTATTTGCCTCAGTTTTCTCATTTGCAAAATGAGCTAGAGGAAGAAATGACAAACCACTCCCTTATTTTTGCCAAGAAAATCCCAAATGGGGTCATGCAGAGTTGGGACAAAACTCAGAAATGACTGAATGACAACAAGAACAAGTACAATAAAAGATAGAGTTTGACAGGACAAAGGAAAGGTCCAAGAAAGTTGCTCTAGGAAATTTTAAGGAGAAGAAAACACTTTTAACTAGAGTTGATCAGTGAAAAGAAAAGTCATCTGAGTTGAGCCTGAAAATAAAACACCACCAAAAAGGAGAGATGAAAAAAGAGTGCATCATTTCCTCAGGCTTCCCATTGGTGGATTCTCTTCCCTTTCAAGGTTGCCTGTGGGGTCTATTTTATCTATTTTAACCTCATTTCACTTAAGTGAAAATGTGTGTGAACAGGATTAGATAGATACAGATAGTAGTTTGCCTCTGGGCCCCATATGGCCCAGAATTGGCCCTCTGTGTATATATAGCAGTGTATTAATTCTCAAATTTTTTCCAGTCCCCAACTGCTTCAGTTAGGTCAAAAGATTCCCTAGGGCCCCTGAATTCTTACTTTTTTGGTCTCAGCAAGATATAAAAAACAGTAGGAGAAGAAAAAGAGATTTCCTCACTGGGGCACTTTAGAGGCCTGGCTCTTCTTTTCACCAAACAAAGAGAATAATGGTACCAGTTTTGCCACTGTCTGTATGACCTGAGACAAATCAATTAAACTCAATTGGCCTCAGTTTCTCCACATGTAAAATTATGGGCTGAATTTATCAACCTCTAAATTCTCTTTCAGATCTATTTCTACTCATTGATAGTCTCTGGATTCAAAGATAACAGGCTTAATTCTCTTCCACATGACATCTCTTCAAATATTTGAAAATAACTGTCACGTTACCCCTAAGTTTTCTCTTCTCCTGGCTGAAAATCTCCCAATCCTTCCAACTAATCTTCAATTTGTATGGAAATGCAATTCAAACTATATGAAGCAAATGCTGCACTCAGTCTTTTGTAATTCAATATTTCAATGGTTTTTTTTTTTATCTCACCAATGTGGTTACTCATAAAATAAGAGTCTCGGGGCTGAAAGAACCTCAAAGGCTAGCACAACCCATTACTGCAAAAGAATCTTTTCTACATCATGTGTGACATCTACATCTTACAGACTTTCCTTGAAGCCCTACTAAGATGGAACTGTCTACTTCCCAAGGCAGTCCATTCTACTCTTCAATAGCTCTGTTTGTTAGGAAGTCTTTCCTTTTATTAAGCTTCAATTTGTCTTTTTTCAGTTTCTATCCATTATTCCCAGTTCTTTCTGGGACCAAGTGGAACAGTCTTAATTCCTTGCCTATGCAAGTCAAATACCTGAAAAAACTGCTATGTAGTTCCTGAGTCACTATTTTAGTCGATCTTCTAATAACAGGATGTCGAGGCTCTTCCCCATTCTAGTCATCTTCCTTTGGATGCTCTTCAATAATGTATGACCTAGACTCAACAAAATATTCCAGATGTGGCTTGACCAGGGCAGAGTGCTGTGGGAGGATGATTCTCCTAGTCTTAGACACCATGCCTCTCCTGTAGCTTAAGATTGCATCAACATTCTAAATCACCATATCAATCACATTGTTTACTTAGACTTTACCAAAACCCCCAGCTAAGAGGCACAACAGATAGATTGCTGGACCTGGAATTAGAAAGACCTGAACACAAATCTCGCCTCAGACACTTACTAGCTGGGTAACCTGGTCAAGTCACTTAACCTTTCTGTGACTCAGTTTCCCTATCTGTAAAATGGAGATAATAATAGCACCTATCTCCCAAGGTTATCGTGAGGTTAGAATGAGACAATATTTGTAAAGAACTTTACAAACATTGAAGCACTACATAAATGCAAACTATTGTGAATATGTGTGTGTGTGTGTGTGTGTGTGTGTGTTTTCAAATGAACAGATGTTTGTCTACACTTTTCTTATCTTGTATGGGTTAAATTGATTTTTTGAAGCCAGGTATAAGACTTTACATTTATTCCTATTAAGTTTCATTTAGATGATCACTTACTATCTCTTTAGTTAAGTATCAGTTCCTTGTTGCCCATTTTTCTTCTCTTCTTTCCAGTCCAAAGATAATTTTTCATGTCAGAGAGAACAGAAGCAAAATAAAATTGAACAGGTCTAACATCTTTGGGTCATCAATTTCATAGTTCTATCTATCCTGAGCATCAACCTGCCCTTCTTTGACCCTCCTCTTTTCTTTAGTTGCCAGATTATAAGATTCTGAGACATGAGTTAGAGGACAGTTGGACTTTAGTCCATATTAAAAAATATTTGTTAATCTTCTAAAGCATTATTACCCTTGGCTTCTATTGCTCTCTGCTTGGCAGAGAAATCAAATATTTGTTTGGTACAGAGGTTTCTAGGCCTCTTTGTTCTCTTGGTTGTGAGATGATCTACACTGGTTAAATTTTATTAGGAAATAAAAATAGTCACAGTCTCTGCCAATGTCTGTTCTTTAAGACATTAAGCTTCTCTGAACCCCAGTTTCCTCATCCAGATGGCCTTTGAAGTCCCTTGCAAATCTAGATCTATAATTCATTTCTAATTTTTCATCATCAAAAGCACATTTAAATAGGTTGGATTAAATACAAAAGATCCTTCATTTTTGTTATTTCCTTTAATTTACTGTCATCTTTGCTTTAACAAGTTGATGATCTGGTTACATACAGATAGCTGATCTGGAGATGACTCTCTTGTTGATCTTCTGTCAGAATATAATCAACTCCATTTTTTGTGATGTTACTTGGTACTTATCTTAAAGTACCCAACACCTCGGGATTCTTGAAGTATTTATAATCTATGAGCATGATTCTACAATTTTCTGACCCATTATTTTCTATTTAATTAATTAACCTATGACTATTCTTATTCCTTATTTTGGAATTATGATTTCTGACATTTTTTACATCCCCTCCCACAATGACTTTTACACTGAAGTCACCAAGTATTAGAATATATGCTTATCTGTACCGGCCGCGCCGACCTTGTGCTGGCCGCCCCGAACACTCTACTCCTATAAGGAGCAGGCTGCCAGAGTCATACTTACCAGTCTTCGGTGCCTACCCGGATACACACACAGAGACAACCCATCAGGAGGCTACCAACACCCGAGTTTTATTCAGAGGCCGTCACAGCAAGGCCAAGCAGGAAGGCCATAGCAACAGAGCAGGAGCAAAGAGAGCCTGCGCTCCCGACCGCAACCGTTCCTAAGTTCCTACTTAGCCCCTCCTCCTCAGCCCGCCTACTAGCCAATAATTGTAAGGTCAGATACCGGAAGGGGCTGTCTGAGTTTAGCGCACCAAGGGAGAGGGAGTGACGCAGGAGGCTAGGACCAGATACAGGAAGGAGGCATCTGGGATTAGTGCATAGACAAAGAGTACGTGACCTAGGAAGTCAGGAAGGACACAGGAAGGAGGCGTCTGGGGTTGACGTTGCATATAGAGAGGGGACTAAGCAAAGGGAACTCATCCTCTGCCGTCCCACTCCCACGTGGCACCGCCCCTTGCCTCAGGAGCACATGCTCCGGCTACTTCTTTGCACTCAGCTTATCTCACATAGCACTGCCCACTGCTTCTCCGTACCCAGCCCATCCCAGTTCACCACAACTCCACCTACCACAGCCCCTGCCTCGACTTCCAAATACCCAGATTCTACCCCAATCTTGCCACAATGTCTACCTGGCAGCTGCCAACATCAGACAGTCCCTCACACTTATCTAATTTGTAAGATTTTAACAAAGTCTTCATAGAATTCCTGTATCTCATCTTCTGCAACAGATGTTAGCATGCAAGCTCCATTTGACTTCATAGGAATCTTTTTGCAGATGTTTATTTATGTGATGGGTGAAAGATGAAATGACTGAGGAAACAAAGGTTTGAGCTTCTGAGCATATTGATTTATTAAGCATACCTCTGGGACCAGGCCTCCTCAGCTTTCACATTGAACCCTGAATAAATGGAAAAACATTTTTATGCATTAAAAACAGTTAATCAAATAAGACCAAATAATTAGAAGAAAGCAATTAATGTTGTACAAACCAGGATGCAAAATTAGGTAATCTAATTTCTAATTGGAGGAAAGATTAGAGACTTTCTAAGTTGGGAAGGGGATAAGTGAGTTTTGAGAGTTGGAAGTGGGGAGAATGAACAGGTGTAATTCCCTGAAATCAGAAAAAGAGGTATCCCACTCCCCCACCCACCAAGTGTCTATATTTAGTCAAAGGAACAAAGGAACAATAACTTATTAACCAGCACAAACCCAGTTTTCAGATAAGACATATGGGTTGCTTGAGACGTATAATTGTGAGAAAAATCTTTGCATCAATCTTTGAATCTGACTGAGTTTCTGGTCAGCATATCCTTGGTTAAGTAGGGAGAGGTGGCCCAACTTCCCACCCATGCAGGGCTCAGTTCAAACAATGCAATAATTTTTTTTCATAATTGCCATAATTGAACAACGTTTTCTGTTACGTGACAGAAATTAGACTAGACCCATAATTGAATAGAAAGGGAACTGAGCTAGCTCCAGACTTGAGTCACAAGATGGAGTCAGTGTGGTTCACTTAATTCTCTCCAATCCCTCACTTCTCATCATCACTGCAACAAGAAGTGACCATGTATCTCATGATATGATGCTTTGGGGCTGTGCAGTATAAACCATCTCTGCCTCCTCATCTTTTTACCTCTACAAGGAAAACTAGTCTCCATTAGCTTCAATTTCCTTTTGTCTTCTGGTTCCATTTATATCCAGAATGTCAGGATTGATACAATTCATTTCTCCCAGTCATATGCCCATTCATTGGTCATTGGACCATCTCACACTGAGTACCAACGGCTAAATTAAAAAAACTCTTCATATACCTGGGAAAGTTAAATTCAAAATCATTGGTTTAAGCTGTCTTTTCTCCTCTCAATAAATGTTATGTCAGTTTCAAAAAAAGGATGGCTGTTTTTGACATATTCTGTTATCTGTTAACTAATGAGTATGAAATAAAAAAAAATGGTGGCCATTTCTTATTGTTGTCATAATCATGGAAGCTGGCTTATTGGTCTGTGGGACAAGAAATCAGAAGCTGTTGCCAACAACTACAATAAGGGCACCAGTCTCTCCTTCTTCCTTTCAAGTGCCTATAACCAGATAATTTAAAAAAACAGGGCTAGCCTAAGTTTTGTGATTGGTGTTTCTAAAATGACCATTATATTGAAGAATTGACTATTAATGAGTGGGAATGCTAAGGAGTCAGAGATGACTTTTTTGTAACGGAGCAGAGCAGCCCTAAAGAGTCTGGTTACCTGGGCTATTTCCCCATGAGTTCTTCCACCCTGTATGTGACTCTGAGAAGGGTCTTGTGCAGTGGCCTGGACTATGAGCTGCATATACAGGCAGAAGACTGCAAGATCTTAGAGCGTATCATTCACCAGTGAGTGAGGTAATGATGGTATTGGGCCACAAGATCAGAGGGAAGAACTAGAAGCAGTTGTTGTTCAGTTGTGTCCTACTCTCTGTAATCCCATTTGGGGTTTTCTTGGCAAAGATACTGGAATAGTTTGCCATTGCCTTCTCCAGGTCATTTTACAGAGGAGGAACCTGGGGCACATAGGGTTAAGTGACTTGCACAGGGTCACACAGCTAGGAAGTATTTGAGGCCAGATTTGAACTCAGGTCTTCCTGATTTAAGCCCCAGCACTCTATCTACTGTGACACCTAGTTGGCCCCTAGGAGCAGTGGGTAGAAATTATAGTGAGATAGATATAGCTTAATATGAGGCAAACTTTTTTAGTGGTCAATGGAAAGGGTTTCCTCAGATGGTACCGGATTCCCCACACCCAGAGGTCTTCTTTTTTTAAATAAATTTATTTAATTTTAGTTTTCAACATTTACTTCCACAAGATTTTGAGTTCCAAATTTTCACCCCATCTCACCCCTCCCCCCACCCCAAGATGGCATGCATTCTGAAGACCCCTTCCCCTAGTCTGCTTTCCCTGCTATCTGTCCCCCCTTTTTCTTATCCCCTTCCCCTTCTATTTTCCTATAGGGCAGGATAGATTTCTATACCCCATTTCCTGTATTCCTTATTTCCCAGTTGCATGTGAAAACATTTTTTTTAAACATGTGTTTTTAAAACTTTGGGTTCCAAATTTTCTGCCTTCCTCCCTCCCCACCCACCCTCATTGAAAAGGTGAGCAACTCAATATAGGTTATACATGCGCAGTTATGCAAAGCACTTCCATAGTAGACATGCTGTGAAAAACTAACTCTATTTCCCTTAATCATATCCTGTCCCCCCATTTATTCTATTCTATCTTTTGACTCTGTTCCTCCTCAGAAGTATTTGCTTCTGATTACCCCCTTTCCCAACCTGCCCTCCTCTCTATCATCCCCCTACTCTTTTGTTCCCTTCCCCCCCCATTTTCCTGTAGGGTAAGACAGATTTCCATACCCAATTGAGTGTGTATGTTATTCCCTCCTTAAGTCAAATCCTATGAGAATAAGATTCACTCATTCCCTCTCACCTTCCCCATTTCCCCTCCACTGTAAGAGCCTTTTCTTTTCTGTTTTTTTTGTGTGAGATAATTTACCCCATTCTATCTCTCCCTTTCTCCTTCTAGTATAATCATCTCTCACCCCTTAATTTTATTCTCCGGATATAACCCCTTCATCTTCAACTCACCCTGTGTCCTCTATCTATCTATTCATCTATCTATCTACATATATATACATACATATAATTTTTTCCCCTCCAACTACCCTAATACTGACAAAGGTCTCATGAGTTACAAATATCATCTTTCCATGCAGGAATGTAAACAGTTCAGCCTTAATAAGTCTCTTATGATTTCTCTTTCCTGTTCACCTCTTCATGCTCTACTTGAGTCTTGTATTTGAAAGTCAAATTTTCTATTCAGCTCTGGTCTTTTCATCAAGAATGCTTGAAAGTCCTCTATGTCACTGAATGACCATTTTTTCCCCTGAAGGATTATACTCAGTTTTACTGGGTAGGTGATTCTTGGTTGTAATTCTATCTCCTTTGCCCTCCAGAATATTACATTCCATGCCTTGTGGTCCCTTAATGTAGAAGCTGCTAAATCTTGTGTTATCCTGATTGTGTTTCCACAATACTTGAATTGTTTCTTTCTGGCTGCTTGTAATATTTTTTCCTTGACCTGAGAACTCTGGAATTTGGCTACAATATTCCTAGGAGTTTTCTTTTGGGGATCTCTTTCAGGAGGAGATCAGTGGATTCTTTCCATTTCTATTTTGCCCTCTGGTTCTAGAATATCAGGGCAGTTTTCCTTGATCATTTCTTGAAAGATGATGTCTAGATTCTTTTTTTTTATCATGGCTTTCAGATAGTCCAATCATTTTTAAATTCTCTCTCTTGGATCTATTTTCCAGGTCAGTTGTTTTTTCAATGAGATATTTCACATTGTTTTCTAATTTTTCATTCTTTTGGATTTGTTTTACAGTGTCTTAATTTCTCATAAAGTCACTAGCTTCCAATTGCTCTATTCTAATTTTTAAGGAAGTATTTTCTTCAGTAAGCTTTTGGACTTCCTTTTCCATTGGGCCAATTTTGCTTTTTAGGGCATTCTTCTCCTCATTGGTTTTTTGGACCTCTTTAGTCATTTGGGTCAGGCTATTTTTTAAGGTGTTATTTTCTTCAGTATTTTTTTGGATCTCCTTTAGCAAGCTGTTGACTTGCTTTTCATGATTTTCTTGCATCACTCTCATTCTTCCCAGTTTTTCCTCTACTTCCCTTACTTGCTTCTCAAAATCCCTTTTGAGTTCTTCCAAGGCCTGGGACTGATTCATATTTTTCTTGGAGACTTTGGATGTAGGAGCTTTGACTTTGTTGTCTTCTTCTGGTTGTATATTTTGATTTTCTTTGTCACCAAAATAAGATAACATAGTCTGACTCTTTTTGCCCTGCTTACTCATGATACCAGCCAATTACTTGAGTTTTAAACTCTTTGTTAAGGTAAGAGTCTGCTTCTAATGTGAAGAATGTACTGTCCCAAGCTTCGGGGGGTTGTACAACTGTTTTCAGAGATACTTCTAGGGACTTGAAAAGTTTTCAATTCTTCCAAGGTGCTATGATAAGGGACGGGGTGTTTCCTCTCCACCTCCACAACAAGCTCCACAATACCAGCGCTCCTCCTCACCCCAGGACCGCCCCTCAGAACTGTGACCCAGAGCCAAGCACCAGTAAAGCAAGAGATTCCTGCCTCAGCACTGGCAGAGAGATCCCTGCAATCCTCCTCTGATAAGCCACTCGATTCCCCCTCAGTCTGTGGGCCGGAAGCTCAGGAAACAGCCGTGGCCCCAGGGGTGGCTGAGACTAGCTCGTTCTCTCACCGCAGTCACAGACTTTTCCCACTGACCTTCTAAGTTGTCTTTGGCATTCCTGGGTTGAGAAGTTTGGAAACCACCGCAGCTTCCCACGATTCAGTCCTCTGAGGCCTGCTCAGAGTCACTGCTGTGGCCTGCATGCCCATGCCCAACTGCGCTTCTCTCCCCGCCCTGAGTGATATCCCTTTCTGATCAACCATCCAGGTTGTCTTGGGCTGGAAATTTGTTTCACTCTGTCTTTTTGTGGGTTCTGCTGCTTTAGAATTTGTCCAGAGCCATTTTTAGAGGTATTTGGAGGGGTTTGGGGGAGAGCTCAAACAAGCCACTGTTTTCCCTCTGCCATCTTCCCCAGAGGTCTTAAAGTGGAGTCCAGTCTACTATTCCAGGGATGACATAAAGGTGACTCCTATTCAGGTACCATTGAACCAGATAGCCTCTGAGGTCCCTTCCAGCTCAGAGGTTTTATGATTTTATGATCCTTGACCTTCAAGGAACACACAGCACAGTTGGGGAGAAAAAACAAAGACATATGAAACAGCAGCAAATAATACAAGACAGCACCTAATTAAGTGTGAAACTAAGATCCAGACCATTCGTGCCATAGGCATTTAAGAATGAAAGAGGTAAGGGCTGAAGCATCAGGGAAAACTTCACGGAGTAACTAAGGGTGAGAGCTAGACACAGAAGACTAGAGAGGAGAGATCATGTCAGGAGAGGAGGCAAAAATCATCCCAGGTGAGGAGAGGCAGGGAAGGGAGGAATCGGAGGATATGGGGAGGACACGCATGGTATATAAGGAAGACAGTGAGGGGACTAGCCTAGCTTGGTCAAAGGGTACAGGATGGGAAACACTGGGAGGTAAGAAGTTTGTGGCAACATGGGGACTGATAATAAACTATCAAAAGCTAAGCAACAGAAAACTGGAAAGTAGAACTAACCTGACCAAACAATGTTTTATTTAAGAGGCTCCGTGCTAAGCATTGCCAAAGAATTTCTGGCCGCAAGAAAAACCCAGCTCCTGTGGAGAGTGCCCAGAATTGTCTTCAATACTAAGGCTGACAGCAGGTTTCCTGTTTTATCTGTAACCTTCCTGGTAGAAAGTGTATGTGGAAGGTGTGAACAGGCAAGAGATGTGTATGGAAGCAAACCTCAGAAGCATAAGCAGTTTTCCTATAAGCATGGCTGTCAAATCATGTCTGAACCATTAAGAGCAAGTGTCAGACCTCCCTACCCCCTCACCTCCTACCTCCTTCCAGCTTCCTGGTCCCTTAAATATTCCTCCTTTGAAACGGAAGTTATTTTGAGAGAGACATACAGGAAGGAAGGCTTGAGAGGGTTTGGGATCTGTTACAGGCACGGCCTGGGAGATTTACAGTGGTCTACCTATGTGAGGCCTCACATTACTCCAATTCACATACCCCTAGCATGAGGCCCTTCTGGCCTCTCACATTCCTATGTCCTGCTCTTCCTGCCTCTTCCCTTATGCTAGCTATGCCCTGACCCCTCTGAACATGCTGCATTAAGGTAGATCAGAAAGAGAGAAAACAGTGAGGGGGGCTTTCCCTAGTAGAACCCAGGCCCACACTTGGAGGAAGTAGGGATGGGCAAGGGACCCACAATCTGGCTCCTTTGAACTTTGAAAATATGTGAAGTCAGGTTTAATCCAATTCAACCGACTTTTATGAAGTACCTACTGCACTAGGTATTGGGGCACAAGGATAGTTACCAAGTTGCTGAAAATATAACAGAAAAAGACACCAACACAAATGACTTCATGACAAGTGAGATAAGTGCAAAAGAGATATCCAGGTCAAGTGCAGGAGAAATGTGAAGAGAGAGAGATTACTTTTAGCTCGTTTTGGGGAGGGAAGAGTCAGGAAGGCTTCATAGAAGAGGTGGTGCCGAAGCTGGGCTTTGAAGGGAGAGACTGTAATAGATGAAGAAGGTACACAGGATGTCACCAGCAGAGGTACAGAGATAAGGTAAGACATAACAGAAGTGGATCTCAGAGTGTTGCTCAATTTGGCAAGAAGGTAGGGAACATGAAGGCTAGTACTTTCCCATCCGAGGTTACCTTACATCTAAGATACGCACAGACACACATATACATACATATACATGTATACGTGTATATACACATGTACATATACATATAATATGTGTTTATTATACACATATGTGTATATATGTACATACATATATAATACATATCATATAATGCATATATTATATATCACATGATGCACGTGTGTATTGTATACATATCTATGTACATGTATATATGTATATACATATATAATTATATCTCATTGAATGTATAAATGTACATATAATATTAATATATTTATTATTTATATATAATTGTACATAATATACTATAAAATGATTTATGTATATAATAATATAGTTATATAATTATATAAAATAATTATATAATATAATTACATTAAATAATTACATAATATAATTACATAGTTATATAAATTATATAAAGATATGTCTTGTATGTACCTAGCTATTTATGGTGTTTCTCCTCATTAAAATGTAAGCTCCTTGAAGGCAGGAACTAAAGTTGTTATTTTTTCTCCTTCTTTTGTATCTCCAGTACTTAACACAGTTTCTAGCACATAGTAAGCACTTGATATTTATTGACTGACTAACCGACTAGATAGTCATATAAGGCTAAGCAGGTATAAATTTGAGCCAGATAGTGGAGGGCCTTGAATGCCAATATCACTCATCTATATTTTATAGGCAATGAGTGGGGGGGAGGGAGGGAGTCTCCAAAAGGTTTTGAGGACAAGAGGGACATGATTAGAGGGCTGCCTTATACTCACTCAGGAGAGCCTTGAAAGAAATCACGGGAAGGTTAAGCTGAGATACTTGACTTGCCTTGGTGATCAAAAGAATACTTTATGTACAGTATTTATCACAGCCTCTGATCTTTTTTAGCACCAGCAGGGCCTGCCTTCTTTTCCCTGTACAATTGACTCTTTGAATCACTATCCAGCCACCAGTCACTAGAACAGTGAGCTTCTTTCAAAAACTGAGGGGCCCAGAGCTCCCTGATTTTCAGTTCCCTAACAAGGGCACTGGGTGTTGGCAGCTTATCCCTTCAGCATCCATTGGTTGTGTGTCCCCTCTGAACTCTGCAGAACCCTTGGGCGCTTTCTGCATCTCCAGCACTGGTTGACTTACTTGAATTCAGTCGCTCATTGAACATTGGATGTTGAATAACTAATTGTAAAGGGATAAAGAATCAAGAAATTTAAAATGATTTGCTCAGCAAAATCATGAAAGGGCAAAGGCTAAGGAAAGTAAAAACAAGGGCACTCCATCTTTCATACAGTGCAGTGGCAAGAACAAGTGATGAGTCAGTCAGCAAGCATTTATTAAGCACCTACTATGTGCCAGGCACTGAGCTAGGTGCTGAGGATACACAGAGCAGAGAATAAAAAATATTGCTCTTAAGGAGTTTGCATTCTAATGGAGACGGCAAATGTGTATATGTAAAAGTATATAATGAATAAATAAATATAAAGTCATTAAGGAAAGAGGGGACTAGCATCTGGGAAAATCCAGGAAGGAAGGAAATAACCATTTATTCAACACCTACTGTGTGCCAGGTACTGTGCTAAATGCTTTACAAACTTTACCTCATTTGATCTTCATAACATCCCTTAGAGCAGGGGTGGGGAACCTGCTGCCTCAAGGTCACTTGTGACCTTCCTGGTCCTTGGGTGTGGCCTTTTGACTGAGTCCAAGTTTTACAGAACAAATCCTTTTATTAAGGGGATTTGTTCTGTGAAGTTTGGAATCAGTCCAGCTGCCTTTGAGGACTTAGGGGGCCATGTGTGGTGTCAAAGCTGCAGGTTCCCCACTCTTGCTATTATGATCCCCATTTTATAAATAAAGAAACTGAAGTAGACAGAGGTTAAGTGACTTGCCTGGGGTCACCTAGCTTGTAAGTGACTGAGGCCAGATTTAAACTCAGGTCCTTCTGACTCCAGGCCCTGCATGCTATTCACTGTGCTTCCTAGAGGTCTCGAGACAGCCACTATATAGAAAGTGATGTTTGGGTTTTCCATGAAGGATGAAAGGTATACTGAGGTGGAGGTGAGTAGGGTATGCACTCCAGGTTGGGGAACAGCCAATGCAAAGTCACAGAGATGGGAAATGGAGCTCCATATGTGAAAAACATAGAAAAAGCCAGTTTGGCTAAACCACAGAGTACAAGAAATGGAGTAAAGTTTAATGAGCACTGAACTATGAGTCAAAAGATTTGGGTTCTAAGACTGGCTCTGTCATTTACTGACCTGGTCGCTTTGAACAAGTCACCTTGTTTCCTACAGGAATTGTTTCCTTAACCACAAAACAAGAGGCTAGGACTAGATGATATCTAAGTGTTCTTCTGGCCCTGAGATTCTGTGGTTCTAATTGTGTGAATACCAACACTTCTTGGCTCCTCTGTTCCACTATTAGCAACTGATATCCTTTCTGCACCTTCATTAGCATGTGTACCTTTCACCCACTTCCTGAAGCAGGTGGAGAGTACATGTAGGTTGGCCAACTGAGGAGAGAGACGGTCTTACGCAACTCTGCTCATTTCCCTCCAATGTAGCAGCTTGCATATGGCTTCAATGCTTTCCAAGGCAGCTGCGTATTTTCACAAAGACAAGGAAAGGATATATAGAAAATTAGTCTTGGGTCACATCCCGGAATTTAAAAAAAGATTCCAATTTTAAGCAATCCTGGAATAGGTGGAAGTAACTGGGAGTCCAATTTTGGCCCAAAATGAATAAGAACTTTCTAACAACAAGAAATGATGGATGCTGCTCCAGCCAAATTGGATAGTCAATTTCAACTGACCTCCTTGCTGGCCACCTTGCTCTCCCACCAGCTTCCCCTGAATTCTCCCATCTTCATGTCTTCACATACACTATTCTGTAAGACTAGAATAGGCTCTATCCACATCTCAGCCTATTGAAATTATCTTCTTTCAAGGCCCGGTAAAGATCCACTCCTCCATGAAGTCTTCCCTGAGCCCTACAACTAGAAATAGCCACTCTCTTCCCAGTCTCTAATTCCTCCAGTCTGGCCTTCATAGCCACCACTGAAAGGAGATATCCCTGTAAAGCATTCCTGCCACCAAAGATGGTTAACCTATGGCAAATGGACCCAAGAGCCCTGGGAATAGGAGTGCCCTGCTCATCAGCAACTCTGCTGGCACAGTACTTGTGGAAAAGCAGCCAGAAAAATGCTTCTGCAAGTGAGACAGCCCCTGCCTCCTCAGTCACCACAGCTACTGAAGGCCCAGAAAGAAAGACCCACCATGAAAGTCTTCAGCACTACTATATCTTCAAAGAGCAGAAATGGATATGGTTTTATCCATTGAAATTACATAAAAAATTGTACATACCCATCTTCCTCCTGCAGCACCCTAAGGACCATATGCCATATGCTGAAAACTTATACACATAATGTAGAATGTAAGAATTAGAATGTAAGCTTGATTTTCCATTAATGTTCATATCCTAATATTCCCAATGCTCACTGCAGAGCTTTGCACAGAGTAAGTGCTTAATAAATGCTGTTTCACTCATTTATTCATTCCCTGGTAGAAAAATCCTATGCACTTACCACATTCTAACTTGCATTCTAGCTATTTATGAACATATCTGCCTACTAAATTGATCCTTGAGGACATGTGGCAGTTTCATTAGTATACTAGACTCCTGAGTTCCATGGGAAACCTTTTCTAATCCCTCTAGTTGTTAGTGTTCTCTCTCTCTCTCTCTCTCTCTCTCTCTCTCTCTCTCTCTCTCTCTCTCTCTAATCTCTTCTCTCTCTCCTTCCATCCCCCTCTCTCTCCCACCTCTTAGATTACCATCAATACACTTATCTGTGTATATCATTTACCCCCTTGCTAGAATCTAAGCTCCTTAAAATCCAGGATTTTTTTTTTTTACTTTTGTCTTTGTGTTCCCAGCTCCTAACAGAGTTCTAGGGCTATAATATCTGCTTAATGGATTCTTGTTTGATTGGATGATACTCAAATGGATTTCATTTTTATATCTCCATCGTCATGAACTGTAGTAGATACTTAATAAAATGTTTAAATGAATTGGACAATAGAGAAGATTTCCTTGTGAGACTGTAAGCTCCCTGTCACTGAAGGTGTTCAATCAGAGGCTGAATGTGTCAGGGATACTGTGGAAGAGAATTCTACATTGGGGAAGTATTTGGACCAGAACATCCCTTCCAACTCTGCTGTTCCACTATTTGATGATAAGTCACAAGAACACTTTTCTGAGACTGCCTCAGAGAAACTTCAGGCATACAATGGTTTTTGTTCATAATTTGTCTTCCATTTCTGTTACATCTATGTCCCACCCCAACATTTGAGTGCTGAAATAGGAGAAGTCATGTCTGGACTGGTATTTAAAGACTAACCCAAAGATCCTCTTATTAAATGGGCTAAAGTCCATAGAAGAACAACATGCCTTATTAGAGGCTAATCAGTGAAATGAGAGGTATCTGCAGGTTTCAATGTGAAGTGGTTCCAGGGGAACAGAGAGTTCTCATTCAGTCTAAAGAACATGAAGTCCTATGGAGGTGTTGAAAGCCTCAATCTCACTTATCAGGAATGTATATCTCTACTGCAGGATCCATCAACCACCAAATGCAATTGAATTCCAAGCATGGCAGCTATTTCCTCCCTGGAGATGTAGGTTCCTCTAGCTCGTTATCCTCTTTGGAGATTAACCAAGAACCTGGAGAAACCCTAGGACCTTCCTCAGCAATTAAAAAAAATGCTCTCAAATTCCCAAGATTTTAGTCCTTCATTTAATCTCACCTTTTGCTTGGGGTAAATGAAATGATTAATAACAGAGAAGGCAAAGATATTCAGTATCTACTTTGTTTCTATTTTTTGCTAAGGAGAATGACCTCTACTCTGGAAATAAAAATGATTAAAAAGGAGTTGATACCCAAGAGAAATAAGGAAATAGTAAGAGTGCACCTAGTTGATCTTGATAAACTTAAGTTACCCGACACAGATAAACTATATCCTTGAATTCTGAAAAAATTAACAGTTTTGATTCCTGAGCCACTGTCAGTGGTAAGGATCATGGAAAACAGAAGGGGAATCACAAACTCGAAAAAGGGATACGTTGTCCTGATATTCAAAAAAGAGAAGAGAACAGTATCTGCAAACTATAGAGCAGTGAGCTTGACTTCATTACTAGGAAAATTCTAGAATGTCATTAAATAAGCAGTCAAATATCTAGACAGGGAAATAGTGATTACGTGGCTTCTTCAAGAAAAAAAATCATGCCAGACCAATCTCATTTCGTTTTTTGACAGAATTACTAAACAAGTAGATGAGGGAAATGTCATGGATATAGTTTATCTTGATTTTAGCAAAGCTTTTGATGAGGTATCTCAAACTATTCCTGTGAAGAAGACAGAAAGGTAAGAGTTAAATAATAGTATAATCAGATAGAGTCAGATCTGGTTAGGTGGTCAGACTCAAAGTGTGGTTGTTGATTCCATGTTAGCATGGGAAGAGATGGAGTATCCCAGGGACCTGTGATTGCCCTATTCTGGTTAGTATTTTTATCAGTGACTTAGATAAAGACATCATCAGATGGTACCCTCATCAAATTTTCAGATGACACAAAGTTGGCAGCTAACAGTGAATGACAAGAGTCAGGATCCACAGGGATTTTGATAGACTAGAAAATTTAAATTTTAAATTAAATTAAATTAAATTTGTAACATTTTAAAAATTAAAAATTAAAATAAATTAAAATTAAAAATTAAAAGCTGAATTTAAAAGTTGAACTTTAGTAGAGTTAAATGTAAAGTTTTTTATTTGGGGACAAAAAAATCAATCTCACAAGTATTAAATGGGAAGAGGAGGCATAGTTAAACTACATTTGCTCCAAAAAACAAAAGACATGGGGATTTTGATGAAGAGAAAGTCCAACATGACTCAGCAGTATGATGTAGTAGCCGAAAATCTAATGCAACCTTAGGTTAAATTACGAGGGGCATAGCTGCTAGGGATAGGGAGGTGATAGCCCCACTGTACACAGCTCTCATCTGAAATATTCTGTCTGGGCACCATGATTTAAGGACACTAATAACAAACATGAGAGTGTCCAAAGGAACCCAACCAAGATAGTGAAGGGCCTTGAGTCATATGAGGGTAAACCTATGGAAGAAAAGACTTAAGGAGAACGGGACAGTTTCCTTCAAGTATTTGAAGGACTGTCCTGTGAAGGAGGACTTCGGGGCATAACCAGTTGCCATGGATGGAACCATAACCAGTAGCAATGGATGGAACCATAACCAGTAGCATACTGGCATAACCAGTAGCCATCCTGATGTCAGGAAAATCTCCCTCCAAATTCCAGAACAGAGAGTTGCCCTTCCTCTGAGGTCTTCAAAAAGAGGCTGCTTTTAACCATGGGATCAGTACACATTAAAACCTGAAGGTGCCTCCCCATTTCACTGATGAGCATCTGATAAGGCATGAAATCCTGCCAGAGAATATAAGTGAAATGGAAGAAATACCAGGCAGGGACTCAGGGAGATCTGGCTTCATCCCTGGCTCTGACCTTCTGACCTTGTAATCTGGGTGACTTAACGTCTTTGGGCCTCAGATTGCACATCTGTAAAGTGGGGATATTGCTGTAACAGAGGGTCAGTGTGAGACCACCAAGAATGTGTGAAAAGCATTGAGCAAACTTTGAAATACCATGTAAATGTCAGTTGTTATGACAAAGCAATCTTTCAGGAAGGTTGAGCGACTTGTTCATATGAACACAGCCAATGAAGGGAGGGGAAGTCTGGGACTCAAACCCAGTCACCTTGAATCCAAGTCTGGCATTCTTTTTACTATAACACACTGCTTCTGATATAGACTAGAATCTAGTAACTCCTAGTTACTTTGAGGGGATGAAAGGTGTCCATTAGAAGCCAGGTTTTAACAAGTTTCATGGGTGATACAGAATTTAATGTTTAATATATAAACTTAAATAATTGTATCTAGATAGAGAACATCGATCAGATAGAAGCTGTGTGTTTCTGTGCAGGGGTACTGATTCAGAAAATAATTGATAGTCAAACTATAAATTAGAAAAAGACAAATATAGCTTTTATGCAAACCAGCAGCAAGAGGAAGGAAGATGTAAACGAATTCAAGAGAATATTCAGGCAGCTAATAGAGAATGTTAAGAATGGAACTTAACACCTTTTATGTGATTGAGTTGGAAGTAGTCAAGGTTTCCTCTCAATGTAGAGAAGATTAAAGGCTAACCCCTAAGTAGAAACTGAGGAAAGAGCCTGTGGTACAAAATTTTCTTGAAACTTTCAAGTTCCAGGAGCTGGAATCATGTTTGTACTTAGAAAGTACTTCTGATGACTAATAAAAGGTTTAGGGAAAATTAGGTATTCTGATGAAGTCAGAAAGAATACCAGGATCAGATTGAAGAGTGTTTAAGAATGGTTGTCAGTTATTTTAAAAAGAAAAAAAGAAAAAGCTTACCAAGAGAGTTAAATCTCATAAAATCTCAGAGTTAAAAGTGACCATCTAGCTTTGACTTAATGACTTCCAGGGAGGGGGAACCCTTCACCTCTGAAGATAGCCCATTCACCTTTTTTGCAGCTCTATTAGTGTAAGGGCTATGGGACTCCTTGCTTTACATTGGCTGAGGGTGGCTAGGATAGCCAGGTACTCAGCGCGCAACATCTGCACAAGCCACCAGGTGGTGATCCAAGCTTAAACTGCATTACCTCACTACTGCAGAACAGAGATAGGTTGGACCTGGAAACTCCGGATCCCTTTTTAAATCCTTTCACACATGTATCAACAGGACCTGCCTTTTCCCTTTCAGCTCCTTAGCCTAGGTTTCTCACCAGTCTAAGAATATGATTTAATCCCATAGAAATCCATAATTTGCTTGGATCACATTCCAATTTCCACATAATTTCAACCTCTTTCCCAACTTCAAATGTCTTAAAAAGATTAGTGACTTATATATAGATTAGTCAGGGATATGCTGGAGCAAGTATGTTAAATTAAGTTATTATATTTAATTGCTAAATTAAAGATTGTTAATTTTCAGTATGAGTATTTACACAGCAGAAAATGGCAAATGCTACAAATCAGGACTTGATTTACAGTTTTGTTGTTGTCTAGACAAGAAAAAAATAGAGAAAATGTTAATAATACCGATTAAATTTAAAACTGTGTCATGTACACTTGGGGGGTGGAGAACTGTTAACAAATGTTTACTATTATACCCCCATGAAATCAAAACTGAAAAGTATAGCTTTAAAAACTCTCTGTGACTATAGTAAGTCACAACCATGGATGAAACTTTTCAACTCCAACCATTCTCAATCTGTGCTCTGTTTTCTAATATTATCACTAAGATTATAGTATTTCAAAGGCCTTTCTACCAACTGTGCTTGGTCCTAGAGGCACAGGTACGTGGGTTTAAAGAAGAGAAAAGGGTCATGGGATGTTCTTACCATTATCCTATTTAGTCCATCTCAGTGGGTGGCCAAAAATGATCATCTACTTTAACCCCTAAGGAATTACAAAAGGAGAGACATATAAAGGATATCATAAAAAAAACTGTGACTGAAAAAGAATATAGATGGGTCATATGGTAAGAGTAAGAGATAACTGGTAGTTAATGGTATATTCCATTGATTAACTTCACGATATCAAAACTCAAGGTAGGTTCCTATAATGCTAGATTATTATGAACAATATGAGAATATGAGTAAGAGTTACACAGGATGGGAAGGAATAGTACATCAATTTACTTCATTGGAGAGAATGTGTGTGTGTGTATGTGTGTGTGTGGGTGTGTGGGTGTGTATATCAATGAGGTAATAGATCCATTGAAGTGAGATCACATTATCTCTTTTGGCAGCCATACTACACTGTTGACTAATATTAATCTTGAACTTCACTAAAATTCCCAGATCATTTTCAGATGAATTTCTATCAAGCCATGCTTTTACCACTTTGTACTTATGAAATTGATATTTTGAATACAAGTATGAAACTTTATTTTGTTCTTATTAGGGCAGGTAAAAGAGGATGACATCTGAATTGTGAACCTGGGTGACTGGGAGTTTGGAGCTCAGCCTGAGGGGGGAATCCCAGGCTTGAGAGCTGATTTATGGGTAAACTTAAGGACCAGAGTTCCCAAGTACAAGGGTTCAGGGATTCAACTTTTCATAGAGAAGCAGATTTCTTGCTGCCACATGTTCCTTGGAGGAAAAAGAGAATCATCCATCTGGTTCTTTAATAGCATCCTACTGGTAGAGCAAAGCCAATGAATCACTTAGACACTGCAGGTCCAGTGGCAAGGGGAACACTTGTTATAACCTTTCCCCTCCATCCAATCAGTTGCCAAGTCTCGTTGACTCTACCTCCATGACTTTTCTTGCATCTGTCTCTTTTCTATATACAAGAGATATTTCAAAGGCAGAGTCAACAGGACTTGACAATTTGTTCAGCAATGGAACTTTGGATTACATCCATATTAAAGAGTTGAAAGATGGGAGGAGTCAGTAAAAGATGGAGAAGAAAAAGCCAGAAAGGCAACTGGAAAATCATGAATCTCTTGCACATACATTAATGTATTGCACAACAGCCAATTGCCAATTTTGCTTTTGTCTGTCATTCATTTCTAGGTTTGGATTTACAAAGGCTAACATTCCAGAGACCTATTTCTTTTTGCTTCTCTCCTCTTAGGTAGTTTACCTGTAATTCAGCAGCTTTGCCTTACTGACATTTGGGCTATGATTTTGTGGTCCAAATTACTAGGTCTCCAGTAGCTTTGATTAATTGAATCAAGGATCATAGAATATTTTTTCACTCAGTTATGACTTCTTCTATTAAAATATAACTCTTCAAATAGTAAAAGCATGATCTACTCCTCACCATATTTATTTACAAAGAAAACATATTTAGGGCAACATTTAGAGAAAGGCCATAACAAGAATGGATAATACTGAGTTGATTCAAGATAAGTTGAAAGACAATAAATAAGCACCTAGTTGGTCTTGATGAGTTTCAGACACTAGATCCAGATTGGCCAAACTGGCCTTCTCACTCTCACTTACATAAGACATTTCATTTACCATGTCTATACCTTTGAGCAAGATGACTCTCCATGTCTGCAAAGTACTCCCTCCTCACCACCACCTATTGCATCCCTCTGTTGTTGTTGATCACTTATTTTTCAGTTGTGTCTGACTCTTTGTGACTCTATTTGGGGTTTTCTTGGCAAAGATATTGGAGTGGTTTGCCATATCCTTCTCTAGCTCATTTTACAGATGAGGAAATTGAGGCAAACAGAGTTAAGTGACTTGCCCAGGGTCATACAGCTAGTAAATGTCTGAGGCCAGATTTGAACTCAGAAAGATGAGTCTTCCTGACTCCAGGCCTGGCACTCTATCTACTGCACCACCTATGTGCCCTTAAATCCCAGTTTCCTTCAAAACTCAACACAAATACCACCTCCTACAGGAAGCCAATACTAATCCACTTGCCCCTCCCTACTCACCACCATCCAATCACAAGTTCCCTCCCTCCACAAATTATTCTGCATTTATATTGTATATATATTTTTGTGTTTAGTTTTCTGTGTACGTATTGTTCAACCCTCCCCAATGGAACATAAACTCCTTGACAGCATGGACTATTTTTCGGGGGTGATACCTTACACCTAGCATAGCACTTGGCAATCTTTGGTACACAATAAATGCTTG
>NW_020954556.1:6994742-7056234 GCF_900497805.2 Vombatus ursinus | reverse complement strand
TGAATGAATGAATGAATGAATGAATGAATGAATGAATGAATGAATGAATGAACTACATTCCAGAGAACTCGAAGAACTGGTACATATAACTGATGGCAAATGTGATATCTGAAAAGTCATAGAGAATGGGACAGACACTGAAGGACTGGAGAAGGGCCCATGTTGAGTGAGTAAAAGAAAAAAAAAGATCAGAATAAAGATCTCAAAGTTAAGGCCAATTATTATTTTAGGTCCTGCCAAAATCAAGACCGTATTATTAAAGGGCAGCCAGGTGGCAGATTGGATAGAGCACTGGCCCTGGAGTCAGGAGGACCTGAATTCAAATCCAGTCTCAGACCAGAAACTTGACACTTACTAGCTGTGTGACCCTGGGCAAGTCACTTAGCCCCATTGCCTAGCCAAAACCAAAAAAAAAAAAAAAAAAAGAATTCATTATTAAGAGGTGATTTGGTTTCATCAAGAAGAGACTAATCTAATTTCCTTTTTTTTTGAAGGAGTTTCTCAGGTAACCTCATTGTGTGGCTGGGAATCATATTGTATGTCTAATCATGTAATAGTACAGTATCTAAAGAATTAAGTGGGGAATCACCTGAAGGGCAATAGAGTCACAGGGTGGGTATAAGTGACCTGCAATATATTACACACAAGGAATTACAAGGGTTGAAAAAGTCAACAAAAAATGTGATGAAAAAGAATGGTGAAAGCAAAAGAAACTAATGGACAGCCACATACCTCATTGATATGAATACTGATAAAAGATATGATATTGATAAAAATGAAAGAAGTCCCCTAGTAAATTGAGTGATATTCATGTGGGGAACTTATGGAGAGACATGAATCAGAGTCACAATGAAGGGGTAAACATGGACAGATAGCTATGTGCATCAATGGAGGGAATACCCACACTGATGATATCACATCTCCATTTGAGTATTAGATAAAAATATAGGTTGCTTATGTAACCCAAGCTTCAAAGTCCGTGTACATGGGATACTCCTCATTGGTGGAGATGCTCCATGCTTATGGGAGAGGTGGAGTTGGTGAGAATTTGAGAGGGAAAAACAATCTTTTTTTTTTTTTACTTCCAGTTTCAAGAAAAAAGATGCAAAGTTCAAGAATCTCTTCAGGTCCCTGATGGGAGAGATCTATCCTCCCAGTCACCCATGTTAACAATTCAGATGTTATCCTCAACTCCTCACTGCCTATCATCCTCCCCCATTTTGACTCAGTTGCCAAATACTCTCATTTCTACCTGTATTACATCTCTCGTATATACCCCACATCTCTTTTCTCACACTACTACAAACCTGGTAGAGGCCCTCATCACCTCACATCTGAACTATGGTGATAGCTTTCTGGTTGGTCTCCCTGTCTCAAGTATCTCTACACTGCCCTTCATCTTCCACTCAGCTGTCAAATGCATCTTTCTAAAGTGTAGGTCTGACCATGTCACCCCCCGCTCCCCATGCACACATTCAATAAACCCAATTGACTTCCTATTTTATCTACAATCAAATATAAAATCCTCTATTTGGCTTTCAAGGTCTTTCATAACCTAGTCCCTTCCTACCTGTCCATTCTTTGACACTTTATTCCCCTCTGCATACTCTACAAACCAGTGACATTGGCCTCATTGCTGTTCCTCACACAAGATGCATCATCTCCCAGCTCCCTTTGTTTTCATTGACTGATCTCCATGCCAGGAATACTCTTTCTTCTAACTTCCACCTCCTGGCTTTCCTGACTTCCTCCAAGTTTCAGCGCAAAACCCATCTTTTTCGAGAAACTTTTCTGATCCACCTTAATACTAATGCTCTGAGACTGTCTCTAATTTATCCTGTATATAAACAATTGTTTGCATATTGTACCCCCATTAGAATGTGAGATCCTTGAAGGCAGGGACTGTTTTTTTACCTTTCTTTGTATCCCTAACACTTAGCACAGTGCCTGGAACATAATAAATTCTTAATAAATACTTGTTGACTTGATTAAGCTCTCTTTCTATTGCATAATCTCTCCTTGGCGAACTCATCTACTCCTGTGCCTGGTATGATTACTTCTATGGAGATGGCCCTAAAATATAAATATCAACTCCACTCACTCCTTAATGTTTTAATCCCATTTTTCTAACCATTTGATGGCTACCTCCTGCTGAATGGCCCAACTGTACCTCAAATCTACATGTTTAAAACTGAATTCATCTTCCTGCCAAAGCCTGCCTTTCTTCCCCATTTCTTATCAGCTACACTGCTTTTGGACTTCTCTAGATCTCTTCATCATGTCTTCCTCCACCAGCAAACTCATCATTGGGAAATCTCATTATGCTACAAGATTACACATACACACACACACACCTTTTCACCTTCCTTTTCTATGTTGTCTACCCCCACTAGATTGCAAATTCCTTGAGGGCAAGAAGTATTTTTGTTTATGTTTGAATTATGTGTTATGTTAGCCTCCAGGATGTAGCACAGATCTTTACATAAAGCCAGTCAGTAAACATTTTTAAGGGCCTCCTGCTGAGAACTCCAAGAAAGGTAAAAACATGGTCTCTGCTCTTAAGGAATTCATGATCTAACAGGGGAGCACTTAATAAATCTTTGTCAAATTAAATAGGAAGATACCAAGATATTCTCAAGACACCAAGATATCAGTTTTTATGCAAACAATCCTATGAAGGAAAAGCTTTTCCATGGCCTCTCCATCTATCTCCTTTCCAACTCATCCTTAGATTGGTGCAAGACAAGAAGAAAGCATATAACAGTTCTGAGCCTGAATATGAAGACATTATTTATCTATTAAAATATTCTTCCCTTTTCCAACTATATATGTGTGAAGTCAGATTACCTTCATAGACTTCAACCAAAACAACATATCACAATAGATTGCATGCAGAAGTAAATACGAGAATTCAGCTGTTTTCTGTTAAGTTATACATTTAAAGACATTTACAAGAATATGTAAAACAATACTACTCTTCTCACTAAATTTTTGTTTTAAAAAAGTTATTTTTCATAAAAATGTTATTTATGTTAACATGAAATAGTTTTTTATTATTATATTTAAACAGTTTAGTAAATAAATGTTTTTAAATTTTTGGTCTTATTTTCTAATAGCGTAAATATCAATAGATACATAATTCACATAAATAAAAGCTCTTTGGAGGGTTCCCAATAATTTTTAAAGGTAGAAAGAATCCTGGGAGCAAAAAGCTTCAGAACCATTGTCCTATACTACTTTACCCAATATGATGGCAGGCATTGTGTCAGTAGAGTCACTCAGCTGTCACTGAGCATATCTTTGATTTATCTATTTGACTCCTAAGATTTTATTACTTGGTAAGTCTTCAAATGATAAAGAAATATGGGTTGTTATTACATCATGTAGCTGAGGATAGTAGTGCTCCAGAAGACAATTATCAACATAGTTGTACCTACATCATGTCAAAAACAACCCATTGATTCAACAGAGGAAAAAAAGTGTTATAAACTGGTTGTTGGCTTACTGTTAAAATCTCTCCTACCAGACTCCTCCTTTAATTTCCCACTGTCACCATGCTAGTCTAAGCCCTGGTTATCTTATCTTCCTCACTGGTCTCTGCTTCCAGTCTCTCTCACCTTCATTTCAATCTCCATATGACTAAAAGAATCATGTCCTTATCCATAGACTTAGTCATGTCACTTCTTCGCTTAAAATCCTTTCATAACTTGCTGACCTGGTATTTGAAGCCCTTCACAATCTGGCATTCCTTGCTTTTCCAATCTTTATCTAACTCTACTCCCTTCAAAATACACAACGTGTCAGCCAAACTAGGCCATTCTTCATCCTCCAAACATATCCCATACTTTCCACCCTTCCTTGTCCTTGTTCAGGCCTTTGCTTACCCCTGGAATGGCTTTTGCCATTATGGCCATCTATTGGAAGCATATCTATCTGTCACTGAGCTTTCTCAGTTAGAAATGGTTGTTTCCTCAGATCTTCCATAGCACTGAAGCATGTACAGCTTCAATGACTTCTAGTCTTCTTCAAAGTGTGGTTATTGGTGCCAATATGTTATCTACAAGCTGAGCAGCCCCTCTGAATCTGTTTCCCCATTGGTAGGAGTAGGGGATTCCAAAGGAACTCAAGGGATTCCCTCTGACCCTCTTCCATAAGATAGGAACAAGCCTAAGGATAATTAGGATAATTATCCTTTAAAGCACCAAATTAATGTTGGGTGTTATGATTATTATGTAATGCCCTCAGTACCTACTAGGTATTCAATAAATGTCTGTTAAATTGAATTCATTTATTTAAAAAAAAAACATGCTTAAACAAAACCAAAGACTAGGAACTTATAATGATTAGTCTTGATCCCAGAAAAGAGATGAGCAAATGCATACCTGCATTCTCCTTTTTAGGGAGGGATGGGGGTGTGAGAAGAGATAGCTATGAGTAGAATATTGCTTATACTGTCCAATGTAGTTGCAGTGTTGGTTGGTTTTACTTAAGTGTTTTTTTCTCTGTTACACAGGAAGGGGGAATGTTATATCTAGAAATGACTGTGATATAAAAACAAAGACATCAATAATATGTTGGGAGATTTTAAGGTGATGGTGTGGGAGGAGACATGAACAAAGACAAGGAGATGGGAAAGATCATGGTAAGTCTGTATTGGAATTGCTATGAGACTGTTGTGCATACCAGTCAAATAAATGTAGTGTTTTGATTATTGTTGACTGATTTGAAGGAGAGAGCATCAGGAGAAAGGCAAGACTCATGCTAAATTAAAATGGATGCAATGAACTATATTATCTCAATTCATATCAAATGCTACCATATTGGTTTTTTCATTCAATTTTCTTTTCTTTTCAGATCTACATTCTCTGCCTCTCAGTTCTCCCCACCACCACCATCACCACTATGGTAATGACAAGAAAAACAGAACTCCTGTTACAAACATGTATAGTCAAGCAAAACAAATTTCTTCTTTAACTATGTCTCCATCTGCACTCTGACTCCTTCACCTATCAAATAGTGTGTAGCATTTTTCTTCTTGAGTTCTCTGGAATTGTGGTTGGTCAAAGTTCCTAAGTTTTTGAAAGTTAATTATCTTTACAATATTGCTGTTATGTATATGCACAAAATATGCATGTTATATATAATTTTTCCTTGGTTCTATCCACTTCATACAAGTTCTCCCAGTTTTTGTATAACTATACCCTCCATTTCTTATAGCATGATAGTATCTGGTTACATTCATATGCTATAACTTGTTCAGTCATTCCTTAATTGATGGGTATCCCTCAGTTTCCAATTCTTTGACACCTCAAACAGAAGTGCACTAAATATTCTTGTATGTATAAGTTCTTTTACTCTTTCTTTGATCTCTTTGGGGGTAGTTCTAGTAAAGATATTGATGAATCAATGGATATACACAGGTTAACAGCTTTTTGATCAAAGTTCAAACTGTTTTTTAGAGCGGCTAGGCTATGTTCACAATTCCACCAATGGTTCATTATTATAGCTGTTTTCCCACAGACTCTCCAACATTTTTCATTTTAGTAAACTTTGCCAATCTGAAGGGTTTGAGGTAGAACCTCATAGTTGTTTTAATTTGCATTTCTCTAATTGTCAGTGATTTGGAGCATTTTTTCCATTCAATTATTGATAACTTGGATTCCTATCTCTGAAACTGGCCATTTACATCCTTTAACCATTTATCAATTATTCTTATAAATTTGAATCAGTTCCCTATAATTCTTAGAAATAAGACCTTTATAAGACAAATTTTCTGCAAAGATTTTTTTCCTATTTACCTGCTTTGCTTCTCATTTTAGCTACATTTGTTTTGTTTATGCAAAGCATTATTTTATTTGTGCAGACATTTGAGTTTTTGCAAATGACAGTATTCAAGTAGATTTTCCTTTTTACAAGAAAAAGTAGAGGATGTTGAGGAAGGGAAATGTTGAGGAAAATGGATGAACTGATGCAGAAGGGAAAAAAGCAAAACCAAAAGAAGAATATGCATCATTACACAGATGAAGTGCTACAGTGGGAAGATCACTGGCCATGGAATCAGAAGACCAAGGTACAAATCCTATATATGATGTTTATTACCTAGCTAACTTGTGAAAAATCATGTTACAGCTTTGTACCTCAGTTTCCTCATCTATAAAATGTAGGGCATCTGAGGTCTCTTTCAGCTCTAGATCTATGATTCTCTGATGTTATGTGAAACCTATATCACCCTGTTAGGTAGGTAATACCTAGAGCAATTGATTCTAAGAGGACAGTGTTAAAAGACAACAGAATTTGGGGTAGGAAAAAAAAGCAGCCAATGCTGGTTCCAGAGGAATGTTAGAACACCCTCCTTCCTTTTATGTTTACACATACACACATATAATATTATATGATATATCATATATCTAATATAATATAATAAACTATAAGAGTAGAATGTTAAGTGATTTATCAGTCCCAGTTGCCATGATTGACACTTCTATGCAACTATTTAAATATTGGGGGTTTGGAACAGGAAAATGTAGTCTTAAGGTTGTTCAATGAAGAGCTTATTCATTGCCAGGCACCGTTAAAATGGGCAGCTAGATGGCACAGTGGATAGAGTGCTAGGCCTAGAGTCAGGAAGACTTATCTTCCTGAGTTCAAATCTGGCCTCAGATACTTACTAGTTGTGCAACCCTGGGCAAGTCACTTAACACTATTTGCCTCAGTTTCCTCATCTGTAAAATGAGCTGGAAAAGGAAATGACAAACCACTCCAGTGTCTTTGCCAAGAAAACCCCAAATGGGGTCACAAAGAATTAGACACGACTGAACTAACAACTGAACAACAACCATTAAAAGTGCTTATCAGTAAGAAAATTCTTGAATTAAGTTGCAGGAAGAATTTTTTATGTCCACAATTACAGATATATAAATAAAATCCACTGAATTGCATATGTCCAATGAGAGGCAGTGCAGTGTAGTGAAAGCATATGAGAATTTAGATAGAGTTGTTGTTATTATTCAGTCACGTCTGACTCTTCATGACCCCATTTGGGGTTTTCTTGGCAGACACTGGAGTGGTTTGCCACTTCCTTCTCCAGTTCATTTTACGGATGAGGAAACTAAGACAAACATTAGGTGACTTGCCTGGGGTCACACAGCTAGTAAGTGTCTAAGGGCAGATTTGAACTTAAGTCTTTCTGACTCAGGCCCAGCACTCTATCCACAGCACCACCTAGCTGGCCTAAGATATAATACCTGGTCTCAATTCCTACTGTATTACTTACCAACTGCTACTTTGAACATTCATATCCTTAGGGCTCAGTTTTCTCATTTATAAAATGCGGAGGTTGGATTCTATTTCCAAGGCCTTCTCAACTCTTAGGTTCCGTCATTCTGTAGTCTAATGTTGACCCTAGGTGTTCCTGTGTAGCCCAATTATCTGTGTCCTCATCACTACCTTCCCAACCAGAAAGGGGACAGGTCAAAAAAACAAATACCACCCTATCTCTTCCTCTTGGAATTATGCTAGCAAGACTTTCACTCCTCCAGTCTCTCCTCTCTCCTTCCTTCCCCATTCCTTCCCTCCACCTTCCCCTTTCTGTTCCACTTTCTCTTCGCCTTCTTCCTCTTCTTCTTCCTCCCCTTCTTCCTTTTATCCTCCTCCTCCTTCTCCTCCTCCTCCTTCTTCTTCTCCTATCTCTCCCTCTCTTTCTCTTTCTCCCCCCATCTCCCCTCCAATGAATTCTCTTTTCCAAGGAGCCAAACCAAGGTGATTACAACCAATAAAAATGAAAGATAGGCTGATTGTTTGAGGCGAAGAGAGAAAAAGAAATTCCAAGTTTTAACTCAATTCTACCTTTGGGAGTTTAGTCATGAAATATATGATAAATGTCCCATAAAACATGTTTCCAAATAATCTTCACTATCAAATCAGGAATTGGGCTCTACCCTATATATTCTGTGAAATATGAAAACCTCCTCAGAACTACTCCACTTTGAGCAACCCAAATGGGATTTACAACTGTAACTAACAAAACAATGGAAAATAAATATTTTACCTAAGCAAATCGAGGTTAGTGAAAAACATCATTGTACGATGAAGATCTTTTTTTTTTTTTTACAATGAAGATTTTTTTAAAGGTCATAGGAAACTCTAGGGGGAAAATCTTCATCTTGAGAGTTGGAGGGAAGGCAAGAAGGTAAGCAAAACAACACTCTCAGCTATTTGCCTTCATAACCAATGAGGAACAAATATTCTATCACTTGTGCTTCCTTCTAGATGCTACACTCTAGTTGCTACTGCCATACTTGCCTTCCCCCAACACCTGTCTTACTCAAACTGTCTCTCTCTTTCCTTCTCCCTTTCTCATTACAAAGCTGCAAAATTTCATACTTTTGTCTCAAAGCCCATCACTGTCTAGAATCTCATAGGTTCCCAAAGTTGGCAATACTACTCCCTGGGGGGTGCTGGAACAATCCAGGGAGGTGGTAGTAACTTCAGGTGCAATTGGGGAATGTTGAATAAAAATAAGGGGGCAGTGGAAGAATAAGAAAAGAAGAGAAGAAAAGAAAATTTTGAAAAACTGTTCATACATGTTTCATCTGTTGTGTAACAGAGTTAAAGTTGTAGTGATAACATTATTTTCCAAATAAACACACAAAATGCAAGTCATAACAGATCAGTGGTCAAATCTGCCTACAGGTCTTAACAAGCAAGTGTTGGCAGGTGAACCTAGCATGCATTTTCTGGAAGTCCCTCATGGATAGGCAGGAATATGTGTGTGTAATGACTTGTTTACAATATGATATTGTACAGTTACATGATGCAATATTGTGAAATCAAAATTTTGATGCAGGAAAAAAGAAACCTACAAATTTACAGTGAATTATTAAATGCAGCATGTCATGTTTTTTAAAAAAGTATTTAAAATTTTTTGAAATGGCACAAATTATTTTTAAAAAAGTAAAGGGTTAAAGAAAGTAGATTTCCAGAGGGGTACTGAGTAATTTTTCTTTTTGAAAAGGGTAGGCCAATAAGTTTGGGAACCTCTGGTCTAGATAGACTACTCCCTCCCCACCCCCATCTGATTAGTCCCCTGGAAGTTTGTGGGAGGGGCTAAGCTACTAGCTGTGGTAGGGAGATCTTTAAATAGGAAATTTGGCATTATTGCTTATCCAATCAAAAAAGCCCAAAACTTAAGTTTCAGAATAAAAATGAAGAAATAGACAGTCTTAAAATAAGAATAAAAATTCTCCAAAATTGGGGAAAAGAAGCTGAATAACCAGTATTTCTTTCTTTTAAATTTCCAAGTGCTCCAATTTGAATTTGGTTTTAGTCCATTTACATCCAGTGAAACTAGCAAGGGGGAGAGAAGGAGGGGTAGAGCTGACCAGAGAAAGGGGTTTGTCTCCTGATTAGCCTGTGGCTAGTGAAAATGTAAAATTCCACAAAGGTCATAACACAAATGAAACATTGCTGACATTTCCTGTGCTATCATGAATAGCTGGGGTGGAGAAGCACTTCCTTCCAAACAGTAAACTCTTCAACAAATTGGAGGCTTGGCACCCAGCAAGAAAAAGCAACAGGGACAGAGGCCAGTCTCCCAGCAGGTTTTTGCTGCCTGCTCAAGCACATAACACTGAGGTCTGGAGAATAGGAATGGTTTAGGGGTGAAGGGGAAGGTGTATGAAGAGAGGTTGAATTTGAGCAGAATCCAAAGTGGTCTTTGGCTGCTGAAAACTTAGAAAAACATCACTGCCCCTAAAACCTACATGTGGATTTTTCAGGCATTTCCCAAAATTCAATGAAAGAAAATAAAGCTTGGGCAGATTCTTCCTAAGAAAAATAACACATGTCCCATAATCAACCCAGATCCCCCTTGAGCACCACAGAAACCAGCTGTCCATCTCAGCAGAAAGAGCAGATTCCTTTACTGTTTCCCAGTGAGATGCCAAAATGTATGTCTAAACTTTGAAAGTTATCAATTTCAAAATATGTACAGTTAAACTTCATCAATTCAAACTGGTTAGACAGAACTTAAAAAAAAAGAGGGTGGGAACAGTGAAAAGCAAGCAGCAAATTGGAGGGGGGAGGAAGAAAGGAGGGAAAGAACTTGGACCTAAAATTTTTAAAAATGAATGTTAAAAATTGTCTTTACACAGAATTGGGGGGGGAAATAAAATATTATTTAAAAAAAGGAAAAGCAGTAAGTTATTTTTCAATCTTTTTTATCTAGTGGCCTAATGAAAGGAGTCAAAGGGCTTCGATGTCAAGAACTTTCTTTTGGGGATCATCAGTAGCTATGGCTGTAACACCTGTTGCAGCAAATGTCAGGCAAATGTACAAAAATCTCCACAGAGATTGCTTCCCTGGGGTTCTTGCATTCAGGGTCCTATACTGTCTCCATCAGAGTCTGAGGGGAGATGATAGACATAGTAGTGGGAGTAATTAGACCTGCCTGGCACATGCTGCCCCCTGTCTGTCTTTCTCAGGGTACCTTGCTGTTTCAGCTAGGCTGGCCTGCCTACCCCATGTGTGGTAGTTGGTTGGCAGCTGGTGGGTATTGTTGGCCCCTTTTCCATAGGAATTGCTTCCCCAGATGATGTCTGCTAGGTGGTTAAGTAGATAGAGTGCTGGGCCTAGGGTCAGGAAGACCTGAGTTCAAATCCAACCTCAGATACTTAGTAGTTGTGTGACCCCGGGTGAGTCACTTAACCTCTATTTGCCTCAATTTCCCCATCTATAAAGTGGGAATAATAATAGCATCTACCTCCCAAGGTTGCTGTGAGGATCAAATGAGAGAATAAGGTGCTTAACTTCATATAAAAGTTAGTAGCTATGATGATGGTGATGATGATGGTGATGATGATGGTGATGATGATGATGGCTTTGAGGGCTGATGGTCTGGAAGGTCCTGCCACTCTCAGGGTTCCTGTGCCTATCTGACTTGTTAGTAGCAATTGCTCAGCAATTGTCACTGATGGTGACAAGGAAAGTGGGCTCCTGCTACCCCATCATGTCTCCCTTCAATGATAGCCATGGAGGCTGGGCTGGAACCTGTGTTTCTGTTTTCTCCTAAGTCTAGATCTTCAACTTCCACCCATTAATCCCAGCTCTGCACAGTGGAATTAAACTAAAGTCTATCCCTCTTCCATATGGCAATCTTTCAAGTACTTGAATATGGCTATTATGTTATCTCTCCCCAACCAGGTTTCTCTTCTCTACGCTAAATGACAGAGTAGATAGGGCCTTGGACATGGAGGCAGAAAGACCTAGATTAAAATCTGATCTCAGACATTTACTAGCTGTGTGATCCTGGACAAGTCATTTAACTTCTATCTGCCTCAGTTTCCTCATCTGTAAAATGGAGATAATAATAGTACTTAACTCCCAGGGTTGTTGTGAGGACAAAATAAGATAATGTTAATAAAGTGCTTTGCAAATCTTAATATGCTATATAAATGCTAGCAATTGTTATGTGGTATGGACTCAAATCCCTTCACCATTTTGATTTCCCTCCACTGGATAATTTCCAACTTACCAATGTTCATCCTCAATTTCTGTGCTCATAGCTCAATGCAACAAATACTCCAGATGTGACCACTCCAGGGTAAAATACAGGAGAAATATCTCTTTCTTATTCCTAGAACCTTTGCTTTTTGTAATGCAGCCCAAAATAATATTAGGTTTTTAGATTTCCACTCACACTATTGAGTCATATTGGCCATGCAATCCACTAAGAGCCCATAATCCTTTTCAGACAAATTCATTCAGAGAAACAAAAGTCAAGAATATTAAAGGAAATAATGAAAAAAATGTAAAGGAACGAAGTTTAGCAGTAACAGATCTTAAATTATATTATAAGGAAGTAATTATCCAAACTATCTGATGCTGGCTAAGAAATAGAAAGGTAGACCAATGGAACAGAGTAAACATACAATTTAACAGCAGCAAATAAATATTGTAACCTTGTATTTGACAAATATAAAGACTTGAGATTTTGGGATAAGAATTTATTATTTGGCAAAAATTGTTGGGAAAACTGGAAAGCAGTACGGCAGAAATTAGACACAGACCAACATCTTACACCATTTACCAAGATAAGGTCAAAATGGATACATGACCTAGATATAAAGAGAGATATTGCAAGAAAATTTGAAGAACATGGAATATATTACTTATCAGACTTGTAGATAGGTGAATACTTTACTAATAAGCAAGAGGTAGAGAGCAGAGGTATAAAATGGATAATTTTGATTACATCAAATTTAAAAGTTTAATTTAAAATTTTTACAAAATTTAAAATTTGTACAAATAAAATAAATGCAGCAAAGATCAGAAGGAAAGCAGAAATTTTTTGGGGGGGGGGAATCTGTAGACAGTTTCTCAGATAAAGTTCTCATATCTCAAATATATAAAGAACGTTGTATAAGAATACAGGTCATTCCCCAATTGATAAATGGTCAAAAGATATGAACAGGCAGTTTTCCAATGAAGAAATAAACAATTTATGGTCATGTGAAAAAATGCTCTACATCATTATTGATGAGGAAAAATGCAAATTAAAGCGACTCTGAGATATAATTTTATACCTATCAGATTGGCTAAAATGATGGAAGGGGAAAGTGACAAATGTCAGAGGGTATGCAGAAAAAATTGGTACACTAATTCATTGTAGGTGGAATTGTGAACTGATCCAACCATTTTGGAAAACAATCATGTCCAAAAAGTTATTAAATTGACTATACCCTTTGACCCAACAATATCTCTACTAGGTCAATTTCCAAAGATGATTAGGGGAAAAGGAAAAGAACTTTTATGTTCTAAAATATCTAAAGCCACTCTCTTTGTGGTGGCAAAGGGCTGAAAATCATGGGGATGTCAGTCCATTGGGGAGTGTCTGAACAAGTTGTGGTATATGATTGTGATGGAATACTACTATGCTATAAGAAATGATGAGCTCAATAGTCTTAGAAAGACAAGAATAGACTTGCATGAAAAAATGAGCAGAACCAAGAGAATGCTGCATACAGTAACAGCAATATTGTTTTAAGAACAACTGAGTGAATAAGTCATTTTGACTATTATAAATATCCAAATTAACTACAAAGGACATATGAAGGAAGATACTATCTGCATCCAGAGAAAGAACTGATAAATAGAAGTATCCATAAAATGATTTTACACATACACACACACATATACATGTTGTTTATATATATATATATACACACACACACATATATATACACACACATACACACACACACACACACACACACACACATATATATATATAGGATGGGGGTAAGGGGGAAAAGGGGGAAAAGAAAAGAAATCTACAAGAACTTCATTATATATTTAAAAGGAATAGCAAGTTGTACATAACAGATCCACAGTTTTATGTGCAATCATCTTTTATATATATACTACACAATGAAAATTCTTGTTTTATTCCATAAATTAAAAGTAAAATTTTAAAAAATCAACTTCAGTTTAAGATAAAAGAGGCATGGATAGACTATGGTTCATTTGGGAAAAGAAGACATGGGAGTTTTAGTGGACTACAAGCTCAATATGAGTTGGCAAAGTGATATGGCATCTTTAAAAAAGCTAATATGAAGAGCAGAATAATGTCTAAGACAAAGGCATTGATAGTCTCACTGTGCGCTGCCCGCCCCAGTCAGGCTACATCTAGAGTATAGTATTAATTTCTGGGTTCCAGATGTTAGGAAAAGCATTCTTAAGCTGGAGAATGTCCACAGGAGGAAACTTGGATGATGAATGACCATGAGGATGTCAGGATGGGGAATGACCAGGAGATCCCATTATCTGAGGATTAATTAAAGGAATTAGAGTTCTCCAATTGGAGTACTTTTTCAGAGTGTAGACATAGGGGGGAACATGATAGTTGCCTTCAAATAAATTTAAGTATTGTCACCAAAAAAGAGAGATTCAACTTGTGAAAAAGTGGTGAAAATTGCCAAGGGTCTAATTTAGACTTAATATATTAATTAATATATTATTGATATTAATATCACATTAATTATTAAATCACTATTAATAAACAATTAATTTTAAATTGATAAATTAAAACAAAACTATAAGTTTATTTAATTAAATAATTAATATAGCCAAAATAATATTATTAATTAATATTACTGTATTGATTAATATTAACATATTGATTAACATCTTAGACTTAATATAATGGTGTTCTGGCAATTAAAATCATCTCAAATTTTGATGCATTGCCTTGGGCAGGAGAGGGCTTCCATTCATTAGAAATCTTCTAATCAAGGCCAGATGACCATTTGTTTAGTGGGCTGCACCGGAGATTGGATTAGATGGACCCTGGGGTCCCTAACAACTCTAAAAAGAGGGGGAAGACACACATGCACAGTGAGAAAGATAAAGACAGAAAAAAAAGTTGAAGCCTCTCTAAGGACATGCCAGTCACACTACAATCTTTTTAAAAACAAGAGCCAGAGTTCTTGGCTCAAGGGAGCAATTGTATATTATTTGAAAATATTTGCCTTGTATTTTGCCCACTCAGTTCAGTAGCCCTTAGTCCCAAGAATGCTAAATTTAACTGAGTTAAACAACAACAGTATTTGAACCAAATAGTCTGGGCAAGAGACAGGAAACAAATGCATAACAGATTTTCTAGTAAATCTATGCCACTACAAGTTAGTTTAGGAATGACAGAGTGGTGACAAAGAAATACTGTAAACATGGAGTAGGGGAGAGGAATGGAGAGAAAAAGAAAGAGGAAAAGGCAAAAGGAGAGTGAAGGAAGCTAGAAGAAAAGCAGTAGGTCTGGGTAGGGCAAAGAGCACTGGCCATGGCATCTTTTTAGTCCTTGACCAGATTTGTCTCTAAACTCTCTGTGTGAATTAATCGAAATTAATACTTCTCTTCTCTGGGCTTCAATTTCTTCACTTTCAAATTAAGATCATTGGGTTTAGGGATCTCTGTGATATCTTCTATGATTGTATTCTTTCACCTTTCCAGGTCACACACAAACAAGTAAAAGAGCTGGGATTCAGCCCTAGGTTCCATGATTCCAAATCCAGTGTTCTTTCCACTGTCTCATACTAATATCCCATTGCTTTCTTCTAGCACAATTTATTCAGCCAAGCCTACGTTATTGAACACATGGGTTATTTCTAGCTTCTATAACTATAAATAATGATGTGGTGAATGATTTTGTCTTTTTTTCTTTCAATTCAAGAATCATTCCTTATAAACACCTACTATTGCATCCTCTTCTGATATCTGGTGACCTTGATCTCTTGAAAGCTATGCCTACACAGAAAAAGCCCATATCTGGAAGATTCTGTCAAGCTATAGAGGTTTTACTTAAGGCCCTGGTAAACTGACTGTTGCTAGAAGGCCCGACTATTGAAAAGCAGAAAAACTCCTTGCCTAAAAGTCAGCCAACAGGGACTCAGAAGTATTAGAAAAAGTCACTCATAAAAACTGCCTATGGAAAGGTCAGGAACTCAGTTGGTGAAATGAGTAACCACTGCAGTGAGGAAGTAGGTGGAGATAAGACATTATCCCAAATAAATATAATACAAAGTATAATATATCAAATGCAAAAAAAAGTCTCAGGGAAAATGCTATGAGAAACTTAATAAAGGAAAGATCACTACTAACTATGGGGAGGAAAGAGGCAGGATGAGATTAAGAAATACCTAGCTAATCCAGGTAAACTGGAAGAGGGAGTATATATGAAGGGGAGTAGAATCCAGGTAAAATAAGGTGATACTAATCCAAAGGGTTTCCTTTGGCCATGCCACTTTTCTCTCAGGTAGGATTTCAACTCACTGAATTTCAGTGGGAACATTGTGGTCTAGGGGTCTTGGGAACCCCAAAATGCAAGGGCAAACGCTGCAGGTCTGCCTTGAAAGAATTCAACCACTCAAGCCTTCTTTCAGTCAGAGTAGTTTATTACTACTATTCCTAGTGAGTCTGCACTATTTGTGACACCAATACAAGTGGGCCAGATTTTAAGAATCTGAGCATTTGATGAGGATAAAATTGGTACTTTAATATAGAAAAACTTTGGGAAGATCTGGACATAATAGAGAAATGGCAAGTAGCCTAGGGTGGGGTCAGATGCAGAAAATGGAAGGAGTTAAGTGGTGGAAGAGTCCCAGCAAAAGGGCAGTTAAAAGGATTATTGACTAGGATGATCCAGGTGCCTCAGATGAACTCCAGAGATCTGGGTTCAGGGGCTTTGGGGTTCAGATCCCAAAGACATGTTCTTTTCCTTTAGGGGTTCAAATCCCATCCTCATCATGAACAAAAGGAACACTGGTATAATGTCACTCCTCTTGAAACCAAATAACAAAGTTGGAACAAGGACAGGGCAATATGAGTTTTTACATAGGGGTTTGAAGTTGAGAAAACCACCAACATTACTCATACTTCCTTAGCAGGTAGAAACAACTGGTTGGGAGAAAAAAAATAGTTAAAATAATAAGCTTTTGGATATGAACTTGTTTCCCATGGCAGGGAAACATCCCAGGCAAACTCCTCCCTAACCTGGCACCATCCTCCTTCGCATGAGTCATTTATTTTATGTTTGGTATTTCTTTGGTGTGTAAAAATAAATTACCTGTTCTGTATCTGATTCGTGCTGTGCATTGTATTGTGTTGTTTTACTCTCCCTTTGGAGGGAAAGCCTAAATATTAGTTATAACCTAAACTATAAGTAAAATTATAACTGGGTTACCAGGTATAGGACAAATAAGTTTTAGTACCTTAATAAGATAATAGGAATGTTTGTCAATTTAACATAACTGATTCCATTTTGTTTTAAGCCTCCATTTTGTGATTAAACTATGTTGAATAAGTTGCTTTTCTATATGTTGTTTTTCAATAATAAGATAAGCACCTATGCAGTATGGGTAGTTAACAATGTGTCTATTTTTAAATAATGGATGAAACAGACCACCTATGAAAAAAATATTTTAAATAACTTTATCAGTAGTTCATGAAATAACACCAATCAAATTATATGGTAAACAAGTTAGGAGAACCCATAGTTAAAAGTATAAAAAACCCACTTGAAGCCCTAAGGAAACCACCACCACCACCCAAAATTATCAGAACAGGCCAGTCTAGGGACTGGCTCCTTCATTTCCTACATCTGAGACTCAAGAAACTCATGTTTGCTTGAGGACAGTGCTAATGGATTGAGATTTGCCAAATAATCAAATTCAGAGGGAGAAATATGGCTTCTAGCTGGGCAGAGAAAGAACCTTGCCTGGGGTCCAGTATGAAAGGAGGTTTCTAGAACATCTAAGATAAAGGTTGGTGATTTCAAGTATAAGTCTAATTACTTTTTCTGACCACTAGCTAGCATAAACAACAGGTACATCAGCACATATCATACCAGGGTTGGGGTTTATTGAGCTGAAAAGCTTGATAACAGTGAGTCAAGTTGATTTCACCAAAGGCCGGGCTTCCCCAGGACTGAACCCAGTCCAATCCACATGCCTGGGAATAGAACAGGGAGTGGCACAGTAAATTCCTACTAAGACACAAATGATTGAGATCATATCAGTCCCCAATAGCAGGGTTTGACATAAGAGCCCTGAACTTAGAAAGATAAGGTTTGGAGACTGGGAAAGAGAATTGTAGAAAGAAGAGACTGTAATAAAAGAGAACAGTCTTCATCTTCTTCACAGTTTTGCCCCAGAGAGGCCCAATGTGGTGCCAACTAATCCCTAGGCTTTCTCATTCTGCCCCTCTAACCTCCATTCTATCCACACAAGAGGCACAGAGAGCAGCGACTATCTGTGGGAAACCCATGTAAATGAAGCTACGCTTACTAATTGGTGCGATACTTTTCAAACATCATAACTGTTGAAGGAATCAGACATGTTTGCAGAAGAAATACATGCACCTAATGATTACAGAGCTTTTAATTGTGTGGATGGAGTTTTATGCTCACATAGAATTTTAAAGGCACGGAATAGGAAAGCAAATAGAGTAGATTACATGTGCCTGGGGCCTTGGAACAATATTCTAACACATTTCACTAAGCACCTCTCCACCTCCCCTCCCCTTTAATACCCAGTGCATAAAACACAGAGATACACTTTCCATACATGTAGGCTAATGTGGAGCAAAATACCATCCAGTGACTGTGCCCAGGTGGAAAATCGATAGAGACTTCAGCACCCTAGCCCCTTGTGTTAAGGAGATATTCAATTGCAAATTCATTCTTCCCAGGCTGGGAGCCAGGTATTCATGTGCTAATCAAACTCACCAAAGACAATGGAGTTCATCAGTAGCTCAAATCAGAACAAATTGTTAATGGCCAGGAACTTAAAGAAATAAAAATAAAAGGGAACTTTCTTCCTAATGAACCAAGGCCCCTTCTGGATTACTGTAGAAAATGTGAATTGCATCCTCTCTCCTCCAGCCTATTATTCTTAAATACTATACATTAGCCTATCAAAGGAATGGGGCATATGGCAAATGTGTCTATTCTCTTCATTCTGGGCACAACTTTGGGCCCCTATCAGCCTCTGGCGCCATCTTGTGCTGCAGACAGGATTTCCAGTCACAAAACAGAAAGTTTTCCCAAATGAAATCCTGGAAGTGAAGAATGAAGAAAAAGCAGCCTTGGGTCATAACTTTAGCACTCTAGGAATTTGGCAACCTGAATAACAAAAAGGAAGATTTTTTTTTTCCCCGTTTGAGATTTTTACTGGTTAATCTGTGTGAACTCCAAGAAAATGACAGGTCAAAACTTAAATACTTTAGTCCAAGAACATGACAGGGAAAGCTCACATTTATATAGTCAACTCAGTGAAAGGAAATAAGGGGGCAATTCCACAAACATTTTTTAAGTATGTACAATAAGCTCTGAAGACACAAGGACAAAAAAAAAGTTCCTGCTTTTGGAAACAAAGAGCTTGCCTTCTTCTGGGGCAAACTATGTGTACATAAATAGGTATAGAAAAATATACAAAGAAGTTTAAAATTTTTAATTGATCAATCCCTTTTGTCTCTATGTCCCCTTTACTTCTGAATAAATCACCACCTCCTCCCCACCCCCACCAAGTTATCCTTTAAAATAATAATTGGGAGGGAGGGGAAACATTAGCTCCTTCCCCTCCTGCTGTGTCTCCTATTCTGTGTCCCCTCCTTTCTGGTAGAGCATACCACACCAAGTGCTGAGCCTTCTGGAAAAACAAGTAGCTCAGCACAGAAGGGCTTGTTGATTTGGGATAATGCCTCAACACTAGGGGGTAGGGAGTGGGGCGAAGGTGCTTCTAAACTGCATCAGAGATGATTAACCATTAAGCCAGGAGGACTGTCTTACTCAGTGGACCCTAAAAGAAGTGACTATCTTCTGGATAAATCTTCCCATCTGTCAAGTATGTCAGAACTCTTTGAAATTCTCTCTAACTACCCTATCAACTTGGCAGCTGCATGTACTAGACAAACCTGAGATCAGATTCCCAAAGCCCTAACTGTCTCTTCTACTTTGAGTTCCTTTCCTAAATACAAGTGACCAAGAAGCCATGTGGAGATGGCTGTTTCCATCCTTGGAGACAACCTCATGAGTTCAAGAGCTGGAGGCCTGATACTCTTCAAGAGGAGCCCCTAGTTACCATCCAGTACTTCTTGAGTTAGATGACCACTAACAGGAATATAAGATTAGTCTCTGGCTGGCCATAAAACATGGCCTTGCTCACACAGTTCAGAGCCAAGACGAAGATGAAATGCCACACAAATGCTTCAAATTTTGAAAGGTAACATATCAACCTCTCAAAAGAGTAAAACAATAATCTGAAGTGATTGATTATTCCTGCTTATTTAAGTCTTTGTTAATGTGTATTTGTCAATCTCTATGGTTGAGTATTTTACAAGGAAAAAAGAAAGTTGTCCTATACCTGATTTACATTGCAGATTGAGTAACTTTCTATGCCCCCTCTCCCTTTTGGGAGAGAACTTAGATATGAACCAACCCTAAGCTTTAAGTAATTTCCCCTGAGGCTCCATGGTTATGGGGTATAAAGGACCAGAGAGTCCTAGAAAGAGTCTGACCGTGATCTTTGGAGACCAGGCTCCCCCAGACTCAAACTCTGTGTGGTTCCAGAACTGAGAAGGACTCCTTAATGAAAAAGAGGGCAAGCACCCCAAGGTCAATGAATTCAGCAACATTTTTTATAACCAGGTCCCCATTAGTGTGAATAATAAATCCCTTTAAGAGGTCACATATATTGGAATTTGCACTATTCAAAGTTATAATTAGGTAAAATATGGTCATTGGTTACAACCCAATGAAAACATACAGTGTGAATTCAAATAATTCTGCAACTTAGGGGAATTCATCATTCAAGCTTCTAATTAAGAGCTAATTATATTGTTATACTTGGTGACCTTGTAATGCATAGGAAGAGCTGATTTTAGTAAACCCTGACTACTTAAACCCTTTTGCTGAGTACCATATGTTTGAGGATTACCTGAGTTTGTCTTTTTCTTTTTGAGACAAGTTTGCTTTTCCTATCATTGAGTTCAGACTTCCATTTTGTGTACCCTATATGTTTCCAGGATACCCGAAGGAATTTTGTCCAGACCTCTATCTGGATGGTGCTAAACAGGGGCCCATTAAGGAATTGTCAGGTGTCTTATGTATCACAGGAACCCAGTGGGAGTTTTTGGCCAGACTTCCAGTTGGATTATTCTCTGTATTGAAGGAATACATGGAAAAACTTAGGGTGTCGTATGTATTACAGGCACCCAAGAAAAATTTTATCCAGGATAGTTTGGTTTTTCACCTGAAAGTAAATAGAAGACTTCTAGTTAGCCCAGGTCCCTAATCCCAATGGGGAAATATTTTCTAGGAGCTCATTTGGAACTATTGTTTCTTTCTGAGAGTAGAAACTTTTTTTTTCCCTTTTCCTTATTTTTTACATTTGTTAGTTGTTTATCTTGTTTTGACAATTTTTTTTGGTAGTTGCTTGGGTTTAGATAATCCCTTTATAAATGTAACCATCATCAAGTGAGTCACCAAAAACTCCCAACTTCTTGTGTTCAAAAGGTTGGTTCCAAGCCCCATTTCAGCATCTGTACTCACTCAGTCCCTTATACTCAGAAAAGGTAGGGGTGAGGGAAAAAGGAACAAGCATTTACTAATCACCTACTATGTGCCAGGTACTTTACAAACATGTCATTTGACTCTCCCAATGACTCTTGGAGATAGGTGCTGATATTTTCCCCATTTTACAGCTGAGAAAACTGAGGCAAGCAGGTTAAGTGACTTGCCTAAGATCACACAGCTAGTGTCTGAGAACATATTTGAACTCTGACCTTCCTGACTCCAGGCTGGACACTCTAATCCATTGTACTACCTAACTGCCTACTCAGAAAAGAAAGCCAAAAGAGGACGCAGCTAGGGCTCTGAGATTCAGTCTTGGGCTTTCCTAAGCCAGTTCATATGCTTTAGATGCTATGTGCTCACAGCTCCCATGCTGTGGAATGGAGAAAAAGCAACTTATCTCCCACCCCTCAAATGTGAAGATATAATAAGCCAACATTCCTTCTGACTTAATGGCCCTTTCTGATGGCTTATGTAATGCGTTATGTTATGCATCGTTGATGCAGTTTAGAAGCACCTTTGCCCCACTCCCTCCTCCTTAGTGTTGAGGCATTATCCCAAGTCAACAAGCACTTCTGTGTTGAGCTACTTGTTTCTCCAGAAGTGGCAAGGCAGCAGCTCAGCACTTCATGGGGTGTGCTCTTACCAGAAAGGAGGGGGCACGGAATAGGAGACACAGCAGGAGGGGAGGCAGCTAAGGTCTCCATTCCCTCCCTTTTGTAATTTTAAAGGATACTTTAGTGGGGAGGGAGGGCAGGAGGTGGTGATTCATTCAGAAATAAAGGGGACATAGAGGCAAAAGGGATCAATTAAAAAAATTTAAACTTCTTTGTATATTTTTCTGAACCTATTTATGTACACATGGTTTGCCCCAGAAGAATGAGAGCTCAGTCTCCATACGGTGCCCTGAGACCTGGCTCAGTGACCAAAGTTCTCTGATGCAGCTTAAGTATAGCCTTTGCCCACCACGATGGGGTGGGGATGGGAAGTGGGAGCAAAGCGACCATCAAGGGTTTGCCACAACATCCCAAATCAAAAGCCCTTCAGCACTGAGCAAATGGTCTCCTTGAAATGGCTAGGTCATTGTCTCAGCATTCAATGGCAGGTGTTCTAGACAACACATTTGGGGAATGTGAATGCCTCCCATTTACATACCATTACATAACAAAGAATAAAAGAAAAGAAAGCAGTTCAGCAAAACTAACTTATACATCATGGTATTCTGATTTTTTCTCCTTCTTTTCATTTACATTTTTGTAGTCATTGTGTATGTCACTTTCCTGGCTTTGCTTTCTTCATTCTGCATCAGTTCATATATCTTCCCATGCTTCCCTGAATTCTTCATAGTCCTTGTTTCTTATAGCAGAGTAATATTTCATTACATTTGTGTCACAATCTATTTAACTATGCTTTAATGGGTGGGCATCTACTTTGTTTCTAATTCTTTGCTACTTTCTAGATCTACTTTGAATATTTTGGTGTATCTGAAACCTTTATTTTGGTCTTTGACTTTCTTAGGGTATGTGCCTAGTGGTGGGATTGCCTAATCCATTTTAGTAATTTCTTTAGACTAATTTCTAACTGCTTTCTGAAATGATTAGACCAATTCATAGCTCCACCAACAATGTATTAATGTGACTGTCTTTGCATAGCTCATCACACACCCACACACACATACATACACACACCCCAATTTTGATTATTTTTTATCCTTTCCCATCTTTGCCAATTTCCTGGGTGTGAATAAAACCTCAGAATTGCTTTGACTTGCATTTCTTTTATTAATATTATTGTTATTATTAATGATTTGGTGCAGGGATTCATTGTCCATTGTTGCTATGCAATTCTTTTAAGAACTTTCTGTTAATTATCCCTTGACTGCATATGTTGGGGAATAGCTCTTGTTCTTACATATTTGTGTTATTTCTCTATGTATCTCAGAAGTCAGACCCTTATTAGAGATATTTGCTGCAAATATTTTTCCCAGGCCAAAGTTTCCCTTCTTATCTGTAAAAATAAAGTGTTGGGATCTCTGATTTGCAGATAAATTGAAATTAAGTAATGTATAAAGCTTGTTGTTGTTCAGTCATTTTCAGTCATGTCAAACTCTTCATGACCCCATTTGGCATTGTCTTGGCAAAGACACTGGAGTGGTTTGCCATTTCCTTCTCCAAATCATTTTACAAATGAGAACACCGAGGCAAACAGCGTTAAGTGACTTGCCCTGGGTCACACAGCTAGAAACGATCTGAGGCCAGATTTGAACTCAGGAAGATGAGTCTTCCTGACTTTGGGTCTAGCATACTATTCACTGTCCCATTTAGCTGCCCAGATTTGGAAATGTCCCAGGCCTCTAAATTTGAAAGGCTATTAATCAATAATTAAAACCAGAAAAATCTAAATATAAATACTAGCACAAACAATAGGAAGTCAGAGGACCTTAATATTTATATATGACAAAATTAAACTTAGTTTATCTCATAAAACTACTATTGTTTTAACACTTTTGATTTGGAACATCTTTAAGTCATTGAACTACAGGAAACTGACTTTTGAGTTAATATCACAAAAGATGTCTTCAGTAAACAGTCTGCTCCCAAATAGTAACTTTAATGTAAAACCAGTAGGAGATAATTTCTAGAGCTTTCCATGAGCATTTTTTTTTCTTCAAGTCTCTAAATGTTTTTTTTTTCTTTTCCTAGATGTTTTTCCTACATGTTTAACTTTTTTTTAGACTTAAAAAAAATTTCCCCTTGGGTAAGATCTAGGACTCTCTCTTTCTCTTGGTGGAGCTGAGATCACTTACTCCCAATGAAAGAGTTCATTTATTCTATGTATTGCCTACTGTATATGGTCATATGAATACTTTCTCTGATTTCTGTTTGCTATCTGTTTAGATTTATTGGTTTATTTGCTATGTATATTCATTGTGAAACTAGCATTTGGTGGGAAAGGAGTCAACCCTAGGATATATAGCTTGGGGCATTCTTTCTCCATTAATGGATAATGATCAGGAGCTCACCTTGATCCTAAAAATTATTTCTCTTAGATTAACAATATTTAAGGGAGAAGATGGATATAATTCTAGCCCAGTATCCTCTTTCTCTGAAGAGGGTGGAGTGTCTGGCCTCTGGCCTTAACATACTGCTCCTCTCTTGGAAGAAATTAGTCTCCCTTGGAAAATGTTTGGCGGAAAAGACTCAAGAGATATCTATTTATGTCTCCCTTTGAGTCACATCTAGACAAGCCCATGTCATCACACATAACCTATATGGGGAGCACAATATGCCCTTTTAATAGGAAGATCATACCTTGCATTGGCAAGCAAGTCAGCATACCAATAATTTACATCACATTACAATAAGACAAGTCTTTACAATATAACATTTGTCAAAAGTTATCAGAAAGCTTCAATTTTTAATCATATCTTTCGGATAGACTTTAATAAGAGTACATTGAAACTTTTGGAACATTCTACACAGTAGAGCCACAGAAGTTGTCAAATGAGAAATATCCACAAATGGAGAAAGGAAAAAGAGAAGATTAGTAGTGAGCTATTGATGATTCCTTGTTTAGGATTTAGTCAGCTATATGTAAACTTAATAACAAAAAAGAAGTCTATTGTCTTTGCCAGGGTATGTATCTAGGATCTAATAGAGAACTTCCAAAGCCTTATCAAAACAGAGGCCAACTACCCATTTCTCATGATTCATATGGAGACAAATGACAGAACTAAAAGGAGCATTAAAAGTGTTGCCAACAATCTTTCAGGTTTGGGCAAGTCATTGAAAATCATAGGGGCACAGGTTGCTTTTGCCTCCCTGGTGTCTACTGGAAGAGAGGGTTGAAAGAGAAATAAATTAAGTTGAGAAGTGAATAGCTAGTTAAAAAGGTGTTGCTTGAGAATGGAACTTGAATTTCTCTATCTGGGTTTAAAACATAGGGATGGTGACAGATATCTGGTCAGAGATGGAGTACAAAGAGTAGCAAGAATGTATTGTCTTGTGAATCTAATCAAAGGAGCCTTAAATTAAAAAGGATGAGGGAGGGAGAAGACTATCCACATATACCCAATTAATTAGATATTGTAGGGAACAACCACAAGGAAGCAAGATCAGCTAAGACACTCTAAAATTGACAGGAGACAAAACACAAGAACTCAAATTTGTTGTTGTTCTGTTGTTTCAGTCCTGTCTGACTCTTCATGACTCCATTTAGGCTTTTCTTGCCAAAGACACTGGAGTGGTTTGCCATTGCCTTCTCCAACCCATTTTACAAATGAGGAAACTGAGGCAAACAGGGTTAAGTGACTTGCCCAGCGTCATACATCTAATAAGTGTCTGAGGCCAGATTTAAACTCAGGAAGATGAGTCTTCCTCACTCTAGGCCTGGCACTCTACCCATTGAGCCATCTAGCTTCCTCTAGCTGCCATCTGATGGATATGCTTTATTCAAAAGAAAAAGGGTAAGCAAACAGGATGGTGCTGGTGTAACATCATATATGATCTTACGAGAGAATCCAGGATCCAGAGAAGCATAACAGATAGTATTTGAGTAAAGGTAAAAAGAGGGGAAAATGGAAAAGATTTTGTCAATGGACTGTACTACAAGACCACTTGGAAATAAAGAAGAAATAGATGAGAAGTTTGTGAAACACATCATAAGCCTATCATGACATACAAAATGTATGATGTAGTAGTGATGAAGGACTTCATTAATCCAGTCTTCTGTTAGAGCGCTCTCCTGCCAAAAACAGAGTAGCTAATAACTTCCCAAGTTGCCTTAGTGATAATTTCATCCTTAAAAAAGCCAGAGAAAGTCACAAGGGGACATTCTATACTGAACCTGATTCTCCCTAATGGAAAAGAACTAGTTGCTAGGGAAGAAATTATGGGAACTCTAGGGGGAAGTTACCACTCTATCTTAGAGTTTGTGATAGAAAAGGAGAATATATTTTGGCATAGTCAGTCTGTCAAGTAGCCCAAATCTGGGGAAAGAAGATTTCAAGTGATTGAGAGGAAAATAAGAGGGAGCCCCCAGAGTTAAAAGCTATAGCAGAAATCAGCCTATAATTGAGGATGAGAGAGGTTAAGTGCTTTGCTCATGGTCACAAAGCAGGTAAATATCTAAGGCTGGATTTGAAACTAGGTCTTCCTGACTTTAGATCCATTACTTTACTCACCACAGTACCTAGTTTCCCCATCAATAGGGATAAATATCAAGTCTTACATTTTGGTACAAAATCAGCTTCATTAGGATAAGATGGGAAGGAATAATTAACAATTATTCTGAAAAGATCTGGAGGTTTTAGTGGATTGCAAGTTCAATATGAGTCAACAGTATGATATGCATTAAAAAAAAAAAAAACTACTGCAATCTTACCCCACTAAGAGGACCATAGCTTCTGGAAATATAGAGGAAGTATTCTCATTGAATTCTGCCTTCATCAGAACTCATCTGGAGACTGATGTTCAGTTCTGGGCACAATAATTTAAGAAGGACTTTATAAGTTTTAGAGTGTCCCAGGGAGGGCAACTAGAAGGGTAAAAGGCTTTGAGTCTATAGATTAAAGGACTTTGACATATTTGACCTGGAGAAGAGAAAATGGCAGGGGGTTAGGGGGTAGGGGAGAAGAACAATAGTTATCATCACATATTTGAAAGGCTATGGTGTAGACAGATTAGGCTTGTTTTACTTACTCTAGGAGGAAGAACCAGGGACAATGGGCAGAAGTTGTAAAGAGATCCATTTAGGTTGGATGTCAGGACAAACTTCCTGACAATTAGAGCTGCCATCAAGTGGACTGGACTTACTCTAGAGTTGGTGGGTTCTCACTCCTTGGAGTTCTTTAAAAAGAGGTTGAACAATCACTTGCTGAGTATGTTACTGGGGAGATATTGTTCATGTATGGGTTGGACAGATGGCCACTGAGGTCACTTCAACTCTGTGATTCATTGATCAATAAATGTAATGCTGTGTGACTCAATTTATTTTCTTCAACATATCCTAGTTGCATTGATTTTGTTAGTTCAAATGTTTTACAATTTCATATAACTGAAATGATCCATTTTATGTTTTGTGGTTATTTCTATCTTTTGGTTAAGAATCTTCCACTTAACTATAACTTTACATAGTACCTCATCTGGTTCTTTTCTGAATTTTTTAATGGTGTGGTCTTTAATATTATGTCATGTTTCTATTTTAAGTTTAGTGTGGTGTACAATGTTATAAATAACATGTTGATCTAAATCTAATCTCTGCCAAACTGCTTTCCCATTTTCCCAAGAATTCCTGTCAAGTAAGGAGTTCTTCCCCAAGTGATTTATGTTCTCAGATTTATAGAAAACTGGGTTATTGAATTCAAATGAGAGAAATGATTATTAATAACCAATGATTTGGGAAGATCCAGGGTTCTCCCCTTTTTTCTAGAGTTCTCATTTCAAGGCTCAGCCTCTGAAGGACAGGACTGATAGGATTAACATTCTCCTCAATCTAGGTATTTCTACTCCACCCAATTTTACAAGTAATTTAATCTAAGGTGAAACTCCTGGCCCACAGTGATCTACTCAGGCTTGGGTGGGGGATATAGATCCCTTGTCTAAATTTCTCCAAGGCTGGGAGTGGTTTGGAAATAAATGTACCTCTTCTAGCCCCTCATTAGAATAGGCCCACCTCTCATTATAATATTCATTCTCCTATTAATTGTTAACCAATAAGAGTTGATTGCCATCCTCAGGAATGCCCATTCTTCCAAGGACATGTAAACTGTAAGCCCACCATTGTGAGGGGTCTTTGTTCCAAGAGAGATGGCCAAATAACCATTCTTTTTATTAATAAAATGCTAGCATTTTTAATAAAATGATTAATTACCCAGAAACTATGTCTCTCAAACTTTTTAAATGTCATACAATTATGTCTTATTCTTCAAAAAGTAGAGTACTTACTACTGAAGAGAGAGAAAGAAAGTTCTTATGAATACAATAATATATGCACTGTGCTTTCAAGGAAGCTAGGGATTTTAATCAGTAGAGGTGAAATGAGAGTACAGATATGGGAGCGCAGCCTTTGAAAAGCACAGAAGTGGGAAAGGGACTGTCATTCATGGGAAACAGTTAGCCAATTTAAAGCCAAGTTGACCAGCATGGAAAATGTGTGAAGAAGAGTTATATAAATTGAAAAAAATAGATGTGAGTGACATTGTGAAGGGTTTTGCTAAGCTGAAAATATTGTATTTTTTATTCTGGAGGAAATAGGAAGCCACTGGATAGTTTAAATAGGGATTTGGCATTGTTGGATCTTTCTTCTTAGGGATATCAATTGGGCAGTGGAGTGGAGGATGGATTAGAGAATAGAGAGGCTGGGAGCAGGGACACCAATTAAGAGGCTGTTTCAATAGTCCAAGAATCTGATTAGGGCTTGAACTAGGTTCATTTCTATATGAATGGAGGAAGTGAGCATATGCAATAGATGTTGTAGGATTAGACTTAACAAGTTTTGGCAACTTATTGGGTGGTAAGGAAAAGGGAATAATTGAAGATGACTCAAAGTTTCCAAAACTGAATGATTGGAAGGATGGATGAGCCATCAGCAGAAATGAGAATGTTTGGAATAAAGGGATTAATTTTGGAGGAAATACAATGAGTTCTGTTTTGGACATATTGATACTATGATGCCTATGAGACACTATAAGCAAGTGAAAATGTCCAGTAGGCAACTGGTAATATAGAGCTGAGATTCGTTCCAAAAAGAAAGGACCTGGATATATAGATTTTGGAGTGATTTGCATAGAGATGATAATTTAATCCAAGATACCTAATGAGTTCATTAACAGAGAAAATGTACAGAGAGAAAAACAGCATGCGGAGCAGATCCTTGGGAAACATCCATACTGTGTTGGAAAAGGATGGTGATTCAGCAAATGGGACTTTGAAGAGATAGGTAGATAGGGGAGGAAAACCTAAAGGGGGTAGTATCATGGAAGCCAAGTAAAGAGAATGCCCAGGAGGAAAGGGTAGTCAACATTGCCAAAAGCTGCAAAGAGATCAAGCAGAATGACCCTTAGAAAGACTGTTTAATTAAGAGATCTTTAGCAATCTATATAGGGCTTTGGGGTTCACAAAGCCCTTCCCTTATAACAACATTCTAAAGTAACATAAGAATAATCATTAAATACCTATTAAATATTAGAACCAGTGTTTGAAAAAAAAGCATCATATTTACTGACTCTAAATTCACTTTTTTTAGTAGATATGATATCTACCTCTAAAATGTGACTTCAACACCTCATTGTAAGTGGAAGTGACCCCAGATTCTCTAAGTCAGCAGCACTGGAGTACAAACTTTGACAGGTCCTACCAAGTAAAAATCTGGGCAGCTAGGTGGTGTAGTGGATAGAGTACCAGGCCTGGAGTCAAGAAGACTCTTCTTCTTGAGTTCAGATCTGTCCTCAGACACTTACTAACATTGTGACCCTGGGCAAGTCACTTAACTCTAATTGCCTCAGTTTCCTCATCTGTAAAATGTGAGTTGGAGAAAGGAATGGCAAATCACTCCAGTGCCAAGAAAACCCTAAATGAGGTCACAAAGAGTTGGACATGACTGAGACAACTGAATAACAACAACAAACAAGTAGAAGAAAGGTCTTCTACTACAACCCAGGTAAGAGACTTCGTGCCTGTTTTCCAAAGACCAACCAAGTTAGGTTTAGAATCTCATCCCTAGATGTCTTTCCACAAGAACTTTTTTTGACCACAGCACTCAATCAACAAGCATTTATTAAGTCCCTACAATGTGCCCAGCACTAAGCTGGGGGAGGCTGAGGATACAAATATAAAACATGAAATAACCCTTATCATCATGAGACCAACATTCTAACTCATGAAAACTGCCCACAAAGGTAGTCAACTGAAGTCATCAATCTTTTGAACTTGTATTCTAGAAAATATTATTCCCCTAATGGAAAGAAGAGAAACACGAGAGGGATGGGTCAAATATATCAGAAGAAAAATACAGCAGGTTTGCCATGCACATGGATTGTGAGATCATTGATTTAAAGCTAGAAGGAGGCTTTTAGAGGTCATCTAGTCTAGTTCCCTCATTTCACAGATGAGAAAACTGAGGCACAGAAAAGATAAGTGACTTGGAAAGTTTGGAATCTTGCCCCATCTTGTTTCCTAGCTATATGACCTAGGTCATGTCACCTGGGCTTTGTGAGCTTATTTCCCCATTTGTAAAATGGGGATAATAATATGTAAGCTACCTATTTCATAGCATAGTTATGAGTGAAGTCATTTGAAAATATTAAAGTACTATAAACATATAAACTATCATGATGATGATCATTAAGATATGTTGGAACTATGCGATTTCTGAGCCAGATTTCTAGAAAAGATGAAGAAATAAACTTTAGGGGAATAGACTGAAAAGTTCCTCCTTCACATAAGGAACCCCATTCCTAGTGCTGAGTAGTAATAGATTTTTGACTAATAATAGTTGATATTTGTTTAATACTTCAAGGTTATAATCACCACATGGTCTGGTAGGCCTGAAACCATGAGGACATGGATTCAAATTCTGCTTTAAATACTAGCTATGTGAACATGGACAAATCACTTAAAAAAATCTATAAACCTCAATTTCCTTATTTATAAAGCTGGGGGATATTTAAAAAGCACTTTGTAAACTTTAAAATTATATGTAACTATCAGTTATTTCTATAATAACTTTTTAAGTACTTTACATAAATTATCTCACTTGAGTCCAGTAAAGTAGCTTGTACATATATATTATTCTCAAAAAGATTTGGTCATGTAGGCCAGCTACCTTTCTACAACAGAGGTTCTTATTAAATACATTATCTCATTTGATCTTCAAAACTACCCCATAAGTTAAGCAAGTAGGTTAGTTATTAAATATCATAACTATAAGGGAAATTAAGAGCTCATGTACCTGAGGTCTCTTGACTCAACTAACGTCAAAGAGTTAGCACCAAAGACTGGTCTCAAATTCAAGTCTTCTGATTTGTCATAGAATGTGGGAACACACATTGTTCTTTAACTCTATTACAACATAAAATGTAGCACGCTCCCTTGCAGAAACTAAGTATTCCTCAGCTAGGAGCCAAATGGGATTAGAGAAAGCTGATTACAGCGGGGAAATACATAAGAAAAAGGTGGTCAGTCAATAGAGGAGAACTAAGAAAGCTCTAGGCCAGTACTTCCCAAACTAATTTGACTGCTGACCAAGTGGGGCTTGAATTACATTGATGAAACCTGTAAATTCTATTCCAAGGGCTGGAATGCCCCTGAGATGAAGGGGAGAATGAAAATCTTGGAACAAAATAGAGAAAATTGAACCTATTTTCATACCAAAAAATTGCCTCATGTAATAACTTTTTGGATACATCCATAGATCATAAATATCACTAGCTTTAAATTCTCTTACAAAATCTGTCCATGTACATTCAACACCACATAGCTCATAGGAGTTAGCACCAAAAGCTCTGATGAGCACTAAGACCCACATCCGCACCAGCATAACACTTGTGCTAGCCATCTGTTATGACTCGCTATCATCACATGTCCAACCCACCTCTTTTTTCTAAACATACTTTTTTTGTTATACTTCTTGCATCTGATTCAGCAGGGCGCTGTGGACAGAGTGCCTCTTTGGATTCAGAAAGACCGTATTCTAGCTCAGATACTTACTAGCTCTGTGACTCTGAGTAACATTTCACCTTTCTGAGGCTCAGTTTTCTCATCTATAAAATGATCAACTTTGTTCATATAATCCCTTAATATTCCTCCTAGCTCCCACAATCTATGACTAAAATGGGGATAACAAAAGCAACTCCCTCGAAGAGTTGTTGAGGATAAAATCTAACTTTTATATGGCACTTTAAGGTCTGCAAAGCACTTCATGGAAATTATCTAATGAGATCTTCAAAACAATCCTGTGAGGTGGGTGCTATTGTCATCCTCATTTTACATGTAAGAGAACTGAGGCAGACAGAGAGGTTAAATGAATTGACCAGGGACACACAGGTAATAAGTATGGGAAGCAGGATTTGAGCTCTGGTCTTTCTGACTCCAGCCCCAGCACCATACCCACTATGCCATTTAGCTCCCTAACAAGTACGAGAATCAAGAGAGATAGCTCCTGTCAAAGCATCTTTGTAAAACAATTACTTTTAAATAGATGTAGTTATTCTTAATATTCTACAGCTGACTTAGAACTGTCCCCATTGTCCTTGGGGTCACCCACAATTTTGAGACTTTAGAGATTGAGGAGACTCTATGGAGATTTGTAATGGTGGTTCTGTAATTTTCCAATATATTATTATTATTATTAGAAGGAGGAGAAGATAGAAAAGAAGAAGAAGATGAAGAAGAAGAAGAAGAAGAAGAAGAAAAAGAAGAAGAAGAAGAAGAAGAAGAAGAAGAAAACTAGTGGAAAGAACACTGAATCTGAGTTCAAATCCCGTCTCCCTCTTAAGAGTTATGTGATATTGAGCAAATCATTTTACTTCTCTGGGCCTCAGTTTACCCATCTGTAAAATGGAGATAATATATGTACATTGCACTACCCAAAACACATTTCCTACCTCAGAGGGTTGTAAAACAAATCACTTGTCCAGGACTTTGTAACCCCAAAGTGGCTATTTTAATGTTTGCTATTATGCAACCCCAGGGTTCTTTGGAAGAGTTTTGGAAATACTGATCTTGGCTGAGTTCCCTTCTTTCATTTTTGTGAAAGACTAAGGAAAGCTCTGGAGACTTCTCTTCACTCTGCAACTTTTCCCTTTGTTTGTTATTTTAAACCCCTATGCGTTTCCTGTAGTTACTATCAGTTTAAAAAATGCTATGAGCTCAAAAGGAGAATTATAGCTTATTGCAAAGAAGGCAGAAGAGGAAAGGGAGACAATGGAAACCTGTAGTCTTCTCTGTAATAAAGACTTGGGTAAATGGAACCTTGGACCTAGAATTGGATAGTAACAGCAAAAACTCCATTGGGGGAGTCAGCAAGCCAAGTTCTAGAGTTCCCTGGAGATTTTAAGCAGGGGTCACACAGAGCACCCCCTTAAAAGGGGAGAACAGGGGCCCCTAATACCAAAATAGGTATTCAGCCTGTGTAGTTCAGATTAATAACCAGAGTTTCTCTCTCAAGTCAAATGATTAAATTTGCAGTTTCTCCATTTATCATCTCACTCTCAAATTGCCCCAGGCTGCAACCCCACCAAACCCAATTTTCAGCAGGACATGTGACTTGTTTCCAAGGCATTTCCATCATGAGGAGGCAGAAGAATTACAGAACGCCCCTTTTGCAACCCCATCTGCAGATAAATACACTTTAGGGATTCGTTAAACACAGTTTCTTTGTCTAATTTTGAGTATAAACTATCGCAACTTCTCCGTGGTGGGGCCGATGTAATCTTCCTTGGCTTGATCCAAGGCAGATGCTCAGTTACACAGTGGAATTAAGTGCCTCGAAGGTTAATAACTCTTTCTATCATTTTTCACTAAAGTGCTTGGAGTGGGCAGTTCCTGAAGGAATAATTCCTTGGACTTTGGCATACCCCTGCTGCTCACCCCAGTGGGCTAACCTTGAGATTCCCCACACCAAGGCTTCTACCACTTGACAGGTTTTTGTTCAAATTTCACCTCACACCTTGGGACAACTGAAACTTCTTAGACAAACCACATGACCGTGGAGAGGGTTCCCATGTCTGGTGCAGGAACTCCAAGTTCGGTTCACCACCCATGTGGGTGGAGCCAGCTTTGCCAGATGGAGAGCAGGAAGGGGAAGGGGTGGGGGTGAAGAAGTAAGGGGAAGTAAGGGGTAGGGGGGAAGAGCTATTATGTGTGTCTCATGAAACGGCCTTGGTTCAAACCTTGATTTGCTGCAGGTTCAGAGAAAGTCCAGCAAAGTTATTGTTATGGTAAATTCCAGGCTCTGTTGACATGATCCATGTCCTAAGTACAGCTCAACTCCAAACCTTCAAACCTGAGGGACTCATCTTTCCCATCAGCCCAGCTGGAATGCCTGGCCCAAAACTAAAGGTCAAAGTCAAAGGCATTAAAAGATAGAAGGTAGGTGGGAGAGAGGGAGAGAATGTTAGGGGAGGGGTGATTCAGAGAAATAGAAAGGGAGAAAATGTTCCCCTTTGTGAACAACTACAGAACCACAGAGCTAGAAAAGCCTTTAGACACTAGCTAATCCAACTCTTCTTCTTTACAGATGAGGAAACTGAGGCTCACAAGGAAGGGAAATAACTTGCCCAACATCGCATAGCTAGTAATAACTGGCAGAACTAGGAGCAGAACCCAAATCTTCTGATTCCAAATCTAGCATTCTTTCTGATAAGCTAAACTGGATCTCCAAGTTGACATGCAATGGAAAGACATGCTGTTATGTTATGATGATTCAGATATGTTCTGAGGACTAACTAGCTGTGAGACCCTGGACAAGCCATTTATCTTTTTTATGATTCAGTTTCATCATCTGTGAAATGGGAATAATAATAGCACTTACTTCCCTGGGTGGTTGTGAGGATAAAAAGATATATTTGTAAAGTGCTTCACAAACCTTGAAATGCCATATAAATGCTAGCTATTATCATCATCCTTATTGAAAGACAACAGGATCATAGATTTTGAAACCTTAGAGGCCTCATTACAGGTGAGGTAATTGAAGCATGGAGAGGTTAAGTGATTTGCCAAGAATCATGGAGCTAGCAAATAACTGAGGTAGGATTTGAAACCAGGTCTTTCTGATTCCAGGTCCAGTGCCCTATCCACTCTACCATACTGCCTCTTGGCAGAAGGTCTGAGATCAAATCCTAACTCTGTTATGTGATCTTGAATGAAAAATTTGGCCTATCTGGGCCTCAGATACATCATCAATAAAATGGAGACAATAAGACATATCAAACCTCTATCACATGGTTGTGAAGAAAAGGCTTTAGAAATGTGAGTGGTCATTAGGTTAAATCATGCCCCTTGAAGCCTATGAAGCAGATTGTGATCCTGTTTTTCAACATTAGCAATGAAAATAGAGGATAGCTAGTAATTTCTATTTCTCTAGCCCTCACCTCTCTCTGAAGCTTGAATAGATCATGCAACCACCTCCAGGACATCTCTACCTAGATTTCCCATAGACATTTCAAACTCAATACATCTATCCATGTTTTTCTAAGATCATCAAGCTCATCTTTTCTTATAGCACAGTAATATTCCATCACAAGCATATACCATAACTTGTTCAGCCATTCCCCAATTGATGGGCATCCCCACAGTTTCCAGTTATTTGAATAGTAGTCATCTCTGGGGGGGGGGGGGGAAGGAGGAAGGAAGAAAAAAAGGGGAAAAAAATGAAATTTACATAACTTGATTATATATTTAAAAGGAATAGCAAGTTGCATAATAAATATGAAGTTTCACATGCAATCACCTTTTTTATTATACTATGTTATGGAAATGCTTGTTTAATTTCATAAATTAAAAATAAAATAAATAACATTTTAAATACAAAAAACTGCTCAATACGTATAAGACAAAACTCATTACCCTTCCCCCCCAAACCCATCCTTCTTCCTGACTTCTCTATGTCTGTCAAGGAAATTACCATTGTTTCAGTCATCCAGATTCAATACTTTGTATTATCCTAGACTCTTCATCCTCCCTCACTTCCTATATCCAATCCATTGATAACCCTCATCAATTCTGCTCCCACAACATCTCTTGCACCTGTCATTTTCCTTCCACTCAAGCAGTCACCATTCTTATTTTTTTTTTGCCCCCGTCATCTCCTTTCTGTTCTATGTCCTCCGAGGTAGCTTCCAGGTCTAAATTTTATCATCCCATGAGCTATGCCCTTTTGTGGATGCCCTTGGTGAATTTTGGTTCCTACCCTTGGTCAAATTGGCCACATTTTGTCTAGGAATAGGCAGATACATTCCACCCATTTCTCAAAGGGATCAAACAGATTGGGGTCATGGGAGTTAAGAGGCTTTCCAATGGTCAGATAACATTAGAAGCAGATCTGAAAACTCAAACCTACTCATTCTCTTTAGAGCTTCACTTGCCCTGACCCCACCCTTACTCAACTCAAAATCTCCCAGAAACTTTATTGTCTCATCCCTCAAGGCAGCTGCACTTGAAGAAAAAATAACAATAATAAATACACTGAGCCTTCAGTTTGATAAATGATATTTCCCAAAATCTCATATGTACATCTAGTAACGAAGAACATGTACTTGAGCAGGATAATCCCTGGAGTTTCTGGTTTTTATGGTCAGTCATATTGGCAAAGGATACACTTCATTAATCTATCTCCACTAATCCATCCTTCAATAAAAATAAAACTCTTATTCCATTAGCTAGAGGGTGTTTTTTTTCCTCTTTTATTCAACTCTCCACACTCCACTGCCTCTGGGAAGTGAGAAGGGGAGGGTCCCAGAGCAGGCAGAGTAGGGGCCTTACCACTCCAGGTCCAAGCACACTTCAATTGATCCCAACAAATCTACCAAACCAAGTTAAAGAAAATTGCAACCACGTCATGGGGTCAGGCCCAAGGGAGTTCTCTTGATTCATTTTTGTCAATAATTGGTCCAGACAAGAGAAAGGCAGGAGGTCTTAGACCCGAGGGATTGCTGTCATTCAAAACTGGCCTGGGGCTAGGGATTACCTAGTGCCATAGTTCAGAGGCTGGAAACTAGACCAAAGGGAGCAGGAAAGAGGATGTATCATGCAAAGAAGATTTGCATGTAGTCACCTGCCTACATTCCTTGAGTCCTGCCATAAATGAAGAGTTTATTGACCTTATTCACTTGATATAGTCTAGATTAGAGATAAACATCTTTTTAATATATTTACTTTAAAAAATAAATTATTATGCACTTTAAACAACAAAACCAACAAAAATTCACTTATGGCTATTTATACTTAAAAGTGGATTTCCCTATAAGAAGGACTTCATCCCCTATGAGCCTGTATGACCTGAAGTAGGTGATGATGCTCTCCAGAGTGTAATCTGAATGGACAGAATTATTATGGGATGCCTTGTGAAAGGCTGTGACATAGTTTGGGGAGAAAAGAAACACAGGAAGATTAGAGCAAGAGAAGAAGGGAAGGAGGAGAAGAAATGACTTCCTGGGTCTTCTACCAAGGTTGAAATCCCTTTCTCCCACCACCTCTCTCCAGTCATATTGATGCAAGACTGATAGGCAGTGAATCATCTCCAATCACCCTTGATTGTGCCAGGAAGCAAGAGCTGCAGAATCCTGAATCACCAGTTGTAACCTTATATTATAACCCAGAGAGCCAATTGTTAAATTTTCAGTGAAGTATTCACAGCTCAAGAAATCAACAAATGCTACAAATCTGGGCTTGGTTTGCTGTTTTATTAATTATCTGGACTTAAGAAAGTGGTGGAGAAAATTTTAATAATGCAAATTAAACTTAGAAGTATGTTCTGCATACATTATTTTCCCTAGAGGGCTGGTTGTTAAACATTCACCAATACACTCCTGAGTAAGATACAGTGAGGCCCCAAACATTGCAAGCTCATCCAATGAGCAAATCATTAACTCACCTGTTGCTGCTTCCCAGAACTGAGCCCGTTGCTGAATTTTCACAATATTGTATTCCTGGAGGTTGGAAGGAGGGGGCAGGATGAAGTTAGGGAAAGGGAGTGCTTGTGGTTCATTGTAATTTTCTTGTCACATGTTTTGCATTTTTATTTTAAGTGTAAGGATGGGGGTTGATGTAAATCAAATTTAAGACCCTTAGGCACAGAAAAACTCCTGAGGAGGAACCAGATTAAAATGTAATGGGAGGTGTTCAACAAAATAAATTAAAATAAAATACAACATAGATAATACTGATTTGTGATTTTCTAAGTCAATTCAGCCCACAAAGATCACTTTCTATTTGAGTTTGATATCACAGGTATCAAATCAATAAAATTACATATACTCCACCAAAAATAGGTGATAAAAATTCTACGATTTGATACCTTAATCAGGAGAGAATAATCAATGTATCATGTCTTTAGACTAAAAGTTTTTTTTTAAGTCCATTATCAACTAGAATGATATTTCATAGGAATACAGTGCTCAGATTGATGGAGGAAATTTGATAGTGCCCCTATGAGATTGATTAAAAAAATGGAGCCAGTAGGAACTAAAGTAGAACCCAAGAGATTTCAAGTGCCTGACAAAGAAGAGAGAGTGTCCCAGCTAAGCCCATGGGGAGAGGACCAAAGCCCCTGGCCTCTGCCTTGGTCTCAAGTCCCTGAAGCACATTGCCCGGTGCTTAGTATAATCACCAGTATTCGTGCTTAATATATGCTTGTTCTCATTCCTTCTCCTACAACATGCATGCAAAAAAAATGCACTAAGGACTTCAGAATACATTAGAGTGCTACATTTCTAGGGGCTCATACCAAAACACGCATTGTTGAAATTTTTAGATAATTTTTTTTCAGGTATAATGCCTTGGCCACAGATGTGGTTTTTAGTTACCTGAAGGCTCTCTCTGTGGTATCACACTATACAGCACATATATAGAGACGTCTTCTGATTGGCTAAGAAAACTTCTGAGACTATAGCACTGTGTACGGGGTACGTGAGGGAGATGTGATTCCTGGTTGGTGAAGAGAATGCAGAAAGAGAGAGAGGGGTCAGAGAAATGGAATTTGAGAGAGACATGGTGAGAGAGGTTATAAGAGTAACGGATTACAGGAGCCCTCAGAGCTACAGGCAAGTATGGAATTCTAGCCACCTCTACATAGCCCTTATTTTCCAGTGCCTGAACCTCCAGAGAATGCTGAGTGGACTTATCTGATTAGACTGTTCTCTCCTTGACTAAGCTTGGGTTTTATCTCATTCTCAAGTGAAAGAACCCATTTACTCTTGTATACAAAATAAAATAGGGCTGCTAAACCTGGGGTCAGGAAGATTATTCTTCCTGAGTTCAAAACTGGCCTCAGAAACTTACTAGCTGTGAGACTCTGGGCAAGTCACTTAACCCTGTCTGCCTCAGTTTCCTCATTTGTAAAATGAGCTAAAGAAGGAAATGGTAGACCACTCCAGTATCTTTGCCAAGAAAACCCAAAATGGGGTCATGAAAAGCTGAATGTGGGGGCAGCTAGGTGGTGCAGTGGAGATAGCACCGACCCTTAAGTCAGGAGGACTTGAGTTCAAATCCAGCCTCAGACCAAACACTTGACACTTACTAGCTGTGTGACCTTGGGCAAGTCACTTAATCCCAATTGCCTTAAAAAAAAAAAGCTGAATGTCATTCGAAAACAACTGAATAACAACAGAAAAATAAAATAAAATAAAATACAATCTACCCTAACCAGTATAACTTTCCTGATTTCTGTTTTCATAGATTGCTTGAATAAGTATGTTTATTGGCTATCTGAGATTGACTTTTGTATAATAAGAGTCTGATAGGAAGGAAGATAAAATTCTCAAGAGTAAACCAACCTTTATTCTTCCGATCTGGGGCAGGGCCACCCCTCTCTTGCAGGACCCAGGAAAGTTAATTTTATTCTGAACCACAAAACAGAGCATTGTACCCCTAGACTGCAAATATCTGACATATAATAGATATAACTCTAGCCAAATACCCCTCTTGAAGATAGAGGAATGAAAGAATAATGTTCTAGTCATGGCCATTTTCCTTTCCACAAAGATGGAAATCACAGTCATCTTTAGATATGTGTTCCAGGTCTTATCTATCAAAATATATTCCTGCAACACAGGCAAAACAAGTTTACTGTAGCCCCCAGGAAAACCACCCAATAAAATCTAGGTTGTTGTTTTATATGTTGTCTCAAGCTTAGAATATTTCTTCTTCTAATAGAAGTATTTTGTGTGTGTATATGTGTGTGTATCCATGCATATTCATATATAAATATATATTACATATGCATTATATAATATATAATATATATTATACATAAATATATAGTATATATGCATTATATAATATATTCACATATAAATACATTATATAATGCATATATTATATATTCATATATAAATATATATTATATAATATATGTTCATATATGAATATATTATATAAGCATTATATAATATATTCACACATAAATATATAGTATATATGCATTATATAATATATTCACACATAAATATATAGTATATATGCATTATATAATATATTCACATATAAATACATTATATATGCATATATTATATATTCAGATATAAATATATATTATATAATATATATTTATATCTGAATATATTATATAATGCATTATATAATATATTCATACATAAATATATAGTATATATGCATTATATACTATATGCACATATAAATATATTATATATGCATATATTATATATGCATATAAATATATATTATATATGCATTATATAATATACATATATGTGTGTGTATGTTGTTCAGTCATGTCCAACTCTTTGTGACCCCATGGATCATACTGTCCATGAGGTCTTCTTGGCAAAGATATTGAAGTGGTCTGCTATTTCCTTCTCCAGTAGATTAGGGAAAATAGAGGTTAAGTGACTTGCCCAGGGTTACACAGCTAGTAAGTGTCTAAAACCGGATTTGAACTCAGATTTTCCTGACTCCTGGCCTAGGGCTCTGTCCACTGAGCCATCTAGTTGCGTCATTACATGTGTATACACTCATGTATGTTTCCATATATATCCATGAATATACACACCCACACATATACACATACATATACGTATACACATGTATTACATATTTCAAGGCTATAACTAATAGGCAAAAGGTTTGTTTTCAGTAAAACTCTTGTGGTCCAAATGATTTATTTAACTGTAACTGATAATATTGTTCTATGTAAAAATGAATTGAAATTTGCTTAATGGGTGTTGTTGTTGAAGGACCACTTTGGAATTAACATTTTATCTTGTATATTTGAGTCACCATGAGTATTCAGGGATGATACTTTGTCTTCTTTGAGGATTATTGTATGGGAGTATATAGACAGAATGTAAAGCATAACATTTAAGGGGGAAGAATAAGTGGCAACTACATTATATAAATTGACTAAAAATGTGGGGCATCCTATTATGAGGGGGTTGCCCTTTAATGTTTTTATAATTTTGTTATTTGAAAAGGCTAAAGATAAAAACAGATGTGAGATATAAACAAATTAAGAAAGCAGCCCTTGAGACAGGGCACTTACTCAGGGTAAAGATGGCAGTAATGTCCTATTTCCCAGCATCTGTTTTGAATGTGACTGACAAGAGGATTTGGGGGTTAATAGTTGGAAAAGTCTGAACCTCAGATCCATTTTGTGATTGTTGGAAAAATGTATAGTGCCTGTTTATGGCTTAGGCAGCAGAAATGAGAATGTAGTTACTCATCATGGACCAGAAGTGACATCTCTTATTGAAGGGATCCAGCATCGAATCAATGTAACTCTAAGAGGAAACCTAGAGTCTGATAGAAAAAAAAAAAAGGTTTTACCATTCTTTGAATTACCACTTGATGATGCCTGAGGTAGCTGAATACTAAAGGAAAAGGAGAGTCTGTCGGTCTGTCTGTCTGTCTGTCTCTCTCTCTCTGTCTGTGTCTGTCTGTCTCTGTCTCTCTCTGTTTCTTTCTTTCTCTCTGACACCTGCTGCCTGGGATGGGGAAACCCCTTAAGAGGGAACAGAATTAAATAAGCATAGCAAATCCCAAGCTAAGAGTCTTTGCTCTTTCTGAAAGAAAGGATCTATGCACTACTTTGGTAGCAAAAGAAGGGCTTGGCACATCAGAGTAGAACAGCCCAGCCTAGCAGAATAGTGGTCCAACTTAACAGTTAGAGTTTAACCATGAAACAACCAGCTTGGCAGCTAATCCATCTGCCCAACACCTGTGTGGACTGTTTCTGATAGATTAGATAGATAGATAGATAGATAGATAGATAGATAGATAGATAGATAGATAGATAGATAGATGAATAAATAAGCAAGCAAGTAGATAGATAAGTAAATAAATAGATAAAACAAACAAATCAATCAATCAATAAAAGTACATGGAAAGCCCTCACAGAGCTATGAGGGTGCCCTGGACACATGTGATTCTGACTCACGTTCCTCACTCTTATGGTACTTTGTGCCCACTCTTCCTTAGAGACCTTGTGTACATTAGTAGTGCCATAGGTTTGTGGGTGGAATTTCTTTTTATAATCATTCTTGCTTTACTTGCTGCTTAGTAAACATTTAATTTAGAGTTCATATATTCAACTGGTTGAGTAGTAGAAATGTAGCCATTCGCCAGGATTAGCCCTTCAACCCTGAGAGAATTTGTTGTACCAGCTGCCCAGCCCTCTGGGAAATGCCTGACTTACCTGTCCCCATGAGTGCAATTTGGAGAAGGGGGAAGAGTGAGAAAGACAGATCAACTGAGACAGAGACACAAAGACAAAGGCAGAGATCCTATTAAAAGTAATAGGTCACACCTGCTATACCAGTATTTCCAAAGAAATAACTTGATGAGGCTGTGTGAAAACTGTTTAGTTTCCTCATCTATAAAATGGGGATAATAATAGTACTCACCTTCCAGGTTTGTTGACAAGATCAACGGAGAGAACATTTGTAGAATACTGAGAAAACGAAGGTGGGCTATGGACCCAAACAAGTTATAAGAATATGAATGTTGAGAAACCATATACATGCAAGAGGTGTACAACAGCTATATTCCTGTTTTTACTCTAACTTTTATCACTATTTTTGGGTATACATATATATATATATATACATATATTTTCTTTTATAGACTGAACCCTCCCAAAATATAGTCACAGTTCATGTAGTCTTCTTACAGTCCTCCTCTTCTCACTTTTAATTATTTCACGAGTGCTTCTAAATTTCTTTATATCCCCCATAGACCTCATTTTTAAAAGTATTGCAGTATTTCATTACACTGACATGTCATATTCAGCTTCTTACCAACTATTAAACATTAGTTCTTAGTAGTTAAAATTATGTCAGTATGAGTATTTTAACAGTTCTTTTTTTCTTTGTGATACCACAGGTGACAGGGTTGGGTTACGTTTATGCCTTTTGTACTGCCACTTTACCTTGGAAAAAAGTCCATTTATGATCAGTTCTACTGATGTATAAGTGTATCCCTTTTCCTCCAGAAGCCCAACAGAATTGAGTTATTTTTAGTGTTTACTTATTTTTTTTTGCTAATTTGATGAGTATGAAATAGTATCTCAAAGATTTGTAACTTCTATTTATCTAATTATTAGCAAGGATGAATATTTTTCTAATGGTTGCTCACAGTACATGCATCCATAGTAATAGATTATTTGTTCATATACAGTGAATATTTATCCAATAGGAAGTGGTTTCAGTGTTCATATTGCAACAATTCTCCCAGAGCCACTTTCCCAGGTACCCCTCTACACCAGCACTCATGTTGAGGTCCGCAGAGGGCTGTTGACTATAACTCATTGACTATTACTCTCAGAGTTGTAGGACAAATCCTGAGGAGTTAGGTTTCTAGTACTGACCCTTATAAGCCCTCTTCCCCTCCACTGTGTTTCTTGTTGATAATCAGCTAGGCTAATTAGTTTTTCCACAAAGGACATCAACTAAAATGAGATAGGAAGAATAATTGATACAAGCCTCCTCCCCTTCGCACTCCCTTGCCAGGGGCTCACTCTCCACCTTTACATACAAAGGTCCCCGGGGAGATTAGGGTCAAATTTAAAGCACAAAGGCATGATGCAGATACACAGGTAACATGGGTGGTGAAAGGGAACCTAGCAAACCCTGGCACTGGGAGTCCTTTTCATCTTTCGTGGAATCTTCATGAAGTTTTGAGGCAGAAAGTGGAGACGAATTAAGAAGCCTCCTGATGAGGGTAAAAGAGGAGAGTTTAAAAGCTGGCTTGAAGCTTAATATCAAAAAAACAAAGATCTTGACAACTGGCTTTGGAAAAAGAAGACGTTTCAGAAGAATGATGGGATTGGAAGCTAGATAGAAATGGATTTAGAAGACAATGAGAAGAAAAAAGTGACGGCGCCAATCATAGATGCCTTTTTGAGGAGTTTAGCTGAGAAGGGGAGGAGAATTCAGAACAATAGCTAGTTTCAGAATCAAAGGACCTGAACTCAAATTCTGACTCTGCTACTTACAGCTATGAGACCTTGGGCAAGGCACTTCACCTTATCCATAGCTTCCCTTTTTCATCATCTGGAAAATGAGAGGGTTAGACTAAATGTTTAAGGTCTCTTCTCTCTCCAAATCTATTAACCCTGCTTACAGACTCAACACTCTTTCCATGATTCCTTTAAAGAATACAGGCATAAATTCCTTATTCTGACATTAAAGGCTTCTACAGACAAAGTTCCAACCAATTTTTCCAGACTCTCCTTACACTACTCTTCTGCTCCATCTATTCTTTTTTCTTATCCTGACCTCTCCTGTATTATAGGTAATAGGAAGCCTCTGAGGATTTAGGGGCAAGAGAATAATATGATGAGGTCTATGTATTAAGATTAAGATTTTGTATCTAAGAGCATGATCAATCAATAAATCAACATGTATATATTTAGTGTCTTTTACAGGGGCTCTTAATTGTTTCTGTATCATGTAACCTTTTGGCAGTCTAGTGAACCCCTTTCAAAATAATATTTTTAAATGCATAAAATGACATACATAGGATTTCAAAGGAAACCAATTACATGAAAATATAGTTATCAAAATATTAAAAGTTTCAACTTCACAGATCCCCTGAGTTCTAAGTGGCCCAGGGACCCCAGGTTAAGAATCCTTGGGATAGAAGTAGAACCACTTTGAAAACCATAGAGAAATTAATGTTCTCCCCAACTGGCCCTGATCACACAACCAGACGAGCACAGGATCATCAGCACCTGAGTCATTGTGATGGAAGAGAGTCAGGATTTTAAGAAAGTACCCCTTAAACCCATAGAAGGCACACATCTGTTGTTTAACTGAATAAATGTTTGCTAAATTGGAAGACATATTTGTCTCAGCAAAGCAATAGGTTGCATAATATGACTTGGAATCTCTCCTTCCTGGCTTTCCTGGCTTCCTCCAAGTACTAGCTAAAATTTCACCTTTCATAAGAAGTCTTTCCAATTTCCTTTAATTCTGGTTTCCAATTCGTCCTGTAAATATCTTGTTTGTACATAATTGTTTACGTGTTCTGTCTCCACTAGACTGTGAGCTCCCTGAAAGCAAAGACTGTCTTGTACCTTTCTTTGCATCCCTAGTACTTGGTACTATGTGTGGCATATAGTAGGTGCTTAATAAATGTTTATTGACTAACTGACCTTCAGTTTTTGAGATCCCTGAATTAGATAATTTTTTTCCCTGAATTTTTTTTTTTTTTTTTTTTTTGTTGGGGCTACTGGGGTTAAGTAACTTGCCCAGAGTCGCACAGCTAGTGAGTGTTTATGTGTCTGAGGCTGGATTTGAACTCAGGTCTTCCTGACTTCAGAGCAGGTGCTCTATCCACTATGCCACCTAGCTGCTCCCTGGATTAGATAATCTAGCAAGTCATTTGAGCACTAATGCGAAACTGGATGGTATCATGGAAAGCACCCTAAATGAGATTTAATAAGAATTAAGTTCTCATCTGGAATCTGTCACTTATTACCTATATGACCTTGAACAAGTCACTTAACCTTACTGTTCCTCAGTTTCTTTCATTTTAAGATGAAAAAATTGAACTAGGTGACTTCCTAGGAGCTTTCCAGCTTTAGATTTTTTGATTTCTTTGTGCTGTTGGCTTGGTCCCAAGGGTCATTGTTGAATTGAGGGGGATTTTAATATGCTGGTTTTCCAGGCTTTTTAGTTTCATGCCCAATTTGCTAGTCTGCTCTTTGTCTCTTTTATTAAAGAAAGTGTTTATAGATATTAATTTTCTCCTAAGTACTGTTTTGGATGCATCCCCAAAATTTTGGTACATTGTCTCATTGTTGTTATCATTTTTAATGAAATTATTGATGTTATTACCCTTAATGAAATTATTTAACTTATTTTTGTTTCTTTGATTTGTTCTTTAGGATTAAGTTTTTAAGTTTCCAATTTTTAAATTTTTTTTCTTCAAAGGCCCTTTATTGAATATAATTTATATTGTGTTATTCATCTTTCTGCCTTTAGGCTCATCCCACTCTAATCCATGTTCCACAGCTGCTAAAATGATTTCCCTAAAGTTCAGGTTTAACCATAGCACCATATTGAGTAAGGACTCACTAAAACTACAGTGGTTCCCTATTGCCCCTAGAATGAAACATAAACTCCTCTGTTGAGCATTTAAAGCTCTTCCCAACCTGGCCCCAGCCTACCATTCCAGCCTTACCACTAAACATTAGTCCCCTTTTAGTTTCACTGTCCTACCACTCAGGCCTTCCTACTATTTGTTACTCTCACACAAAAACACTTCTAAAATACTCAAATATAAACAAGATACTATCCATTAAGTAGAACCATGTTTTAAAAAAAAGGAAGAATAGATTCATGTTGAAAACTTTCTACTGAGTTAAAATTTAAAAGATTTAACTTTTGAGGATTTTTTTTTTGTTTCTGCATTGTGTAAGATGTATGTCTACACAGACAGAGAAATATGACTTCTGCTAAAAAGCACTTATGATCAAAGACTTTTATCACAATCAATAAGCATTTATTTTTTCCACCTAATAGTATTTTCCCCCAATTACACATAAAGCTAGTTTTCTACATTCGCTTTTGTAAACAAACATTTATGAAGAGCTTACTATGTGCCACATGTTGTGCTAAGCACTGGAGATAAGGTCTCTGCCCTCAAGAAGCTCATAGTCTAAAGAAGGAGACAATTCCAACAGCTATGTTGGTTGGCTGTTGTCCTTCATTCCTGAAGAGGACCAAAATGACATCACTATGCCACAGTTAAGTTACAGTGCCTCTGACTCTGGCTGATCTGACCAGTACAAGCTTGGAATGTTCTACCATAGGTCGGGCACAAATGGACCGTGTGAACATTATGGGTGGATTCTCTAAATTTGGGCATCCTGTGTTTCTTTTGAGCTACTTCATTTCTGTTTTGCTCACATTCAGCTCTTTCTCTGATGAGGGTCCGCCATGCTGGGTGGTCCTGTACCAGTGTCTCCCATATCTCACGAGCAATTCCAAAGTTCTTCAGAGAGACCTTGAGAGTGTCCTTGTATCACTTTTTCTGACCACCTGGTAAGCACTTTCCCTGTGTGAGTTCTGCATAAAAACAGTCTTTTAGACAGGCAGGCGGATGTGTGACATTCAAACAGTGTGGCCAGCCCTTCTGCATTGCACTCTTTGCAACAGAGTTTGAATGCTTGTCAGTTTAGTTTGAGAAAGGACCTCAGTATGTGGTACCGTACCCTACCACGTGATCTTCAGAATCTTCCTAAGGTAATTCAAATGGAAGTGATTCAGTTTCCTGGCATGTCACTGGTATACTGTCGAGGTTTCACAGGCATATAACAATAAGGTCAGTACAATAGCTCTGTAGACCTTCAGTTTGGTAGTCAGTCTAATACCTCTTCTCTCCCATGCTTTCCTTCACAGCCTCCCAAACACTGAGTTAGCTCTAGCAATAAACTCATTATCAATGTGTGCATCCCTGGAAAGTATACTGCCAAGGTAAGCGAACTTATCCACAGTATTCAAATCTTCTCTATTTGCAGTAACCAATGATTCCATATACGGATGGTGTGGTGTTGGCTGGTGGAGCACCTGTGGTGTTTTGTGTGTGTGTGTGTGTGTGTGTGTGTGTGTGTGTGTGTGTGTGTGTGTTAATTATTAGGCCAAAATGAGCATGAGCAGCAGAAAATCAATCCATACTTTGATGCATCTCAGTTTCAGAGGTTGCATTGAGTGCAGAGTCATCTGTGAACAAAAAGTCATGTATCAACTCTCCCTCCACTTTAGTCTTGGCTTGTAGCCTTTTCAGGTTAAATAAGTTCTGTTCTATGATAGAAGTTTTATTCATTATGTTTTATTCTTTGACAAACACTGCTGCTAAAAGGATGACATTTTCAGTTTCTCTTGGAATGTGTATCATTGGGGAGTGATAGTTCAATGTATTTTAACTTCTGAATATCAGCTATTGAATGGTATTAAAAACATTTTCTGAAAATGAAACTATGAATAGTTGAGGGACTATAGGCTAGTATAGGAGTGAGATGAGCCTTCCAGGTGTAAACCATTTTCCTAGAACATGTGGAGAATAGTATCTTGAATAGCTGGGAGGATTCACTCTTTTATTACTGTGGTAGCTACATGGATTATAATACTAATCCAAATATAGACAGTCATTTTGACTCTATATACTTCAAGGTTTTAAATCATGATATTTCTTATGAAAAGGTGAATGTTATAAGCTAATTATTACAAACTGGTATTGATAAATCACATGGGCCCATAAATTTTATAATATATTTTTAAATAAAAATGTTTAAATGGACAGGAACATACACAAAAATATGTATGGAGAGATAGATAGATAGATAGATAGATTTGTCAGCCCTATTGCCCACACCCTAAAGATGGACTCAATTTTGAATGTACATAGTAGTTGGCATCTCTAAGAAGGCAGATTTCAGCTTAATGTAAGGAGCTACTGAGAGGCAGTTGGGCATAGTTTGGTGGCGGGGGAGGCTGACCCATGCTTACTGTGTCACCATGGGCAAATAACATAAACTCTCAATGCCCTCAATGCCTAGTAGTGTTCAACAAATCGCTTTGACAGCACACCTCTATCAGCTAAAACATTTGTTAATTTATAAATTATGATAATGTACTACTGTGCTAGGGCAGCGAGATTATATAGTCAATAGAGTTCCAGTCTGGAATCAGGAAGACTCATCTTGCTGAGTTCAAATCTGGCTTCAGACACTTCTTAGCTGTGTGATCCTGATCAAGTCACTTAATCCTGTTTGCCTGAATTCTCTCATCTGTAAAATGAGTTGGAAAAGGAAATGGCAAACCAGTATCTTTGTCAAGAAAACTCCCAATGGGGTCACGAAGAGTCAGACACAACTGAAACAACTTGAGAATACTACTGTACTAATATGCTGCATTATGAAACTTACACAGAATGGACATTAAAAGGGATGAAGGGAAAATAAATAATTTTAACATATTTCATTTTATTAATGGTACAAAAACATTTTTGCTGTCCCCAAAATATTACTTTTTTAGAGAGAATAGTATGATTAAACATACTTAAGTATTAAAGTAATTATGTCCTGACAGGACAGATATATAAATAATATTTTTATGATGTTAGCCAAGTATGTGAATTTTTTGGTTATTCAATTGAAAGATACACAAATCAATAATAAATAATAGATCATAAGTCAGTGAATTTTTTTTATATTAATCAGAGTAATCACTTTTATGACAGGACTACACCTGTGAGTTCATTGGTATAGGGAGTTTCAAGGTGAGGGAATTCACTCTACCAATCCAGGTCTGCATCTTTTCTGTAATTTATAGACAAAGAGTTAGCCTAGAGCACTGAGAGGTTTTGATTGACCTAGGGTCACACAGCCTATACATGATAGAGGCCAGATTCAAAACCCAAATCCTCCTAGCTCCAAGGCCAACTTTCTATTTACTATACCATGCTGCCTCTCACTGCTTTTCATATGGATTTATTTCATTCCATACTTTATTTGAAATTGTATATTGTTACCACTATATTTTGTTTGCATCACTAGCTCCATGCAATTATATCCCATCCAGACAGACCTTGGGGCTATTCTCCAAATGCTATCTGAAATCTTCAGCCTCTGTGAATCTGTGTGCTCTGCCCCCTAAGCTCTGAATGAACTCCCTCTTCGTCTGAAGTCTGTCAGAAACTTTCTTTTCCTTCAGGTTCCGCTGAGGCACCACTTCTTCTTTGGTCCTCCTGGCTGGAAGCTCTCTCCCACCTACATTTTTCTTGAGTATTTTGTAACCTACAGTATAGGTGCAAAATTGAGTCACTCTTGCTTACGCTGATTAGAGCAATGGAAACACTACTCAAATACATACAAACATTAGTTTCTGTTATCTATTAGACAATACAAACCTTAACCTAAAGAGGAATAAACCAGCAATCTGATTTCCAAGCACTTCCCAGAAAGAATATTATTATGCTGGTATTCAAAGTTTCCCTCTCTACCTGGTTGCAGGTCATATGTGTCCCTCCAAGGTGGTTTCCTGATAAATCAAGCAAGTATCTGTCAGTCAATCAGTACTGCCCTCAAGCAAACATGGGGGGTTGCTTGAGTCTCAAGTCTCAGTAGAGACTCAAGGTCAGAATGAAGGGTGGAGGTCTCCAATAAATTTCTTATAGTTACAGCTATGGGCATTATGAGTTTACTTTTTTAGCCCATTGTCACATGAGTCAGGGGCCCCCTGAACTAAGCCCAATTGCATCTCAGTAGCCCCTTATATTGAGCAGAAATCTGCCTTCTTGCAGATATCCACTACTTCTAATTGCCCCCAGTAAAGCAACAGAGAACTAAAAAGTGTGTTTCTAAATCCAAACTTACTATTTCAAAAATGTCAAAGATAAGGGGGCAGCTAGGTGACGAAGTGGATAAAGCTCCAGCCTTGGAGTCAGGAGGACCTGAGTGCAAATCCAGCTCAGATCAGACACTTGACACTTACTAGCTGTGTGACCCTGGGCAAGTCACTTGGTCCCAATTGCCTCAACAAAAAGCAAGAACAAAAAAAAAATGTCAAAGATAGTGATTGAGATGGCTAATCCAGGTGGTGCAATGGAGAGAGAGGTGGACATTGAGTCAAGGAGACTTAAATTTGTAATCTTGCCTCAAACACTTACTAAATGTGTGACCCTGGACAAATCATTTATCCTGTCTCCTCACCTGTAAAATAGGGATAACACCCACCTCCTTGAAGGGCCACTCAAAGGGGCCTAAATCCAGTCTTGGACTAAGGGCTCTGGGGTAACTTGAGGGTTACCCCAACTGCTTAATTTTTTGTGTGCCTACAATGAGCAGGGTCCTCTAAAGCTTGAGGTACCCTGAGGGAAGAGCTTAATGGAAGTATCGTGTAATATATATATATAGTATAAATGGGTGGTAATCTCAGAAAAAGGCACTAGAAGGGGGGGAGGCAAGAAAAGAGGAGAGAGACTGAGAATAGACTTTATAGACATGGGAACAGTTAGTGAAAATGCTCAGCTATTTTGATTTTGTTGAATTGCTACATTGTGTATCTTTCAATAAAGAAGTATCTTTTAAAAAAATTCACCTGTGGTTATCTACATTGATCAAATTAACTGAATAATTACTAACAAACAATTACTATTTATGTATGCCTTATCCCCCAAGACATCCAAAAGGATTTTTCTGAAATAATGAGATATGTCCAATCATATTGCTCTCACTAACAATATTATTGATAATATTTGTTAATGAGAACAAAAAGGGTTGTTTTGTATTTTGTGGTTTTTTACTAGGCACTAGAAAGATTAGAATTTAAGAATAGCTTGAAGGATCAAGCTGCATCAGTTGATACAGAGTGTTTTTTTTTAATCCATTAAGCAAAGAAAATAAAGATAGGATGAAAGTTTTTATTTCAAAGTGAAAGTATAATTAAATATGTATATAATTTGATGTACCTGGTCCTTCTAGTGTTGTTATAACAAACAAAATAAAAAACATTTAAAATATTTTCATTTCTATCTCATCTTTTAAATTTTTATATCTTGTGTTATAGTTTACCATATATAGTACATGGATATAATTTATAAATATACATATGTTATATGTATGCTCATATTGCATGTATAGTGGTATGTGCTCAAAAAATTTTACTGATAAAGGTATATGGATCAAAAAAATTTGGAGATCACTGGGCTAAATTTAAGAGGGCAATTTAAGAGGGAACTCATGGGTTTGATTTGGGGAGACTGGGATAGTTCCTGCATTAGGTGTGGGGTTCAAAGATTTAAAAATAAGCAAGTTAGTTCCCATGATAGATGATGGTCAGGGGCCACAAAGGACACTTGAGATCGTAGGATTTAGAGCTACAAGGGACTTGAGAGATTAATCTAAACCAATCTTTTCGTTTTACAGAGAAGGAAACTGAGTCCCAGAGAAGTAGAGCAATTTGAGCAAGATCACTCAAGTAGGAAGTAGCAGAATCAGGATTTTATAATACCTCTGAGATATCCTCCCCACTCTGTCCCCTGAGGAATGGAGAAAATTAGGGGGAGCTCAAGAGCCCACATTTATGTGATATTTTGACCAAAAATTCAAGAATTTTGTATGGTAAATCTGTCAGCTTCTCTGTTACAACCAGAGCCACAAGGTTATAGCAGTCAAGCATCTGCTTCCATCCCTGGGGACACTGCACTGTTGATGGGAAAAAGGGAATAGAGCTGAGCCAGCTTAAATGCTTAGAAAGCATCTTTCGTGAGCAGAGCCCTGTGTTCTGAAGACTCAAAGATGAAAACACCAATATCACCCCTATCCTTAAGGAGCTTATCTTCTAGGAGAAAGACAAGACACTCATATTGTCATGGGAACAAAACTCATTTTTATTACAATTTAGAATACAAGTGAGAGGCAGTGTGATAAAATGAATAAAGTTCTGAGTCAGGAAGACCTGGATTTAAATCCTGCCCCCAATATTTACTATCTTTATGAAGCTGGGTAAGTTATTTAACCTTTCTGAGGTCAGTTATCTTAATTATAAAATGAAATGGTTAGAATTGATGACCTCTAATTTTCCTTTCAGCTCTAATCTAGGATCTCTGATTACAGAGAGAAGTATGTTTCCATATGGCAAAAGGGCTTCAGAATACAAGGCATTTCCCACAGGTAGCTATACTATAAAGAAAACACAATCATGCTAGGTCTCAACCAGTTAACCCCATTGACCTTGGGGTTAGTTTATTTGTTTCAGGGGAGGGAAGATAGAGATTTTTTTTTTAATTTGATAGTCTGTCATTGGCTTTGTGAGTCCTAAACAACATGGCTTCTGACTTTTGGTTGGCCTTGCACAAGAACTGGGGTTAAAGAAGGGCTTAGATGTGAAAGTCCATTTAATGTTGAAATAGAAGCTTCTTCAAAAATGGCATCACTCATGGCTTTGAAAGAAAAAATGCTTCACTCTTTCTGCCACCCCAACATAGAACTATAACATATGGCAGACTGATTTAAATGCCTAAGAGAAGTTACAGAGAGAGGGAAGAGGGACTGCAGGAGGGAGGAATCTCTTATAGCTGGGAGTCCATTAGAGGAGAGGAAAGTCTCAGAGAAGACTTCCTGAGGAAGACGGTACCTCTGCTAGACCCTAAAAGAAGGAAAATATTTCAATAGGCAGAGAGGTAAAGTGAGAGTGTTCCAGGCATGATCAAAAGTCAGCACAAATGAATAGAGACAAGAGGTAAGGAAATGGGAGATCATCGAGCAATCTGGTTTGGTTAAAACAGAGAATTCATACAGAGAAGAGTAGTATAAGGTAAGGCAGGAAATATAGACTGGAGCCAGATAGTTTGGCATTCAAGGACATTCAAAAAGTAATGTGTGCTTTTATCCTATAGGCAATGGAGAGCCACTGAACAATTCTAAGTAAAGCAATAAGATCAAAGACAGAGAAAGACTACTTTGGCCACTTATGAAAGCTGGATTGGAAAGCGGGGAGTTGAGAGGTAGAGAGACCATTTAGGAAGGTATTACAGTTGTCTGGGAAGCCCATAAAAATAAATCTCCCTATTAAGCCTTGAGTTAAGGAAAAGGCAGCCAACAGACTTCCTGGTGTTCAAGAAAGGCATTGCTGGTAAATAGATGGTGCAGGGCGGAGAGAGAGGAGCTGAGTCCTTCCTGAAGTATTCGGTGTTGAAGAGCCTACACAGGCCCCCAGGTGTCTCCTGAAAAATGACAGTCTTCCCCACAGGTCTGAGCCCACACCCCCTCCCTTCACTCTCCTGCTGAGATTTTTCCATGTGGCTTCATCAACTTAGAGTGAAAACATGATTAACATCTGGAAAGTCACATCTCTTGTCCTCCTCTTCCAGCCCCAAATTCTTTTCTGTCCCAAGGGACTGAACTACAACAGGGCTAACACATTCTCTATCCTGTTCTCCTTCTTCCTGAATCACTTACCTCGCCTCAGGGTCTTGAGAGTCACACAGGTTTCAGGGGCATTGTGTTTAGGAAGAGTCAAGCAAAAGGAAGGAAAAGAGGCTGAGGCCAAACAATAAAGTATTTTGCTTCTTTCCAAGCTGAAGGTAGGTGGTACACAGTGTCATTGGAGCCCAGGGCTAGGTTAATGGTAGTGGATGTGCTCGAGTTAATAGAATAATGCCTTATTCCTCCTCATGGTCCATACTCATCACAAAGGAGGCTACTCCTCCAGGGGAATCAGGAAAGTACCAACCTGGGTCAAAAGGCAAGACTACCTTCTCTCTGAGCCACAGTTGAAAGAGGAGACTCAAGATTGGATGGAAGCATAATTATTATCATCATTGACATTGACTTACAGGGAGTTTAGGGCAATCCTTGACAATGGCTAAGATGTAGTAGGCTATGGGGGAGGATTGAAGGGATGGGAAATAGATGACTGGACCCCTATTTTACCCCAATCAGTATTAATCAGTTAGTGATTTTATAGGGGTGGTGATTGGTGGTAATTATCAATATATCAATATATTATACCTACAATCAATACAGATTTAATCTAACTAGCTAACCACTCTAAACACATTTAGTCTTAGTTGATCAATGAATATATTATATCTATCAACACACATGTAGTTAATCAATGAACACACCTATCAATATATATTTAATCAAATAGGATAGATTCTTTCCTATAAAAGGACCATAGACTCATAAGAAGCCTCCAACCTTCTATGAAAAGCCCCAAATGATGTATTGCATAATCAGAAGGTCACTTACTAAGAAATTTGCTTACCTGGAAGCCAACTAGAGGACTGCCACCATTTCTTCTTGCTGAGCAGAGGACCAAGCCCCACATGACAGATGTGACTCAATTACATGGAAAGTCCCCCAGCCATTCCATTGCCTAACATGAGGAGATGGCTATGAGCATTTGACCAATGAATGACCCTGGGTTGCCCTTCAGCTTACATAGATGGTCCGCTCATCAGCCAACCCCATGAACCTGCTCCTCAATTTTGGTAGGACCTGCTGGAAGGTCAAGATAGGTCTGTTAAAGTCTGCTTGCAATCTATCTGTCAAACAATGGGATATTTTGTGTAGACCCTCCTGGAGGGCAAGGTTAATCCACCGATCAGACTCCATATTTTTGGCCCATTCTGCTTATGTTGTCCGGGTAGCAAGCACCATAAAAGTAAGGCCCTGGAGGAAGGGGGCATCTCAGATTGTAAGGAAGGTCTGAGGTCCCATTCATTAAAGGGGGCCAGCTCCCTTTAATAAATAGCTCTGCCTCAGTGGTTTTTCTTGTAAAATGGACTTTTTTGGCCAACAGATATAAGTAATATCCTCCTGTTATTACTGGCCTTCTTGACATGATGGCTGCAGGCTCCCTCGGAATTCAAGGTTCCACTGACATGAATTTCTGATAGTAGAATCAAATGAGATAATGAATGTGGAGTGTTGTAAACCTTAAGGCTTTATGTAATTGCTAGCTATTAGTTATTAGAAGTAAGGCTATTCAGTTTAGTTATTATTACAGTTACCCCTTCCACATCGCAACTTCCCCCTTCCCAGTTTCAATATAGCATGGGTTGGCATAAGAAATTAAATGGGAATTTTGGGGGAGTTTTGCAGAAGCTATAGATAACATGCAAAAGCTAGCAGGTGACACAGAAAAAGTTTAGATACTCAGAAATGCATAAAATATATGCATTGTATTGTATAATCTCAATATATTTTATCTTTTGATACTATAATAATTCAGACTTCTTCTCTGGTATGAAGGGAGGGCCAAAAAAACTTATATAGACTTTCCAGATCGCAGGGACACTATGCCCCTAACCCCCACAATATAGAAGAGATAACTTATTATTATTGTTATTATTACATATTATACATATCATTTCCACATAATATTAGCTCTCAGAAATAAGAAGTGATAGACTAAACACATATGTGGGATTGGATCCATTTATTGCTTATTACATATAGAAAACAAAAGTATAGATATATTTGGGGAAATTTCCTTCCTCTGTAGAAGAAGCATTTGTATTAATAGTGTTGCCCTTTTGCTTGCGTGCTGCTGAGGGTTAATAGCTCTCATTGAAATGTAACATCCCCTTCATAACTTTTTTTGAGAATCCTTACTATGTGGGCTTTACTTACTACTCTCCACTGGCCTCTCCCAACACATGTTCTAAGATGACAGTAGCTTATTCCCAGGTCATTTTCAGAATACTTATTAGCACTCCCCTCTACCCTAATGTAACAATTATCTCCTAGAGTTACTAAACTATGTTGTCCTAAGGTGAATTATTTGAATCTGCCCAGTATAGAACTGGGACCTAATCATCCAGGTAATAGTCACCTGTATTTGAGACTACCAAGGGTGTTGAATGCATGACAAGACTTAAATGTCCCAAAGATTCATTATAAGTTCCTAAGGCTGTCCATGGTTTCAGCAACATGTATACCACTGACCAATTGGTGGGCCCCAAACCTTTAAGGCCAAATAAAAAACATTTCACTGAGAAGCCACACCAAAAGTAAGCCCATTTCCTTACTTGTAAGAAAGAACAATTCTGCTATAAATTTCTTTGCTGCAAAAGGTTCACTACTGCCCATCTTCTTCAGAGGTGGGAACTGATGAGTCATCAAGAACCCAGGAGAAATATCAGAGACAGCCACATTTAAGCATCTTTCCCCATTATCTTCGGATCTGGCCAGTTGTGTTATATCCTTCAATAAATTCTACTTAAGTAGTTAAGTTATGAATTGGATTCATCTTCCTCTTCTTAGTGGTCCAGTAGTAACACTTGTTATATAGCCATCCATTTTAGAAAGCAGTTGCTGCTAAATGTTGGGGAAAGAGCAGGAGAGATTCATCAAAGGTTATTGTCTGGCAAAGTCTGTTCTTTGGAAGAGTGTGGCATAATGGCTAGAAACCTGGATGTGGATTCAAGAAGATCTGGGTTCAAATCCTACTTCAGATACCTGTTAACAGTGTTATCTCGGGCAAGTCACCTAACTTGTCAGGACTTCTATTGTCCCTCCTCATGTAAAACAAGGGAGATGGCTTGTGGGAGACCTTCCAGATCTAAATTTGTGATCTCTCCAGTGTCCCTCAAACTCAGGAATCCTGCCCATTCTTACACTAAAATGCAGTTGTTACAGTGTTTGCAGTTTCCTCATCAGAAATTTAGGCTGCTCTAGTGGAAAGAGTACCAGTTTGGGAACCAGAAAACCCATGGTCTAAATATATTCACTATCTAGTGAGACAATTTCTCTCTGAGCCTGTTTCCTTAGCAATATGAGAATACTCATACTAAAACTATCTCACAGGGACATTGTGAGAAAAGCATTTTATAAACCTTAAAGCCCTATGAAAATGAGAACTATAATGATTATTATTACCTAATGACTTGAAGATTATTCCTAAGTCTTCAGCTATCTTCTTAGAAGAAGTCTTTAACAGACACTTAAATCAAGATAGTCTTTTCCTACTTAACAACTTTGCTTAGGGCCTAGAGGACACTTTCAACTTTAAGGAGCTACCTATACCCATTATACCTATAATTATCTTGATTTAGTTGCTAAAAAGTCATTTGCTATTGTCTTTTGGAATCATGATTTAGCTATATGGCTGTGCCCCAAGCCTACTGATTTCCTAGTTTCTCTTAAGTACCAACCCAAATCCCATATTTAAGGGGCAGCTAGGTGGCACAATGGATAGAGCACCGGCCTTGGAGTCAGGAGGACCTGTGTTCAAATCTGCCTCAGACACATAACACTTACTAGCTGTGTGACTCTGGGCCAAGTCACTTAATCCCAACTACCTAAAAAAAAAATCCCATATTTATAGAAGCCTTTACAGCCTGTCTTAATTCTAGAGTCTTCTCTCTCTTAATTATTTCCTGCTTATCCTATATGTAGCTTGTTTATACATTTGTTTGTTGTCTCCCCCATTAGACTTTGAACTCCTCATGAGCAGGAACAATCATTCACCCTTTTTTGTACCTCCAACGTTAGCACAGTGCCTGGCATGTAATGGGCACTCAATAAATAAATGTTTATTGACTTACTGACTCTACTATTACTGCTGCTACTGCTGCTGCCACTACTACTACTACTATTAGTACTGCTATTACTACTACTGCTGCTGCTGCTGCTGTTACTACTACTACTGCTGCTACTACTACTACTGCTGCTGCTGCTGCTGCTGCTACTGCTGCTGCTGCTGTTACTACTACTGCTACTATTGCTGCTACTAATGCTGCTGCTGCTGCTGCTACTACTACTGCTGCTGCTGTTACTACTACTGCTGCTGCTACTACTACTACTGCTACTATTGCTGCTACTAATGCTACTGCTGCTGTTACTGCTACTGCTACTACTACTACTACTACTATTAATACTACTACTACTACTACTACTAATAATAATAATAATAATTCCTAGCATTTATACAATGCCTTACAAAGCCCTTTACAAATATTACCTCATGTCATCCTCACAAGAACCCTGGGAGTTAAATGCTATTATTATTGATATTTTACAGATGAAGAAACTGAGACTGAGAGAGGTTAAGCAATTTGCCCACAGTCACACAGCTAATTAGTATATCAGACTGGACTTTAACTCAGGTCTTCCTAACTCCAGGTTCAGCATTCTACCCCATTCTCCATCTAGCTGCCTCTATGTAAGAGAAATGGAGATGGGCCTTTTGATCAGAAAAAGGATGAGGAGGATGGATGGGATACAATTTGCACTGATGCAAGGAATACCCACATCGATGAGAACTATTGAGAATATCATTTACCCCAGCCTAAAAAGTCAACATTAAGATTTCTCCTTTACAGATGTACTAAGGTATCATCAATGATATGATAAAAAGTCATCTGTCAGAGGGACTTTGGTTAGAATGAGTCAGTGTAGAATGGTGGAGAGTGCACTGGACTTTCAGTCCTACCTCAGACACTTATTAGCTATGTAATGTTGGTCAAGTCACTTAAGCTGTCTCTTAGCCTGTTTCCTTGTCTATAGAATGAGGATAACAAGGGATAATAATATCATGTACCTCACAGGGCTATTGTGAGGATCTAATAAAATAAAGCATGTATGTTTTGGGTTGAGATTTTTTTTTTTTTGGTAAATCTTATAGTGCTATATACATGCCAGCTCTTATTATCATTAGAGTTTATAACTTTAAGCCTCTGTTTTAGAGTTTGTCTTCTAAGCCTTTCTCTAGGATACTAATGGAAACTCCAATTGGAATGGGGCACTGCCTCCGGAAACAAAGGGCTCTTCTCCAAATCTACTATACTCCCAGTAAGGAATCCTTAGGAAAACAGTGACATAATCTCTATTTCGCCACATTCCTGTTCTCCGGGTATAGCAGAAAGCTCCAAGAGGGAGACATGGATTCTCCTGGGAAGACCATCTTAGAATACAGAATGTACTCTGAAATGGAAAGTGAGCTGCTGAAGTGATTCCTAATGTACAGGTATAAATGTGACACTTCCCTACTCAATCAACTCCATTGGCTCCCTAGTGCTTCTGGGATCAAATTTGGATTTCCCTGCATTTAATGTTCAATGCTTGGCATTTAAAGTCCTTTACAACCTGGCTCCATCTTCATTCATCTTCCTTCATTTTATAGGCCAGTCAAACTGGCCTTCATCCTGTTCCTCACACTCCACACTCCATTGACCACCTCTGTGCCTTTGTCCTAGCTGTTCCTCATACTTGCCAAGCACTGCCACCTCCCTGCCATTTTGAATCCCTCATTTTCCTTCAAAGATCAATTCAAGCCCCACCTCCTACAAGAGCCTCTTCTTGATCCCCCAGCTGTTTCAGCCCTCCCCTGAAATAACCTTGAGTTTATTTAGTCTCGATCTAGTATATATTTATATATGCATATGTTGTCTTCCCCCAAAGAATGTAAACTCCCTGAGGGCAAAGACTTCTATTTTTCTCTTTGTATTCCTGACACCTAGCACAATGACTGGCACATTTTTGTTTGTTTGTTTATTTAGTTGTTTTTTAATCATATCCTACTCTTTGTGACCTCTTTTAGTATTTACTTGGCAGTGATACTGGAGTGGTTTGCCATTTTCCTTCTGCAGTTCATTTTATAGATGAGGAAACTGACAGGGTTAAGTGACTTGCCCAAGGTCACACAGATAGGAAACATCTGAGGCCAGATTTGAACTCAGGAAGAGGAGTCTTTCTGACTCCAAGCCTGGCACTTTATGTACTGTGCCACCTAGCTGTCCGATTGGCACATAGTAGGTGCTTAATAAATGCTTACTGATTAATTAATTGATAAAATGTCCAAGCTAGGAGGGACCTTAGGATATAGAATGTTAGAACTGGGAAAAAATCTGAGAATACAGAAAATAGACTATCAGAGGTAGGAAGGACTTCAGAACATAGAAAACAGAAGGTGGGAGGGACTTTCTTATCAATGTCCAAACTCTTTCTTTTTACAGATGAAAAATGACTTGCCTTGAAAAGTCCATATAGTGAATCAGAGCAGACACAAGAGCCAAGTTCTCTTGAATACCAGGTCCAAAGTGTTGAGGCCTCCTTGAGAATTCCCATCTATTCCCTGATGCCCAGAGGTATCAGGAAGAAACTTCGCAAGCTCAAGAGAAGTGAAAATATGAAGTTTGGTCAACTAGTTGTCTCAGTGAATAATTGAGTTCTGGACTTGAAATCAGGAAGCACTGAGTTCAAATCCTACCTCAGATACTTACTAGCCATGTGAATCTGGGTATGTCACTTAAACCTTCTCTCAGCCTTAGTTTCCTCATCTGTAAAATGAGCATTTTTGTTTTAAAGATTAAATGAGATTATGTATGTAAAAAGCTGCATGCATAACTGCAAGCCATCATTATTATTATCATTATTTTAGACTTTCAAGGGTAAAGAGCCAGGGGGAACTATGGATTGTCTGAATCTTAACATCATTGGTAATACAGACAGTATCAGGGAATCTTGACATAGATCAGAAGAAGTAATAATTATTTCTTTAACTTGGTAGGACATTAACAAAAATACTAAAAAGGCAGACCACAGTAATGGTTATATAAATATATGTGTGTGTGTATATATATATATGTGTGTATATATATGTATGCATACATATATATGTATGTGTTTGGATTGATAGATGGATAGATAGATAGATAGATAGATAGATAGATAGATAGATAGATAGAT
>NW_020954556.1:6976705-6994732 GCF_900497805.2 Vombatus ursinus | reverse complement strand
GATAGATAGATAGATAGATAGATAGATAGATAGATAGATAGATAGATAGATGAAAGTTCAGTGGGAAGGTGAGATGGAGGCCAATCCTGTCATACAAGACTCAGAAAACCACCCAGAAAACACTCCCTGTAGTTCTCTGGTTTTAGTAAGTCCTGGAAAGGTATCTGATTTTAAAAGGCTGTTATGACCCTTGCTACCTCCTCCCACGTCTTTCCTCCCTCCTTTCCTTTCGGCTGCCCCAGTCTCACCTCTCCATGTTCTAAATGTGTGTTTTTAAGTGGAATTTTAATGGTCAGTTTACAAGAACCTTCTTTACTGTGAAAGTCTTCCCAATCACATTTAAATCACCTGGTTTTAAATGTAAGGAAGAAATGACAGGCTAAGTACATTTAAAGTATATAATTTATACTCAGAGCCCCAGTGTTGTCCAGGGAGATGTGGAGGGAGCACACTTTCCATCATGTTGAGCAGGTATTGGCTATGGGTAGCAAACAGTCCCTTGTTCGGGAAGAGGCCGGCCTGGCTGGGTCAGGTTTCAGGGGCCAGTGTCTCCAGAGTGTCATTTCCCGTCTGTGATATTGGTTTTAAGAGGTCGGTGTGTTTTCTCCACTCCAAAACAAACAGGAAACCTGGATTTAATCAGTCAAGTATTGCAACAGATTTTCAGTGGGTAGTTTAGCCTTCCCCAACTAGCTTTCTTTAAGGGTTGAGAAGTAGAGAGTGGTTAGTTACCCATTGTGTAACTCCTGAGCCATTGGGTTTCAGTTTTGACCCATTATTAATGAGTCTTTTAGAATGGGCAGTGGCTCCCAAGGGTCATCTTTGTCTATGTAGATTATGGACTGGAGGCAGGAGTTGGGGCAGGTGGGGGAAGGGATGAGAGTTAACTTTCTTTGAATCTATGATAGAAAAAACTTACACCTTCTTGGTTCAGTTCAACTCATTTCACCCAGGCTTGGTTTGATTCATCTACTCTGGTTTGGTTTGGCCTGGTTCAACTTAGTCCAGTCCAGTTTGGTTTGGCCTAACTTGGTTCAGCCCAGCTCAGTCCTGCCCAGACTGGTCATCTTCAGTCCATCTTGGTTACCTATGGCCTTGAACAATTTGGTTCAATTCAGTTCTTCCTGAGTTTGATCAGTTCAATTTGGCCTAATACAGCCCAGCCTAGCCCAGGTTAGCTTAGTTTGGACACAGGAATAGGTCACCTTCTTGTACAGATAGAATCAGCTGAACTCATGGTGGTCAATAGATCCATATTCTAACTCTGACTTCAACATTTACAGCTGTGTGACTGGGGTTTCTTCTCTATAAGCCTCAATTTCCTCATCTGGAAAATGGGAATAATCCTATTCCTAAGTTACTCAGGTTTTGTGGGAAAAATGTTCAGCAAACATTGAAGTTCCATATAAACATGACTTCACTATGAGTACTATAACAATAAAATGACTTGGGAAAACCAGAACAAGATCCCTATTTTGCCTTTCTTTGTACCCCCAGCTCTAAGCACAGTGCCTGGTGCATAGAAGACACCTAATAAATGCTTATTGATTGACTATTGATTTCTAAAATACCACCAATAGTAAATCATGTCTTGGTTTCACTAGTGCCCCATCCAATATCCTGTTTTAAGATCCAAATATTCTCAAGAGCTGTCCAGTAGTCGAATAGGCTTTCTCAGTAGAGATACAGAGAGGATACAATGAGATAATGGGAATACAGCAAGTTATAAACCACAAAGGATCATAAAAATGTCAGGTATTATCAGAACTGGATGGGCTGAAAACGAATCATAAATCTAGGGCTAGAAGTCAGAAATCATCTAGTTCAACCCCCCCCCCCCATTTTACCGATGAGGAAACTCAGAGGTTAAAGGACTTGATAAATGTCACACATGGATTTAAAAGTGGAAGAACTTCTTATGGGTGCCAGAGTACCAAAGCATTGTACCTATTTCATTCTCCATTAAGAAGTCCCTCTTCTTCATACCTCTGCATATAGTCTGGACCAGGTTTAGTCCTGGGGAAGTCTGGGCTCCAATGAAAGGAGTGGAGGCTCCTTTTTTTACTCCAGTTCACTAAACCCACATCTTGGTACACTGGGGATGGATTATTTAAAGCTTAGTTTGAGCTCATGTCTAGGTCTCCCTAAAAGAGAGAGGGTATAAAAAAAAGTCCTCAGTGTAAAATATAAATCAGATAGTGGGTGGATATTTTGATACCAAAAAAAAGCAAAAAGACACAAAAAACTCAAAATGTATATTAACAGAAAAGCTTAAAACAGGATTCAGTAATTTAACTTACAACTATGGTTAGACTCTCTCAGGTTGCTGTTACTGAGTCATTTTTTTCTTCGTGACCCATGTGGGGTTTTCTTAGCAGATAGTGGAGGAGTTTGCCATTTCCTTCTCCACCTCATTTTACAGATGAGAAACTGAGGTAAACAGGATTAAGTGACTTGCCCAAGGCCACACAGCTAGAAAGTGTCTGATGCCAAATTTGAACTCAGGTTTTCCTGACTCCAAACCTGTCACTCTATCCACTGCACCATCTAGCTGGTGATCTTTCAAGAGACTAATACTTAAACCGTATCAGAACATAAAGCAGTTGGCAGAATCACAGAATAACCATGGCCACATTTTACCTTGCTTCTGTACTGTCCAAACAGCCCCAAGTCATCTTTGTGCCAATGGTTGTCTTCTCTGATACAGAAAGTCTCCTGGATGATAGCCATGCTCCATGTTCCAGACTTTTCAAACTCGAAAGGCCATCTCCAAGTCTGGATATATCTTTCTCAGAGCTGATTTTCCATCATCTCCTCAGGAAAGACAAAATGGAAAAGACATCCAGGAACCAGTTAAAAGCTTCCCTAGTTGAGAACATCTATAAGGTGGAAGGAAGAAAGCAAACCATGACAAACCCTCTCACCTTCCTAACCGTGCTAATGAGGCAATGTTTTCGGCACCAGAGACAGCTGGTAACACAGAGTATAGAGTGCTGAGCCTGGAGACAGGAAGAACTGAATTAAAATCCATTCTCAGTTACTTACTAGATGTGTGACCTTGGGCAAATCACTTAACCTCAGCCTGCCTCAGTTTCCTCAACTGTAAAAATGGGGATAATAGCACCTACCTTTCAGGATTATTGTGAGGATCAAATGAAATTATATCTGTAAAGGAAAAAGATACTTAGCACAGTGCCTGTCACATAGTAAATACTATATAAATGCTTATTCCCTTCTGTCATGCCAAAACAACAAGTCCTTTTATCACTGAGCCCCCGCATGTCTAGAAGCAGCCTGGAAGTTTTCCATTCCCAAATGGCCCAAGTGCTAAGGTTAGCCTGAAGTGGGCAGAGAATATTGGAACATATTCTATACAACCCAAAATTTGACTGGTAATAAGCTTCAAAGGCAGGATTTGAAAGCAGGTCCTCTGATTCCAGAATCAATGTTCTTTCCACTGTCCCATGATAGCTTTTCCCCAGGCGCTGACATAGGGGAGGGCCACAGGAAATATGTTTCCATGAGGTCTCCCAGTTCAGTAACTAGCCCCAGAATATGCTATGAAAGAGTTTTCACCCTCCAGGAGTGGGGTTATCTTCTATTCTACCCAACCACCTCTATCTTCATCTGATATAGTCCTAGAGCCTCTACCAATGGATTTACCACTAGGGCTAGTCTAGCTCTGGTTATTAGTATTCTTTACATTGGTCATTCTCTACTCTTCCCATTAGATGGTAAGAATAATCATCAGCTAGATGGTATAATAGGTAAGAGTGGTGGACCTGGAGTCAGGTAGATATGAGTTCAAATCCAGCCTCAGACACTTACAAGATGTGTGACCCTGGGCAAGTCAATTAACCTTTCTCAGCCTTTATGGGATGGCAGTCCCATCCCATAAAATGAGATAATATTCGTGGAATCCTTTGTAAACCATTAAATTGCTATTTAAATGCTAACGACATCAGAAACTCACCTTTCTATCATACATTAAGGTTTACAAAGAGTTTTTCTCACAACCTCCCTGGATGGGAAGTGAAAATATTATTATCCTCCTTTTAAGGTGAGGAAACTGAGACTCAAGAAAGTTTAAAATGACTTGGCCAAGGCCACAGTTGATAAGTACCAATGCTTAAAAAATGCTTAAAAAAACTCAAAACCAGGTCTCCTGACTCCAAGTCTAGAACTCTTTCCATGATGGCAGGGAGTGGGTCTTACATCTCTTTTCTTTTTTTTTTTCAATGTTTAAATATAATTTTATTTTTTCCCACAATTATATATCAAGAAAAATTTTAGCATTAATTTTTACAAGATTTTGAGTTCAAAATTTTTCTCTCTCCCTCCCTCCCCTTCTCTCTTCTAAAAATGGCAGGCAATTTGCTATAGTTTATACATGTGTTATTATGTAAAACATATTTCCATATTTATCACAGTTGTGGAAGAAGAAACAGATCAAAAGAAAAAAAAACAAAAGAAAGAATAAAGTAAGTGGAAAAAAATATGCTTCAATCTGCCTTCAGAGTCCTTCAGTTCTTTATCTGGATATGGATGACATTTACCTTCATAAGTCCTTTGTACTTGTCTTGAATCATTGTGTTGCTGAGAAGAGCTGACTTATTCATAGTTGATCATTATACAATGTTGCTGATAATGAGTACAGTGTTTTCCTAGTTCTACTCATTTCATTTTGCATCAGTTTGTACATGTCTTTCCAGGTTTTTCTGAAATCTGCCTGCTCATCATTTCTCGTTACATAATAGTATTCCATTATATTCATATGCCACAATTTATTCAGCCATTCCCCAATTGATGGGTATCCTCGCAATTTTTAATATTTTGCCACCATAATAAAAGCTGCTATAAATATTTTTGTACATATATGTCCTTTTCCCTTTTTTATGATCTCTTTGGGATATAGACCTAGAAGTGATATTGCTGGATCAAGGGGTATGCACTGCTTGGTTGCCCTTGAGACATAGTTCCGAATTGTTCTCCAGAATGGTTGGATCAGTTCACAACTCCACCAATAATACATTAGTGTCCCTATTTTTCCACATCCTCTCCAATATTTATCATTTTCCTTTTTTGTCATATTAGTTGATCTGATTAGTCCAAGATGGTAACTCAGAGTTGTTTTTATTTGCATTTCTCTAATCAGAAGTGATTTAGAGCACTTCTTTATACGCCTGTAGATATCTTTGATTTCTTTATCTGAAAACTGGAAGTTCATATCCTTTGACCATTTATCAATTAGAGAATGGCTTGTATTCTTATAAATTTGATTCCATTCTCTATATATTTGAGAAATGAGGCCTTTATCAAAGACACTTGCTATAAATATTGTTTTACAGCTTTCTGCTTTCCATGGCTGCATTGGTTTTGTTTGTACAAAAGCTTTTCAATTTAATATGATCCAAATGATCAATTCTACATTTCTTAATGCTCTCTATCTCTTGTCTGGTCATGAATCTTCCCCTCCTCATGGATCTGACAGGTAGAATATTCCTTGCTCATCTAATTTGATTGCTTCATTGTCTATGGTACCTTTTAGCAAAATATTGTTTCCTTCCTTATCTCTTTGAATTAGGTTCATTTTTACTTTTATTTTGTCTAGGATCAGGCTTGCTACTCCTGCTTTTTTTTTTTTTACTTCAAAGGGATCTCTTTCCTGAGGTGATTGGTGGATTTGTTGAATGCCTATTTTGCCCTCTGGTTCCAGGACATCAGAGCAGTTTTACTTTATAATTATTTGAAAGATGTCATCTAGGTCCTTCTTTTGATTATAGTTTTCAGGTAGTCCAATGATTTTGATATTGGCTCTCCTGGATATATTTTTCAGGTTAGTTATTTTTCCCATGAGGTATTTTACATTTTCTTTCATTTTTTCATCCTTTTGAATTGGTTTGATTGACTCATGATGTCTCATAGAGTCATTAGCTTCCATTTGCCCAATTCTAACTTTTAAGGTGTTATTTTCCTCAATTAGCTTTTGTACTTTCTTTTCCATTTGGCCAATTGTACTCTTTAAGGAGTTGTTTCCTTCAGTGGATTTTTGTATCTCCTTTTCCATTTGGCCAGTTTTACTTTTTAAGCAGTTTTCCAAGCTGTCAAGTATTTTTTCATAATTCTCTTGTATCATTCTCATTTCTTTTCCCACTTTTTCTTCTACCTCTCTTATATCTTTTTTTTTTTACCATTACATCAAAGTCAACTTATATCCACCCCCTTTATGTATACCCCTTTAACATGGTTTAATAACATTACAATTCTCAAGAGTTACAAGTGTCATCTTCCTTTGTAGGTCTGTAAACAGTTTGCCCATATTAATAACATGTTGTATCTTTCTGTCCCATTTACCTTTTTATGTCTCTCTTGAGTCTGGTATTTGAAGATCAAATTTTCTGTTGAGCTCTGATCTTTTTATCAGGAAGGTTTGGAAGTCCTCTATTTCATTGAATATCCATCTCCTCCCCTGAAAGATTATGCTCATTTTCACTGGGTAGTTGATCCTTGGTTGTAATCCAAGCTCCTTTGCCTTACAGAATATCATATTCCACACCCTACGGTCTTTTAATGTAGAAGCTGCAAGGTCCTGTGTAATCCTGACTATGGTTCCATGATACTTAAATTGTTTCTTTCTGGCTGCTTGCAGTATTTTCTCTTTGACCTGGTAATTTTGGAATTTGGCTACTATATTCCTTGGCGTTTTCAATTTGGGATCTCTTTCAGGAGGTGATCGGTGGATTCTTTCTATAGCTATTTTACCCTCTGCTTCTAGGACCTCAGGGCAGTTTTCCTTTATGATTTCCTGAAAGATACTGTCCAGACTCCTTTTTTTCATCATTATTTTCAGGTAGACCAATAATTTTTAAATTGTCTCTCCTGGATCGACTTTCCAGGTCAGTTGTTTCACCAATGAGGTATTTGTTTTCATCTATTTTTTCATTCTTTTGCTTCTATTTGACAGATTCTTGATCTCTCATAGAGTAATTAGCTTCTATTTGTATTTTTTATGGACTTGTTTTCTTCAGTGTATTTTTTTTCCAGTTGGCTAATTGTATTTTTTAAGGACTTGTTTTCTACAGTTAATTTTTGTCCTTTTTCCAAGCTATTGACACTCTCTTGCATACCTCTCATTTCTTTTCCCATTTTTTCTTCTACCTATCTCATTTGACTTTTAAAATCCTTCTTGAGCTCTTCTAAGAAGGCTTTTTGGGCTTCAGACCAGTTCATATTCCCTTTTGAGGTTCCAGATGTAGGTTTGTTGACAATGTTGTCCTCTTCAGAATTTCTGCCTTGATCTTCACTGTTCTCATAATATGAATCTATTATATGTTTCTTGTTGCTCATGATGTTTGCTTATTTCCTGGCCTTTAAAGAGATTGAGCTCTCCTGCTGGGGAGCAGAGGGCACTGACCCAAGGTTCTTGTGTTGGGAGTCTAGGGCCTGGTCACTGGCTTTGTGTGCTGGGGCCTCCGATATTGGCAGTTGGATGCTGAAGGGTTCTGGCAGCTTACAGGGTGTTGGGCTGGAATCTGCAACACTGGAACTCTAGGGGTAGGATTGGGTAGTGTGGCCCCTGGAGATTTGCTTCCTTTAGTTTTGCTGAGGCACTGGGAGACCTGGTTGCTGTAGAATGCTGGGGCACCTGGTGGTTTTCCAAGCTGGTTTCCACCAGTTCCCCTGCCCTCACTGAGGCACTCAGGGGTTCAGGTGTTGGTGTTTGCCTGCTCCACTACCTGGGTTTCAGGATCTCCTCCTGGTATGCTGAGGTGGGGCTTTCAGCTAGCTTGCTGGGATACCTCTTGTTCAGTACTACTCCCCTTCCCCCAGGTCAAGAGGGGCTTTTTCCATTAATCCCTCAAGCTACCTGAGCTACTGGACTGCTGCATCCCATCTTTCTTCTGGTTCAGCTGTTCTAGGGTTTTTCCTGGGGCTATATTTTCTGGGTTTTCAGAGGCTAGTAAGGGAGGGTAAGAGCAACTTACTTCTTACTCCACCATCTTGGCTTCTGGAAGCAGAATTCCCTCTTATATGATTTTTAAGCTCCCTTTTAAGCTCTTCCAAGAATTCTTTCTGGGCTTGAGACCACTTTCCATTTTTCTTTGGGGTTTTGTCCATACATGTTTTGACACTTGTCCTCTTCTGAGTTTGTGTCTTGGTCTTCCTTGTCACAATAATAACTTTCTATGGTTAGTTCTTTTTGGTTGTTTTTGACTCATCTTTTTTGGGGGGAGGCAGGGCTTTTTCCTTTCTTTTAAATTTGATCTCTACTCCCAGGGTGGAATAGGCTCTGTCACAGACTTCTTGTGCCAGTGGCTACAGGCCCTGGCTGTTTACCTGGTGCTGCCCTGATGTTGCCCTGAGACCCATGGGGGACTCTGATGTCTGCTGCTGTGTTAACGGTGTGGAGTGAGGGATGGCTGGTGCTGCTAGAGGCTGTAGGGTTCCAACAGCTTACCTGGTGCTAAGCTGGAGTCCTAGTGGTGGTGTCTGGCATGTGCTGAGACCTCATGGGTTTTTTCTGCATTTCCCTGGGGTTACACTGAAGCACATGGAGGCCAGACCAGCAGAAGATGCCTGCCATCCTAGGCTGCATTGAAGCACATGGAGGTCCAGCCACTGGAGGATGCCTGCCTGCCTGCCTGCCCATGGCTACACTTCTCCAAGCTAGAGCCTGCCATTTCCCCTGGCTATGCTAAAACACATGGGCGTTGGTGTTTGTCTGCTCCACCACACTGGGCCTCAGGATCTCCAGCTGGTTTGCTGAGGTGGGGCTTGCTGCTGGCCTGCTGGGATGCTTCCTGTCCTAGAATGTGCTCCCCTTTTACCTGAGTGAGACAGACCTTTCTTGCCACTCCTCCAAGTCTTCTGGGCTAAAAGACCACTCCACCCCATCTTTCCACTGTCTCCACTATTCCAGGATTTGTTCTGGGGTGCTATTTTCTGTTTGTTTGGAGGTGAATATAGGAGAGCTATAGCGATTTACTGTTGACTCCACCATCTTGGCTCTTCTATCTCTTTTCTATTCCCCATGATGCCCAATGCCCAATACCTAAAGGATAGGTGTTTAATAAATGGCTATTGATAGACTGATTGATTAATTGGAAATAATTCATCCATTCACTACTCTCTGAGTCTTCTGGAGCCCAAGACTTAATTCTTTCAAAGTTTGTACTATAGGTTCTCTTCATGACATGATCAACCATCTGAAGAGAATTAGATGGTGAGTTCTATGAAGGTAGATTGTGACTTATATAATCCTATCAACCTCAGCCCAACACAATATATTATACAAAGCAGGCACTACAAAGTGGATTGTTATTGTTAGTCAACTCTTTGCCCTCCTACTCTCTCACAACTTATTCCCTTCCCTGACCATAAGATGGCACCAGGCTTCCACAAGTACCTGACAGAGCTGGTGACAGTCACCCCACATCTCCCTCTTTGTCCTTCATCACAAAGAGCCTGATGACCCATTCAGGAAATGAGATATACAGGGTTTTGGATTTCTCCTTTGCTGAGTGTTGGTAGAATTATTGCCCCTAAATTAAAATGGCACCTGCCTCAGTTCTGTTTTGCTTGAATACAGTGGCAGGGTCCAATTACTCTTTCAGTGTGACACCTAGTACATCAAGGTATGCTAAATAAACATCTATAGAGCTGCTGGGTCCCAGAGCTTCATAACATATCTATCAGCAGCTCCAATCTGGTGTCGTCTAGAAATCTAGATGAAGGGTACCATCTCCTTTCACTTTATTCACCTACTCTTACACTGTGCTCCAGCCAAACTGGACTACTTACCATGCCCTGTATATGTCCTGCACATTCCTGCCCTTGCTCATACTCTTCCATGTGCCTACAACGCCACGTCTTCTGTATTTCTCATTATTAAAATCCTGTCTTGAAAGTCCATCTCCAGTGTCATCTACTCCAGGAAGACTTCCCTGATACTCTCAGTTAGGAATGATCTTTCCCCCCCTGGGACCTTAGAGACTGCTTCATGTTCAGATCTCAGGAATTCTCCATGCAATAAAGTTATATAGGTCATATCCACCCCCTTGTTAGGCTGTGAACTCATTGAGGAGAGGCAGCTTAAGCTCCTGTAGCTATAGTTGGAAGGGATCTCAGAAGGCATCTAGTCCCCCTTTCCTCTCTCTCATTTACAATGAAAGAAGCTGAAAGATTAAGTGACCTGCCCCAGGTCACACAGATAGTAAGCATACTCTGGGAGGTAGGTGATATTATTATCCCCATTTTACGGATGAGGAAACTGAGACAGACAAAAGTTAAGTGATTTGCCCAAGGGCATATGGCTAGGAAGTATCTAAGGCTAGATTTGAACTCAGGCATTCCTGACTCCATGTCCATCACTCTACTGAACCACCTAACTGCTTATTTGGCTAATTATTTAACTGGCTAGCATCCAGAGGAAAGTAAGCAAAAGATTGGAAAGCACATTTCAAAGAAATGAAGACAATCTAGAGAAGATAAAACTTAGAGTAAAGAAAATGGAAGATAATATCTATCTTCAAGTTTATAAGGGCTGTCATGGGGCTTCTAGGTGGCACAGTGGATAGAGTGCCAGGCCTGGAGTCAGGAAGACTCATCTTCCTGAGCTCAAATCTGGCTTCAGATACTTACTGGCTGTGTGACCCTGGGCAAGTTATTTAATCCTATTTGCCTTAGTTTCCTCATCTGTAAAATGAATTAGAGAAGGAAATGGCAAACCACTCCAGTATCTTTCCCAAGAAAATCCAAAAATGGGGTCATGAAGAGTCAGACATGACTGAAACAACTGACCAACAACAATAATGGGGAATAAGTATTAGACTTGGTATGCCTTGCCCAATAAAGCAGAACTAGTCAGAATGGTGTTGCATGAGAAACTGAAAGAATGAATATCATTTCAATGCATCACATTTAGACTTGAGATAAAGTAAAATCTCTCAACAATTAGAGCTTTCTAGAAATAGAATCAATTACCTTGGGACTTAGACCTCACTGGACAACTTCCTGCAAAATCAGCTGACTACTTATCGTTGCTGTAGAGGAGATTCTTGTGCAGGTCCTGGGTGGTTAGACGAGGTGGCTTCCAGTGTGCTGCTTTCCGGTACTGAGATTCCCAGTGAAAGGGATGGGGAAAAAACCTCTTTTATTCCACAAAAGGGCTCTGACTTGTTTGACAGCTTCAATCCCCAGAAGGGTCCTACATCTTGACTGTGTAGGCTCTAGTTTTGAATCCCAACTGACACTATGACTGATAGCTCTTTTGTCTTTGGGAAAATATTTTTTTTTCCTTTCAGGGACTCAATCTATTTACCTGGAACACAGTATGGAATAAATGTTTGCTAACTGTCTGTAAGATGAGGAAGTTGGACTAGATGAATTCTAAGATCCCTTCTAACTCTAATTCTTATAAGATTATGTGTTAGTTATTTCATGGAATAACTAAACAATTATACAAAATTAAGAGAAGTTGTCATTTTTTTTAGAAACCATGTGGCATTTTCTCTCAAAATCAATCATTACAAGACCCATCAATCAAATCATCATCATTGTTGTTGTTATTGTTGTTGTTGTTGTTCATTTGTTTTAGTCATGTCTAATTCTTTATGATCCCATTTGGGGTTTTCTTGGCAAAGATACTGGAGTGGTTTGACATTTCCTTCTCCAGTTCATTTTACAGATGAGGAAACTGAGGCAAATAGAGTTAAGTGATTTGACCAAAGTCATACAGCTAGTAAGTGTCTGAGGTCAGATTTGAACCCAGGTCTTTCTGACTCTAGATATTATCCACTGAACCACCTAGGTGCCTATTATTATTAATTATTATTATTACTAGAATTGATATAGTGCTTTAAGAATTGCATAGTACTTCACATATGTTATCTCATTTGATCCTAAACCAACTCTCTTGAAATTGTTTTTTTTTTCTTTACAGGTTTGTAATATATAACCTTCAACACCAAGGTCCCTATTAATTCATTTATGGGGTATTCTTTCCACCAATACAGATCATAAACTGGCTACATCTTAGTAGAGGGTTGTCGAAGGTTTCTGTGGCTGAGCAATGTATTACTCTACAGCCAACGTTGTATAAATTTCTGCCAGAATTTATTAAGGTGCTTTTCAGATGATACATACCATCTACCTGAGTCTATGATGTTTTGTTTTTTCTCCCTTTGGTGTGCTTTAGTGACTCTCTTAATCATTTACCAAATTGATTTGATCGACTCTGCTTCCCTAAGAAAGGGTACACAGAACTATATTAAATAAAGTCCCACTAATCAATAGTGAGATTTCAGATCAGTTAGGCTCATTAAGAAGCTTGTGCTTTCCTAACAGGGGCTGCTAAGGCATTCGTTACTCTGGTTTTACTCTTACTTACACTTACTCTGGCTCTGCTGAGTACCTCTTCTGTGTCTGTGTATGTGTACATACATGTGCATCTGCCCACATCATTGTCCACCACAGGCAGAGGAGACCTAGACAGCTGTGGGTGAATTAGAAAAAAGAGGAAAGAAACTTTTGGGGAAAAATACTGAATTTTGATGGCCTCAGTACTAGGATCGCCAGAAGATGAATTAATCATTCATTAAGAACTTCCTATGCTCCAGGCTCTGGAAAATGGAACAGGGTCTTCTCTCAAGGAGCTCCCATTCAATCAGTGAAGATCCCGACCAGGGATCCAAATGACACAGGTCAGTCACACACCAATACCTTAAAAGCACGTGTGGGTAGTTCCCTCCCCATGGTTAGATTTGCACATTGACAGAGTTCTATGGGAGTTCCATGGATCCACAGACATATATAGAAGCACATGTGAATGCAAACATACCTGTGCAGGTCTTCTATCTTTCTCCTTTACCTGAATACACATCTCAGCAAAACTCTAAGGATGGTCCCTGTGTTTGCAAGCATATCTCTCTGCACAGCTACCCATCCTTCCCTCCCCCTCTCCTGAGGGGCTGAATTTTTCCACGTAGAAGGTAGGATGGCCGGTATAGACACCGGCAGTCGTTATTGCCTGGCTTCTTTGAAGACATCGCCAATGATTCAGGTTGCTAGCAGAGGAAGACAAAAACACAGCACACAACATATTTCTGTTTCTCCTGACTAAAAAGTCAATGCTAAACCACTTTTCTCTCCAGTGCCAAGAACTTTCTGCCTCTGAAAGCCTAAGACCTACACCCATTCTTGTTGCCTCCCAGCCCTGGGAAGGGCTGAAAGGAAATTGCTGAGCTTGTCAGGCAGTCCTCATAGACAGCCACTTAATCTCCTTGTTTATTGTGTCTCTAGCCCCAGCTAACAGGAGCAGTTTAAGTCCAACTTTCACTGTGAGCTGGGCCAGGGGCAAAGGGGCTGAAACCCTTCCATCCTAGACTCTTCCCTTTCATTGGGACCCATCATTTGTTGCTCTCAAGTCTTTCATCTTCATCTTCTGTCTCCTGACCCCCTCACTGAGGCCCCAGGTTTTCAGTTAAAAAAAAAAATTCTAAGGATACACACAATTCTATGCTTCCCAGACATCCTCTCTTGGCTGCCACTGATCTAGGCATATTACCCTTGTTTTCTGCTTCTGCTCCATTGGACAGGGGAAGAAGGGGGCAGTGAGTGCATGCAGCCTAAAAAGAATGAGTCAATGTTTTCCCTAAGACCCCTGGTACTTTGAGTGGAAAACCAGCATGTGCAAAGACAGGGGTTGTATCTGGGGGGCCATCTTTTCTGCCAGTTGGATTGGTCTTCTTGGAAGTCTCCTTGCTTAGTCCTCTAATTTCAGGGAACATGGCTTATGGAACTAGGCCCATTATTACTGCTGTACCCTGGCCAAAAGGGGAAAAAATGAAGAGGGGGGAGGTCTAAATTAGGGCCTCTGTAACCCATTTATGGGGCCCCAGGCAAACGTTGGGTGGATGGCCTTCTTTTATTTTTTCCTTGCTATATTTCTCTCCCTCCCACCTCTACCATGTGTTAGGAACAGAGAAAATGTGCACTCTTTTAACACTAATTTTAAAGCAATACCGTATGAGCCTTTTGGCTCATGGATATTTCATTTATGTTTATCCGCCTTCAAAGTATGTCTGCTTTCACATCAAGAGTCATATTAATGAGATGTTGCTCTTTCATAAGATCGTAGAACTTTCAAACACAGAATGTCAGAGCTAGAGATCATCTATTGAGTTTGCTAGTTGCCTAACTAGCAAGTTCACCTTTACAGGTGAAAAAACTGAGACCCAGAGAGAGGGAGAGACTTTCCCATGGTCACTCAAGTTAGTAGCAGATTCGAGATCAGAGCTCAGATGGACATTCATTTGGTACAGTGCTGTTCACAAAGACACAGGGATTCTTCAAAGCATTTTCTCTATTATGAAAAGCTCCTCAAATATCACTATCAAATGCTAGGATTTCCTCTTTTACCTATAAGCAAAGGTTTCCTTAACCCTGATTCCCAATGTCCCAGGATCTGCTGCAGTGACCAGTGACTATTGACTTTCTAGGAAAGTAAATGTGGAATTAATTAGTTAATGGTGCATCTTCTACCCAACTGACATAATCTAGTTGATGATACAAAAGTTGAAAGTGGAATGGGCTGCCTTCTAAAGTAGTGAGTTCACTATCACTGATAGCATTTTAGTGGAGGTTGGAGAAGCACTTGTTGGGTATGTTAGCACAGTGCCTGGTAAAGAGAGGGTGCTTAATAAATTTTATGTCTCCAGCAAATTCCTGGCTTCTTTATATTTTGAGCAAAATCATGGATCAGAAAATGCTCAGGGAAAGGAACTAGGAGATAGCAGTGTCTCTTGAAGTCTCTACTCCTTTCTATGTGGTCTCTTGCAGTACTTGTTTCTTTTAAGACTCCCAGGCACTACTCACATACTCCTGGTTCAGAGATCTCAATAATCTAGACTTCTCTCGAATATGTAAAAGAATGCTAACTTGTCTCAGATCTACAAATACCAGAATGTCAGTCAGTTCTCAAACTCCTACTATACAGACACAATGGAATGAAATTAAAGCCTTTCTAAGAAGGGTTGGATTGTTGTTCTCCACTTTTTCCAACCTGCTTCAGGTTCTGAGTCTAAACCAAATTCCCCATGTGACAGCTGAGGCCCGATTTTTAATCCCCACATGACTATCTTGTTCCTTCATTTCTCGACTGTAAAAGGATAATAGCTGAGCTCTCTAAAGACCAGAACATAAAAAATATTCATAGCGTAAGTGGGACTCAAACTATATCTTAAAGAATGAGTAGGTTTTGGACTTCTGGAGAGAAAGAAAGGAGGAGGCATTCCAGAAAGGGGGAAATGAAGAAAGGTATAGAGACAGAAATGAGCATTATTTGTGAGGGGAGACAGTGAAGAGACTAGCCTGCCTAAAGTGGTGAGGGTTTACCTTGGTTGGATAGGTAGGATAGGACCAGACTTTAAAAGGTTTTGAATTCCATGATTATAGTTTGAAGTTTGATCCTATAGGCAGCTGAGAGCCATTGAAGTTTGGGGGGACTTAATGACATGAGGGGTAGCGTGGTGGAAAAAGAAGTAGACATGGAGTCATGAGACCTGGATATGCAGCATGTTTTTAACACTTGCTAGCTATATAGTCATGGAGATGTCACTTCTTCTTTCTGAAGGTCAGTTTCCTTATCTGTAAAATGGAGTGATGATAATAATAACAACAACAACAACATTACCTACTTTACATGGGGATTTTGTGAGGAAAGTACATTTTCTGACCTTAAACTCAAGGCACTGTGTGTATGTATGTGTATGTGTGTGTGTGTGTGTGTGTGTGTGTGTGTGTGTGTGTTGTATAAGGATGAAATCAGTGTTTCAGAAAGATTAGTCTGACTAGCAATAGAGTGTAAAAAATAATAGAAAGAAAGACTAGATACTGAGACATCCCTTAGATGCTGTTAGGGGAAACAACAGGATGTAAGTGCTTGATTGAACATCATTCAACTACTAGGCTCTTCCAGGAAAATGGGGTGGATATAGTTCCTGGTGTCAAAGAGGAGTACAATTCTCAGAATGACCCAAGCAGGAAAAAAAAAGATACACTACCACCTTTCACATACCCCAACCTTACTTCCTAAGAACAAGTAACAGTAACCATAGTTCTCAGAAGAATCTCTGGGCCTCACGCCCATGCTGGACACAAGACTCTGTTACAGTATCAATAGCTTAAAAGCGCACATTGCCAAAAAGCAGGGTTACTACTTACCTCCCCATCCCTCAGCCACAGATTTTCGCTAGTTGAACTTAACCTTAAGGATCATCCAAGCCATAATTTTTTCTCCTCTGTTAGTTTATAACTCATTTCATATTTCTTGACTGAGAGTGTGACCCAGGGCTCTGTTCTGGGCCCTCTCTCACTTGATGATTTCCTTCAACTTCCATGGTTTTAATAATTTATTATCTTAATGCAGACCCAGCCCTGGTCTATCTCCCGAGCTCTAGGACCACATCACCAACTGCTTGTTGGATAGACGTCTCAAACTCAACATGTCCAAAATCATACTCTTTTCCCCCAAATCTGCTTTTCTTCTGAACTTTTTTATTTCTGCCATGGGCATCACCATCCTATTAGTCACCTACGATCTCAGCCTCAGTATTGCCTTCATCTTCTCACTCTTTCTTACCCTACTATATCCAACTGGTTACCAGATCTTATTGTTCTTATCCCTATAACATCTTTTACATCCATCCTCTTCTTTATCATCTTATGTCCTCTCACCTGGGCTATTGCAATAATATCCTAACTAGTGTCCGTAACTCAGGTCTCCACCCTCTGCAATTTATCCTCCACACAGCTGCCAAAGTAATTTTCCTAAAAAAATTAGTCTTACCACATCACTTCCCTACTCAATAAATTCCAGTGGCTCCCTATTGCCTTTAGGATAAAGTATAAATTCCTTTGTTTGGAATTTATACTTCCCCTCCCACCTAGTTTTCCAGATTTATTATACATTTGTAAAAAAGAGATTTTTCCTCCTAACTAGGATTAATGTAATCACAGAAGGCCCAGGATGCAATAGCAAAGTCTAAGTGTTAAGAAATGTTCATGTAATACTATCATGATGCCTATATAAGTCCTTAATTACTTTGAGAGGATGATTAGATTTTGGAAACTAGAAGGCAATTGATAGCACACAGGAAATATTGTGTTATTGGTTGAAAGAATCAGTCATATATACTGGCCTCTTGGGCCAATATACAAGAAATACAAGTCATACAGCAGCTGAAGAGGCAGTTCAGGATTGGAAGATTCCAGTTCAAAGTTGCAGGCTTGAGAGTATGTGGTAAAAGCAAATCCTTTTGCTTGTACCAGTGGACAGCAAAGTGGGGGTGAAGCAAGGGGGGGTCAAGGACTTCTTTTGCTCCCCCTCCCCATCAGGGCCACGCCATCAGTAGGAGACCATGCATTTACTAAGAGCTAATTAAGTCTACCAGATTATTGTTAATGTGAAGCACACTGATGGAGACTCATGAACTACAATATTAGAAGTAGCCACCCACAGTGCTTCTGGAGAAGGAAATGGCAAACTATTCCCATATCTTTGCCAAGAAAATCCAAATGGGGTCACAAAGAGTTGGATACAACTTAAGCAAATGAACAGCAAAACTCCATGGTGTTACCCCTAGAATCTGAAATAGAAGTCAGCCCTCAGAAAGACCCAAATCATGAGCTCAATTGCTAACTTTGGGAATAGCTTCAGAGGGTGTGTTGCACATTACTTTCCTTCCTAATTTAGCCAAACTGGATAATTTACTGTTCCTCAGACATGATGCTCTGTCTCCTAATACGACTCAGCTTTCTCCCATACCTGGAATGTATTCTTCCTCACCTCTACTTCTTAGAATGCCTTTTTTTCCTTCGAAACTTAGCCAGTCACATTCTACATGAAACCTTTCCTGACTCCCCCAGCTATTAGTGCTCTCCCCTCTAAAAGTATCGTGTGTGTGTGTGTGTATGAGAGGGGGAGAGAGAGAGAGAGAGAGAGAGAGAGAGAGAGAGAGAGAGAGAGAG